>NW_024499206.1:0-1494 GCF_017590055.1 Onychostruthus taczanowskii | reverse complement strand
GGGGAGAAAAAGGAAAAAAAAATGGGGAAAAAAGGAAAAAAAAGGGGGGAAAAGGGGGGAAAAAGGGGGGAAAAAGGACAAAAAATGGGGAAAAAAGGAGAAAAAATGGGGGAAAAGGGGGGAAAATGGGGAAAAAAGGACAAAAAATGGGGAAAAAGGGAGAAAAAATGGGGGGAAAAGGGAAAAAAGGGGAAAAAAGGAACAAAGGGCAAAAGCCGCCGTCTCTCCCGTCTGGCCCGGGGCTGTTTTGCCGCCCCCGCCCCAATTCCGGCTCCTTTTGCTGCTTTTTTGCTCCTTTTTTGCTCCTTTTTTACTCCTTTTTTGCTCCTTTTTTGTTCCTTTTTTTTCTCCTTTTTTGTTCCTTTTTTTGCTCCTTTTGCTCCTTTTTTGGCTCCTTTTTTGCTCTTTTTTTGCTCCTTTTTTACTCCTTTTTTTGCTCCTTTTTTTTTTTTTGCTCCTTTTGCTCTATTTTTCTCCTTTTTTCTCCTCTTTTTCTCCTTTTGCTCCTTTTTTGCTCCTTTTGCTCTTTTTTTCCCCTTTTTTCTTCTCCTTTTGCTGGTTTTTTGCTCCTTTTTTGCTCCTTTTATTGCTCCTTTTGCTCATTTTTTTCCTCCTTTTTTTGGTCCTTTTTTTTCTCCTTTTGCTCCTTTTTTGCTCCTTTTTTTTCTCATTTTTTGTTCCTTTTTTTGCTCCTTTTGCTCCTTTTTTTGCTCCTTTTTTGCTCTTTTTTTGCTCCTTTTTTACTCCTTTTTTTGCTCCTTTTTTGTTCCTTTTTTTGCTCCTTTTTTACTCCTTTTTTTGCTCCTTTTTTTTTTTTTGCTCCTTTTGCTCTATTTTTCTCCTTTTTTCTCCTCTTTTTCTCCTTTTGCTCCTTTTTTGCTCCTTTTGCTCTTTTTTTCCCCTTTTTTCTTCTCCTTTTGCTGGTTTTTTGCTCCTTTTTTGCTCCTTTTATTGCTCCTTTTGCTCATTTTTTTCCTCCTTTTTTTGCTCCTTTTTTTGCTCCTTTTACTCCTTTTTTTTCTCCTTTTATTTCTCCTTTCGCTCCTTTTTTCGCTCCTTTTTTCCTCATTTTTTGGCTCCTTTTGCTCCTTTTTTTGCTCCTTTTACTCCTTTTTTTTCTCCTTTTATTTCTCCTTTCGCTCCTTTTTTCGCTCCTTTTTTCCTCATTTTTTGGCTCCTTTTGCTCCTTTTTTTGCTCCTTTTACTCCTTTTTTTTCTCCTTTTATTTCTCCTTTCGCTCCTTTTTTCGCTCCTTTTTTCCTCATTTTTTGGCTCCTTTTGCTCCTTTTTTTGCTCCTTTTACTCCTTTTTTTTCTCCTTTTATTTCTCCTTTCGCTCCTTTTTTCGCTCCTTTTGCTCCTTTTTTTGCTCGTTTTTTGCTCCTTTTTTTGCTCCTTTTACTCCTTTTTTTTCTCCTTTTATTTCTCCTTTCGCTCCTTTTTTCGCTCCTTTTTTCCTCATTTTTTGGCTCCTTTTGCTCCTTTTTTTGCTCCT
>NW_024499205.1:0-1353 GCF_017590055.1 Onychostruthus taczanowskii | reverse complement strand
CCAGTTCCCTCCCAGTCCCACCCTGGCCGCGGCCGCCATGACCAGGAGGGCGGGGCCGAGGCTCAGCCAATGGGGAGCGAGGATTTCCAGCACCAGGGCGACGTCATTGAGCAGATCCGCCACGAACCTGGGGGCGGGGCCTGCCCTTATTTGGAGTTCTGGGCGTGGCCAGCCCATATATGGAAAAAGGGGGTGGAGCTCAAGGTCTGCTGCCATATATGGAAAAAGGGGGTGTGGCTTAATGATTGCTGACATATATGGAATGAGGGGGCGGAGCTTATGAATGGAACCAATGACCATACATGGAATGAGGGGGTGGGGCTTATGAATGTAGCCAATGACCATACATGGAAAGGGGTGTGGCTTGGGCTCAGCACCATATATGGCAAGAAGGGGGTGGTGCTTAAGCTCTGCTGTCATACATGGCAGGGAAGGGGGCGGGGCTTAGTGAGGGAACAGGGCCCATTACTATATATGGAAAAAGGGGTGGGGCTTAAGGTGGGAGCAGGGCTTGGTGCCATATATGGTAAAGGGGGTGGGGCTTAGGTGGGGCATGGCCATATATGGGAAAGGGGGCGGGGCCTCACCGCCATTGCTTGGCCTCGCAGTCCAGGTGGCTCCTGGGGGAGGGAAACCAGTAAGGACCAGTATGAACCAGTAAGGACCAGTATAGACCAGTAAGGACCAGTATAGACCAGTATGGACCAGTATGGACCAGTAAGGACCAGTAAGGGCCAGTATAAACCAGTATGAACCAGTATAAACCAGTAAGGGCCAGTATGAACCAGTATGAACCAGTAAGGACCAGTATGGACCAGTAAGGACCAGTATAAACCAGTATGGACCAGTATAAACCAGTAAGGACCAGTATGGACCAGTAAGGACCAGTATAAACCAGCAGGGGCCTCCCAGTGCTCCCAGTAATGTCCCCCTGCCCATCCCAGTCCCTCCCAGTTTATCCCAGTCCGTCCCAGTTTATCCCAGTTTATCCCAGTTTATCCCAGTTTGATCCCAGTTTATCCCAGTTTATCCCAGTCCCTCCCAGTTTGATCCCAGTTTATCCCAGTCCGTCCCAGTTTATCCCAGTCCCTCCCAGTCCCTCCCAGTCCCTGCCAGTCCGTCCCAGTCCATCCCAGTTTATCCCAGTTTATCCCAGTCCCTCCCAGTTTATCCCAGTCCCTCCCAGTTTGATCCCAGTTTGATCCCAGTTTATCCCAGTCCCTCCCAGTCCCTCCCAGTTTAACCCCAGTCCGTCCCAGTCTCACCCCTGCAGCCACACGAAGCCGATCCTGGTGACGATCCCGACCCCGTCTGAGGAAAGAACGGGGAATTCCGGGAATGCTGGGAATGCTG
>NW_024499204.1:0-1761 GCF_017590055.1 Onychostruthus taczanowskii | reverse complement strand
GGATTTTGGGGAGATTTTGGGGAGATTCAGGGGATTTGGGCGCAATTTGGGGTCATTCTGGGGGCATTTGGGTCATTTTGGGGGAGATTCGGGGTCATTTTTTGGGAATTTGAGGTCATTTTTTGAGAGATTTGGGGTCGTTTTAGGGGAGATTTGGGTCACTTTGGGGGAGTTTGGGATAATTTTGGGGCTTTTTGGGGTCATTTGGGGTAATTTGAGTGGAATTTGGGGAGTTTTGGGTCATTTTGGGGGGGTTTGGGGGGATTTTTGGGGGGGAGTTTGGGGTCATTTTGGGGGAGTTTGGGGTCATTTTGGGGTGGCTTGGGGTCGATTTGGGGGATTTTGGGGAGAGTTTGGGGAAATTTGGGGAGATTTTGGGGTTATTTTTGGGGAATTTAGAGTAATTTTTGGGGAGATTTGGGGAGATTTTAGGGGATTTTGGGGTTATTTGGGGTGCCTTGGGGTCGATTTGGGGGATTTTGGGGAGAGGTTGGGGAAATTTGGGGATATTTTGGGGTTATTTTTGGGGAATTCAGAGTAATTTTTGGGGAGATTTGGGGTCAGTTTGGGGAGATTTGGGGATTTGGGGCATTTTGGGGTAATTTTTGGGAAATTCACAGTAATTTTTGGGGAGATTTGGGGTGATTTTAGGGGATTTTGGGTTTTTTTGGGGTACTTTGGGGTCATTTTTGGGGAGTTTGGGGTCAATTTTGGGGCACTTTGTGGGATTCGGGAAGATTTTGGGCAATATTTGGGGAAATTTGGGTTATTTTTGGGGCATTTGGGGTCAATTTTGGGGCAGTTTGGGATTAATTTGTGGGATTCGGGGTGGGATTCGGGATAATTTTGGAAATATTTGGGGCATTTTGGGGTGGTCTGGGTTTTTTGGGGGGCATTTTGGGGTCATTTGAGGTCAATTTTGGAGGATTTGGGTCATTTTGGGGGAGTTTTGGATCAATTCAGGGGCACATTGGGATCATTTTTGGGATGGTTTGGGGCCATTTTTTGGAGTTTGGGGAAGATTTGGGGTAAATTTTGGGGTCAATTTGTGGGATTTTGGTGATTTTGGGGCACTTTGGGGTCATTTTTTGGGAATTTGAGGTCATTTTAGGGAATTTGGGGTCAATTTGGGGGATTTCAGGGAGATTTGGGGTCATTTTGGATATTTTAGGGTCACTTGGGGAGATTTTGAGCTCACTTTGAGCTTATTTGGGGGAGTTTGGGATGAATTTTGGGTATTTTGGGGTCATTTGGGATAAATGTTGATATTTTTGGGTTATTTTGGGGAGTTTGGGATCATTTTGGGGTAATTTTGTGCATTTGGGGTCATTTCGGGGTCATTTTAGGGGCCTTTTGGGATAATTTTGGGGGGTTTTTTTTGTATTTTGGGGTCATTTTAGGTACGTTTGGGTCATTTTGGGGTGAATTTTGGGTATTTTTGGGTAATTTCAGGTACTTTTGGGTCATTTTTAGGTCATTTCGGGTCATTTCAGGTTCTCCCCCCCCAGTTCCCCTCCCCCCCCCTTCCCCATCGGGGCCCTTTCGCAACGGTGACGTCATCGGGCCCAACCCGTTGGGGCTCGTTAACGAGGGCGTTAATTGGCCTTAATTAGCGGCCCTAATTAGCGGGCACCGCCCCGCCCCGCCCCCACCCCGGCCCGGGGCTCGGTGACCTCCGGGGACCCCGCGGGGGCCGATGGGAAAGGGGCGGGGTCTGAGAAAGGGGCGGGGCCCAGTTTGGGGGCCCAGTTTGGGGTTGGG
>NW_024499203.1:0-1761 GCF_017590055.1 Onychostruthus taczanowskii | reverse complement strand
ACACACCTGGGGATACAGCTGGGACACCTGGGGACACTAGGGACACACCTGGGACAGTGGGGACAGCTGGGACACACCTGGGACAGTGGGGACACACCTGGGAAACAGCTGGGGGGACTGGGGATACACCGGGGACAGTGGGGACACACCTGGGGACACCTTGGACACCTGGGATGGGTGACAGACACCTGGGGACACACCTGGGACACACCTGGGGACAGTGGGGACACACCTGGGGACACTTGGGGACAGGCGGGAAAGGAGCGGACCCACCTGGGGACACACCTGGGGGCACCTGGGACATACCTGGGACAGCTGGGGACACACCTGGGGATACAGCTGGGACAGTGGGGATACACCTGGGGACACTGGGGACATTGGGGACACATCTGGGACAGGGGGGGACAATGGGGACACATCTGGGACGCACCTGAGGACAGTGGGGGGACACCTGGGGATACAGCTGGGACACACTTGGGGTCATTGGGGACACTGGGGACAGCTGGGGACACACCTGGGGACATTGGGGAGACACCTGGGGACAGGTGGGACACACCTGGGGACACCTTGGACACCTGGGATGGGTGACAGACACCTGGGGACACTGGGGACACACCTGGGACACACCTGGGACAGCTGGGATACACCTGGGGGGACTGGGGACACACCTGGGGGGACTGGGGACACATCTGGACACACCTGGGACACACCTGGGGGGACTGGGGACACACCTGGACACACCTGGGGGGGTTCAGGCTCCCCTGGGTGGGTCCCACACCCAATTTTTGACCAATTTTAGTAAATATTTTGGGTATTTTCCAGGGATTTTGGGGTTATTTTAAATGGGGTAGGTCCGGTGGGTGTCTGTAATTTGGGGAGGGGTCCTGACGGGTTCTGGGGTGCCCCCAGTCGCAGGACCCCCCCTCAGGGTAATCCTGGGGGGGTTTGGGGGGTTCCACACCCCAATTTTGGCCAATTTTTGGGCATTTTTCAGGGATTTTTGGGGTTGTTTTAAATGAGGGAGGTCCGGGGGGGTCTCTGTAATTTGGGGAGGGGTCCTGACGGGTTTCGGGGTGCCCCCAGTCGCAGGACCCCCCCTCAGGGTAATCCTGGGGGGGTTTGGGGGGTTCCACGCCCCAATTTTGGCCAATTTTTGGGCATTTTCCAACGGTTTTTGGGGTTGTTTGAAATGGGGGAGCTCCGGGGGGTCTCTGTAATTTGGGGAGGGGCCCTGACGGGTTTTGGGGTGCCCCCAGTCGCAGGACCCCCCCTCAGGGTAATCCTGGGGGTGTTTTGGGGGGTCCCACACCCCACTTTTGGCCAAATTCCACCATTTTTAAAGCATTTTCCAGTGGTTTTTGGGGTTGTTTGAAATGGGGGAGCTCCGGGGGGTCTCTGTAATTTGGGGGGGGGTCCTGACGGGTTTTGAGGTCCCATCAGTCCCCGGACCCCCCCTCAGGGTAATCCTGGGGGTGTTTTGGGGGGGTTCCACACCCTAATTTTGGCCAATTTTTGGGCATTTTTCAGGGATTTTTGGGGTTATTTTAAATGGGGTAGATCCGGGGGGTGTCTGTAATTTGGGGAGGGGTCCTGACAGGTTCTGGGGTGCCCCCAGTCGCAGGACCCCCCCCCTCAGGGTAATCCTGGGGGTGTTTTGGGTGGTCCCACACCCCACTTTTGGCCAAATTTCACCATTTTTAAAGCATTTTCCAGTGTATTTTGGGGTTGCTTGAGATGGGGGAGCTCCGGGGGGTCTCTGTA
>NW_024499202.1:0-1762 GCF_017590055.1 Onychostruthus taczanowskii | reverse complement strand
CCCCAAAATCACCCCAAACCCTCTTGGAAATGTGCTTGAAATTCCCTCAAAATCGTCCCAAAATCACTCCAAAATTGTCCCAAAATCACCCCAAAATCGTCCCAAAATCACCCCAAAATTGTCCCAAAATTGTCCCAAAATCGTCCCAAAATCACCCCAAAATTGTCCCAAAATTACCCCAAACCCCTCCTGGAAATGTGCCTAAAATTCCCCCAAAATTTCCCAAAAATCACCCCAAAATCACCCCAGAACCCTTCCCAAATCCTCCTGGAAATGCGCTTAAAATTGTCCAAAAAAATCTTCCCAAAAAGCCCCAAAATCGCCCCAAAATTCTTCTCGAGCCCTCCCTGAGACATCCCCAACATCCCAAAAATCCTCCCCACAAAACCCCAAAATCCCTCCCCAAAATGCCAAAAATGCCCCCAAAAAATTCCTCAAAATCCCCTCAAAAATCCCAAAACCCCTCCCCAAAAAAATCCCAAAAAGCTTCCCCAAAAATTCTCAAAAAAAAATCCCCAAAATCCTTCCAAAAAAGCCACCAAAATCCCAAAAAAATCCCAAAAAGCTTCCCCAAAAATTCTCAAAAAAAAATCCCCAAAATCCTTCCAAAAAAGCCACCAAAATCCCAAAAAAATCCCAAAATTTCCGTCCTAAAATCCCAAAAATTCCCTCCCAAAAAATCCCTCAAAATCCCTGAAATCCTCCCAAAAATTCTCCAAAAAATCCCCAAAAAATCCCAAAAATTCCCCCACCCTCAAAAAAAATCCCCCCCAAAATTCCTGAAATCCTCCCAAAAAATCCCTCAAAAATCCCAAAAAAATCCCAAAATTTCCGTCCTAAAATCCCAAAAATTCCCTCCCAAAAAATCCCTCAAAATCCCTGAAATCCTCCCAAAAATTCTCCAAAAAATCCCCAAAAAATCCCAAAAATTCCCCCACCCTCAAAAAAAATCCCCCCCAAAATTCCTGAAATCCTCCCAAAAAATCCCTCAAAAATCCCAAAAAAATCCCAAAAATTCCCCCCAAAAATCCCCAAAAAATCCCAAAAATTCCCCCAAAGCCCCCCGGGACTTTTTGGGGTCTCCCCAAATTTGGGGCCCCCCCCCGGTGACCCCAAAATTCCCCCGCAGCCTCTTTGGGTTCTACGACGCCAACGAGACCGTGCGGGACATGGAGGCGCAGCCGGTGAGGGGGGGCCCAAAATTTGGGAGGGGGACCCCAAAATTTGGGAGGGGGACCCCAAAATTTGGGAGGGGGACCCCAAAATTTGGGAGGGGGACCCCAAAATTTGGGAGGGGGACCCCAAAATTTGGGAGGGGGACCCCAAAATTTGGGAGGGGGACCCCAAAATTTGGGAGGGGGACCCCAAAATTTGGGAGGGGGACCCCAAAATTTGGGAGGGGGACCCCAAAATTTGGGAGGGGGACCCCAAAATTTGGGAGGGGGACCCCAAAATTTGGGAGGGGGACCCCAAAATTTGGGAGGGGGACCCCAAAATTTGGGAGGGGGACCCAAAATTTGTGATTGGGACCCAAAAATTGGGGATTGGCATCCCAAAATTTGGGAGGGGGATCCCAAAAGTCGTGGTTGGGACGCCAAAAATTGGAATTTCCGACCCCAAAATTGGGGTTTGGGACCCCAAAATTTGGGGGTGGGAGCCCAAAATTTGGGAGGGGGACCAAAAAACTGGGGATTGGAGACCCCAAAATTGGGGGGTGGGACCCCAAAACTCGGGAGGGAGACCCCAAAATTGGGGTTTGGGA
>NW_024499201.1:0-1763 GCF_017590055.1 Onychostruthus taczanowskii | reverse complement strand
CAGCCCCAAATTATCCCAAAATTATCCCGAAGTTATCCTGAAATTCTCCTGAACTTATCTCAAAATTATCCTCAAATTATCCTGGAATTATATTGAAATTATCCTCAAATTATCCTGAAATTATCTCAAAGTTAGCCCCAAATTATCCTGAATTTATTCTTAAATTATCCCCAAATTATTCTAAAATTATCTCAAAATTATCTTGAAATTGTCCTGAAATCATCTCAAAATTATCCTGAAATTACCTTGAAATTATCCTCAAATTATCCTGAAATTATCTCAAAGTTAGCCCCAAATTATCCCCAAAATATCCTGGATTTCTCCTGAAATTATCCTGAAATTATCCCAAAATTATCCCGGAATTATCCCAAATCCCCCCAGAACCTGCCCCAAAGCTCCTCCTGCAGCCCCCCGAGCCGGGCCTGGGGACCCCCACAGAGCCCGGGGTCACCCCCAGATCAGCCCCAAATTATCCCAAAATTATCCTGAAATTATCTCAAAATTATCCCCAAATTATCCTGGAATTATCCCAAAATTATCCCGAAATTATCCTGGAATTGTCCCGAAATTATCTCAAAAATTTCCTCAAATTATCCTGAAATTACCTTGAAATTATCCTCAAATTATCTCACAATTAGCCCAAAGTTACCCCCAAATTATCCTGAAATTACCTTGAAATTATCCTCAAATTATCTCACAATTAGCCCAAAGTTACCCCCAAATTATCCTGAAATTACCTTGAAATTATCCTCAAATTATCTCACAATTAGCCCAAAGTTACCCCCAAATTATCCTGAAATTATCTCAAAATTTGCCCCAAATTATTCTCAAATTATCCTGAAATTATCCCCAAATTATCCTCAAGTTGTCCTGAAATTTTCTCAAAATTAGCCCCAAATTATCCTGAATTTATTCTTAAATTATCCCCAAATTATCCTAAAATTATCTCAAAATTATCTGCAAATTATCCTGAAATTATCTCAAAATTAGTCCCAAATTATCCTGAATTTATCCTGAAATTATCTCGAAATTATCCCAAAATTAGCCACAAGTTATCCTGGAATTATCCTGAAATTATCCTGAAATTATCCTCAAATTATCCCCAAATTATCCTGAAATTATCCTGAAATTATCCCAAAATTATCCAGAAATCATCTTATAATTATCCCCAAATTATCCTGAAATTAACCTCAAAATTACCCCCAAATTCGCCTGAAATTATCCCAAAATGATCTCGAAATTATCCCAAAATTATCCTGGAATTATCCTAAAATTATCTCGAAATTATCCCCAAATTATCTTGGAATTACTCTCAAATTATCCTGAAATTATTCCAAAATTATCCCAAAATAATCCCAACATTATTCTGAAATTATCCCAAATTATCCCAGAATTACCCTGAAATTATCTCAAAATTATCCCAAAATTATCTTGAAAATATCCCAAATTTATCCCCAAATTATCCTGAAATTATCTTGAAATTATCCCGAAATTATCCTGGAATTATCTTGAAATAATCCCGAAATTATCCCAAAATTATCCTGAAATTATCCCGAAATTATCCTGAAATTACCCTGGAATTATCTAGAAATTATCCCAAAATTATCCCAAAATTTCCTCCAAATGATCTGCACATCATCCCACAATTATCCTGAAACTTTCCCAAAACGATCCCAAAATTTGCTTGGAATTATCCCGGAATTCTCTCGGAATTCTCCTGGAATCATCGTGAAATTATCCCCAAAATTCCCCCAAAATTCCCC
>NW_024499200.1:0-979 GCF_017590055.1 Onychostruthus taczanowskii | reverse complement strand
AAACACCCGAGAACCCCCAAAAAATGCAAAAAAAACCCCCTTAAAATGCCCTAAAACGGCCAAAAAACACCCTAAAACCCCGGGGAAAAAAACCCCAAATTGTCCCCAAATTGTCCCTGAGTGTCCCCAAATTGTCCCTGAGTGTCCCCAAATTGATTAAAAGAGCCACAAAATCCCCTAAAAATCCCCAAAAATGGCCAAAAAATCCCCAAAAATGGCCATAAAATCCCCCAAAACGGCCAAAAAACGCCCTAAAACCCTGGGACAAAAACCCCAAATTGTCCCTGAGTGTCCCCAAATTGTCCCTGAGTGTCCCCAAACCCATTAAAAGAGCCACAAAATCCCCTAAAAATCCCCAAAAATCCCCTAAAAATCCCCAAAAATGGCCAAAAAACCCCAAAAATGGCCAAAAAAAGGCCCTAAAACCCCGGGACAAAAACCCCAAATTGTCCCCAAATTGTCCCTGGGTGTCCCCAAATTGTCCCTGGGTGTCCCCAAATTGTCCCTGAGTGTCCCCAAATCCATTAAAAGAGCCACAAAATCCTCTAAAAATCCCCAAAATGGCCAAAAAATCCCCTAAAACAGCCAAAAAACGTCCTAAAACCCCAGGGAAAAAAAACCCAAATTGTCCCCAAATTGTCCCTGAGTGTCCCCAAATCCATTAAAAGAGCCACAAAATCCCCAAAAAATCCCCAAAAATGGCCAAAAAATCCCCAGCCCTAAAACGGCCAAAAAAGCCCTAAAACCCCGGGAAAAAAAACCCCAAATTGTCCCCAAATTGTCCCTGAGTGTCCGAAAAAAACCCCAAATTGTCCCCAAATTGTCCCTGAGTGTCCCCAAATTGTCCCTGAGTGTCCCGAAACCCATTAAAAGAGCCACAAAATCCCCTAAAAAACCTCAAAATGGCCAAAAAAACCTCAAAATGGCCAAAAACATCCCCAAAAAATGGCCCAAAAAAGCCCTAAAACGGCCAAAAAAA
>NW_024499199.1:0-1766 GCF_017590055.1 Onychostruthus taczanowskii | reverse complement strand
TTTTGGGGGTCCTGGGCTGATTTTGGGTGGATTTTGTTCTGGATTTTGTGCTGGATTTTGGGGCGTATTAGGGCGGATTTTGTGCTGGATTTTGGGTGGATTTTGGGGCGGATTTTGGGGCTGATTTTGGGTGGATTTTGGGTGGATTTTGTGCTGGATTTTGGGTGGATTTTGGGTGGATTTTGGGGTGGATTAGGGCGGATTTTGGGGCAGATTTTGGGTGGATTTTGGGGCGGATTTTGTGCTGGATTTTGGGGTGGATTTTGGGTGGATTTTGTGCTGGATTTTGGGGCGGATTTTGTGCTGGATTTTGGGAAGAGTTCGGGGGGGAGTTTTGGGGCGGATTAGGGCGGATTTTGAGGTGGATTTTGGGTGGATTTTGGGGCAGAATTTGGGTGGATTTTGGGGCGGATTAGGGCAGATTTTGGAGTGGATTTTGAGGTGGATTTTGTGCTGGATTTTGTGCTGGATTTTGGGGTGGATTTCGGGAAGAGTTCGGGGGAGAGTTTTGGGGCGGATTAGGGCGGATTTTGGGGTGGATTTTGGGTGGATTTTGGGGCAGATTTTGGGTGGATTTTGGGGCGGATTAGAGCAGATTTTGAGGTGGATTTTGGGGTGGATTAGGGCGGATTTTGGGTGGATTTTGGGTGGATTTGGGGACGGATTTTGTGCTGGATTTTGGGTGGATTTTGGGGTGGATTTTGGGAAGAGTGGGGGGGAGTTTTGGGGTGGATTAGGGCGGATTTTGGGGTGGATTTTGGGTGGATTTTGGGGCAGAATTTGGGTGGATTTTGGGGCGGATTAGGGCAGATTTTGGAGTGGATTTTGAGGTGGATTTTGTGCTGGATTTTGGGTGGATTTTGGGGCAGAATTTGGGTGGATTTTGGGGCGGATTAGGGCAGATTTTGGAGTGGATTTTGAGGTGGATTTTGTGCTGGATTTTGGGTGGATTTTGGGGCAGAATTTGGGTGGATTTTGGGGCGGATTAGGGCGGATTTTGAGGTGGATTTTGGGGTGGATTAGAGCGGATTTTGGGGCAAATTTTGGGTGGATTTGGGGATGGATTTTGTGCTGGATTTTGGGTGGATTTTGGGGCAGAATTTGGGTGGATTTTGGGGCGGATTAGGGCGGATTTTGAGGTGGATTTTGGGGTGGATTAGAGCGGATTTTGGGGCAGATTTTGGGTGGATTTGGGGATGGATTTTGTGCTGGATTTTGGGGTGGATTTTGGGAAGAGTTCGGGGGAGTTTTGGGGTCCCCCCACAGCCTGGGGGAGGGGCTGTGCCTGGGACCGGGCTGGGACACCCCGGGACCCTCGGGGACCCTCGGGGACACCGGGACAGGGCTGGGATACATTGGACAGGGCTGGGCGGGGGTCTCTGGGTTTTGGGGCGGGGGTCGCGGATCTGGGGGCGGATTTTGGGGTTCAGGCGGGTGCCCCCGCAGCCTGGGGGAGGGGCTGTGCCTGGGACCGGGCTGGGACACCCCGGGACACTTGGGGACCCTCGGGGACACCGGGACAGGGCTGGGATACATTGGACCGGGCTGGGCGGGGGTCTCTGGGTTTTGGGGCGGGGGTCGCGGCCCCGGGGCGGATTTTGGGGTTCAGGCGGGTGCCCCCGCAGCCTGGGGGAGGAGTTCTACCGCGAGGCGCTGGAGCACTGCCGCAGCTACAACGCCCGGCTCTGCGCCGAGCGCAGCCTCCGCCTGCCCTTCCTGGACGCGCAGACCGGCGTGGCCCAGAGCAACTCCTACATCTGGATGGA
>NW_024499198.1:0-1771 GCF_017590055.1 Onychostruthus taczanowskii | reverse complement strand
AATTCTTTTTTTGAATTGCTGCACACACAGAGATGCAGCGGCCCTGGCAGCACAAGCCTTGGTTTTGCCAGCACCCAGGAGCAGCTCCCAGCAGGTCAGCAGGGCAGAGATGAGGCCAGGCTGACTGAACTGCGATGGGAATTGCACAGAGCACAGCAGCACGCCCCTTCCCCTGCTGCAGGCGACCTTGGTGCACGGCACTGAGCTGGGACAGCACCTGTGGCACGTCCCCAGGGCACGCTGGGGCTCTCCCTGGGCACAGACCCTCCTCACTGCTTCCAACCCCCAAACCCCTCTCTGTCCCCAACCCCCAAACCCCTCTCTGTGCCCAGTTTAATCCTCATGCCCTGGGAGGCAGCAGGGAGATCTCCCAGCACTCCCACTCCCCTGTCCCTCTGCTCTCGGAGGGCTGGCTTTGAGTGAGGCACAACCATTAAACAAACACTATAATTAGAAACCAGGTTCCCTAAATGAAGTGAAAAATGTAACGTTAGCCTCTGTTTGTTCGCTGGATGCTGCGCTCTTGTTCCATGACCCAGAGGGGTCGTGCCCTGCGGTTTCTGAGAAGCCTTAATAAGGTAATGTTTAGGAGGTTACTATCTTTACAGCTCTTGTCTTATTACAACTCCATAAGAAAAACATTTGGGGCAAAGCAGGATTCCTTGGCGCGGGTTTGTTTTTGTTACTCCTTCACTAAGATGCTGCCCAGCCATCCTTCCTCAGCACGGATTCAGTTTCAGTATCTCCACAAAAGTGACATTTTTTCCCACCTCCCGCTGACCTCCAGCCTCTCTGGCTGGGTGTAAGGGCAGGGATCAAGTGGCAGTGCCAGCTCTGTCCCAGGCAGGTGGGGAGGGGACTGCTGCCTGCACAGGGGTGAAGCCACAGGGCAGTGATGGAAAGGGAGCCCTGGGCTGCTCCCACCTTCCCAAGAGCCTGGGATGTGGAAAGAGAAACCCTTCTCCTACAAGCCCTGTTAACATCCAAACACACCAAATTTAGAACCTTTTCATCTGCTGCCTGACATCAGAGGGGGCTGCTGGAGGGCAGGAGGGCATTTCTCAGCCCGGGTATTATTACAGCCCCTGCTCCCTCAGCCCCTTGCAGGGCAGGACAGTGATGAATGGGTGAGCTGGAGCAGCTCTGAAGGTGACCTTCAGGACTGGCCAGTGCTGCCCTGCAAATCCCTTCCCCCCCTGCCTGCAGCAGGAATGGGGAGCAGGGCAGGAGATTGTCTGCTCTGACTTCAAGCCACCAGTTCCCACCTGGGGATGATTCCCCAGCAGTTTGGGGGGCCCTGCATGGAATCCTTTGCCCAGGGGCATGGAGAGAAGTTTGGCTGGATCACAGCCCTCCAGGACAGACATCAGTGCCACTGCTGAGCTTTGTACTTACCTCTGCCCTTTGCCTTGCCCTGGGAACTGGGAGCTTGGACTCCTGCCCACCAGAAAAAGCCACCAAAGCCCTTCAAGTAAGAGGCTTTCTCCTCTTAGACCCAGAGAGAACTGCTGCCCTGGCAGCGCGTCCCTGGGAGCATCCTCCAGCCCCTGGCCTTGCAGGGAAGGTGGTGGGGATGGCTCCAGGCTGCTCCATGTGTCCCACATGGGGCTGAAGGACCAGCCTTTCCCCCAGGCAGGGGCTGGGATGCAGAGGGCATCCCCTGTCCTGGCAGGACTGTCTCACCTTTGCAGTCCAGCACAAAATGAAGCCACCCCTCCAAAGCACTCATGAGTTGGTGTCTGACTGCCTGAGGCTGCAGGGGGAAGGAAAA
>NW_024499197.1:0-1771 GCF_017590055.1 Onychostruthus taczanowskii | reverse complement strand
GACCCCCAGGCCGTGCAGGTAGCCCAGCCCCCGCAGCGCCCCCTCCCCGATGGCGCCGATCTCGTCCTCGCTCAGCGGCGCCTGCTGCCCTGGGCCCCAAAAACAGCCGGAATTAACCCAAAATACAGCCAAAAATACAGCCAAAAATACAGCCGAAAATACAAAAATACAGCCGAAATACAGCCAAAAACTGACCCAAAAACACCCGAAATCAACCCAAAATACAGCCAAAAATACAGGCAAAAACTGACCCAAAAACACCCGAAACCAACCCAAAATACAGCCGAAAACACAGCCAAAAATACACCCAAAATACAGCCAAAAACACCCAAAAACACCCGAAATCAACCCAAAATACAGCCAAAAATACACCCAAAATACAGCCAAAATACACCCAAAATATGACCCAAAAACACCCGAAATCAACCCAAAATACAGCCCAAAACTGACCCAAAAAATACACCCAAAAACACCCGGAATCAACCCAAAAATGGGCCAAAAATACACCCAAAAATACACCCGAAAAACACCCAAAATCAACCCAAAATACAGCCAAAAATACACCCAAAATACAGCCAAAATCAACCCAAAAATACAGCCAGAATCAACACAAAAACTAACCCAAAAAATGGCCCAAAACCACCCAGAATTTACCCAAAAAATACACCCAAAATCAGCCCAAAAACTGACCCAAAAAAGGCCCAAAATCCCCTGAAATCAGCCAAAAAAATGGCTCAAAATCGACCCAAAAACTGACCCAAAATCCCCAAAATCACCCCAAAAATCACTCCAAAAATACCCCCAAAATCACCTCAAAACTGACCCAAAATCCCCCAAAATTTCCCCCAAAAACTGACCCAAAGTTACCTCAAAAATCCCCCCAAATTTTCCCCTAAACCGCCCAAAAATCCCCCAAAAAACACCCAAAACATCCCCCAAAAATTCCCAAAAAATCCCCCTGAAATTCTAACAAACCCATTCCTAAATCCCCCAAAAATTCCCCCAAAATTCCCCAAAATTTTCCCCGAAAATTCTCCCTAAATTCACCCAAAATTCCCCCCTAAAATGTCCCCCAAAATTCCCCAAAATTTTCCCCGAAAATTCTCCCTAAATTCGCCCAAAATTCCCTCCTAAAATGACAAAAATCCCCAAAAAATCTCCCAAAATTCCCCCAAATTTGCCCTTTCAGTCCCAAAATCCCCAAAAATGCCCGAAATTCCCCAAAATTCCACAAATTCCCCAAAATTCCCCAAAATTCCCCAAAATTCCCCAAATTCCCCAATTCTCACCTTCCAGCAGGTAAAAATTCCCTCCTAAAATGACAAAAATCCCCAAAAAACCTCCCAAAAATTCTCCCAAAATCCCCCAAAATTTCCCTTTCAGTCCCAAAATGCCCAAAAATGCCCAAAATTCCCCGAAATTCCCCAAAATTCCCCAAATTCCCCAATTCTCACCTTCCAGCAGGTCCAGGGCTGATCCCACACAGAATTCCATGGCCAGCTGGGGACACAAAATACCCGAAATATCCCAAAATTAACCAAAATTTACCCAAAATTAGCCCAAAATTGCCTAAAATCAACCCAAAACCAACCCAAAATCGGCCAAAATAACCCAAAATTAACCCAAAATTGGCAAAAATTGCCCAAAAATTACCCCAAAATTAGCCAAAATTCCCAAAATTAACCCAAAATTAACCAAAATTACCCAAAATTAGCCCAAAATTACCTAAAATCAACCCAAAACCAACCCAAAATCGGCCAAAATAACCCAA
>NW_024499196.1:0-1772 GCF_017590055.1 Onychostruthus taczanowskii | reverse complement strand
CTGGTCTGGACCGGTCCAAACCAGTTTAAATGGGTTTGTACTGGTTTGTACTGGTCCAAACTGGGATTTCATGCATGGGAGAGGCACCAAAATGGGTCAAAAATGCCAAAAAATGGTCAAAAATTGGCAAAAATGGTCCAAAATGGTCCAAAATGGCCGAAATCGACACGGATTTTTTCATACTGGTTTGGACTGGTTTGGACTGGTCTGGACCGGGCCAAACCAGTTTAAATGGGGTTGTACTGGTTTGTACTGGTCCAAACTGGGATTTCATGCATGGGAGAGGCACCAAAATGAGTCAAAAATGGGCAAAAATGGGTCAAAAATGGCCGAAAATGGTAAAAAATGGCTGAAATCGACCCGGATTTTTTCATACTGGTTTGGACTGGTTTGGACTGGTCTGGACCGGGCCAAACCAGTTTAAATGGGGTTGTACTGGTTTGTACTGGTCCAAACTGGGATTTCATGCATGGGAGAGGCACCAAAATGGGTCAAAAATGACCAAAAATGGTCAAAACTGGTCAAAAATGGCCGAAATCCACCGGGATTTTTTCATACTGGTTTGTACTGGTCCAAACTGGGATTTCATGCATGGGAGAGGCACCAAAATGGGTCAAAAATGGCCGAAAATGGTAAAAAATGGCTGAAATCGACCCGGATTTTTTCATACTGGTTTGTACTGGTTTGTACTGGTCCAAACTGGGATTTCATGCATGGGAGAGGCACCAAAATGGGTCAAAAATGACCCAAAATGGTCAAAAATTGTCAAAAATGGCCGAAATCCACCGGGATTTTTTCATACTGGTTTGGACTGGTTCAAACTGGGATTTCCTCCATGGGAAAGGCACCAAAATGGGTCAAAAATGACCAAAAAAGCCCAAAAATGGGCAAAAATGGTCCAAAATGGCCGAAATCCACTGGGATTTTTTCATACTGGTTTGGACTGGTTTATAATGGTTTCAACTGGTTTATACTGGTCCAACGACCAAAAATGGGCAAAAAATGGTCCAAAATGGCCGAAATCAACCCGGATTTTTTCATACTGGTTTGGACTGGTTTGGACTGGTTTGGACCGGGCCAAACTGGTTTGTACTGGTTTATACTGGTTTGTACTGGTCCGTGCAGGTGCAGTGGGTGCTGAGCTCCCTCCTGAGGCTGAGCGTCCAGCAGGGGGCGTGGCCAAAATCGACCCGGATTTTTTCATACTGGTTTGGACTGGTCTAAACTGGTTTGTACTGGTTTATACTGGTCCAAACCTGTTTGGACTGGTTTGTACTGGGCCAAACTGGGATTTCATGCATGAGAAAGGCACCAAAATGGGTCAAAAACGACCAAAAATGGGCAAAAAATGGTCCAAAATGGCCGAAATCAACCCGGATTTTTTCATACTGGTTTGGACTGGTTTGGACTGGTTTGGACCGGGCCAAACTGGTTTGTACTGGTTTATACTGGTTTGTACTGGTCCGTGCAGGTGCAGTGGGTGCTGAGCTCCCTCCTGAGGCTGAGCGTCCAGCAGGGGGCGTGAGACTGAACTGGTTTGGACTGGTTTGGACTGGTTTAGACTGGTTTGAACTGGTTTGAACTGGTTTATACTGGTTTAAACTGGTTTGGACTGGGAGGGACTGGGAGGGACTGGGAGGGACTGGGAGGGGGAGGGGAAATCTCAATTTTGGGGTAAAAAATTGGGAAATTTTGGGGTAAAAATGGGGAAAATTCGGGGATTTTGGGGTTAAAAAAATTGGGTTTTTTTGGGGGGAAATTTGGGGATTTTG
>NW_024499195.1:89038-462180 GCF_017590055.1 Onychostruthus taczanowskii | reverse complement strand
AAAGATCTCCTGCCTTTTTTTATGTCATTCAGTGTCTTTGCTGCACTCTTTTTCAAAGTCCTTTCTTCAAGGCACACCACTGTATTAACCCTTTCTTCCACTGAAAATCCTTTAATATCTGAATTACCTTTTCTCATCCTTAGCCTTTAGCAAAGTGAAAGTGGACTAACTTATCCACATTAATTTCTATCAACATACTTACCAAGGGTGAATAAACCCTATGGAAGTCCAAAAATAACATGAAATTATGCAAAGATACTACATTTTCTTCTTATCCATTGGGGCCAAACACACCTGCAGAGAGAAGGACTAACTGGGAGTCAGCTACAAGTTTCTGTCCTGTAGCTCAGCTCTCAGGTGAAGCATTAGCTTTTTATTTATAACTCTTCATACAGTGTTACCTATAGTTATATTTCAGGAGGACTATAGTCAATGAAACCTGAATGTATTCTCAATCAGGTTATGAATTCTTAGTGAGGTTTCAAAAAATTTGATAAATACAGCAGTATTTCTTCTATGTGACATTTTACAGATTATTTGCATTGTTCCTTATTTTCCAGCCCATGGTTAAAACTGTATGCTAACTGTAAAATACAAATTATTTTTCTAAAGGAGATTACTAAAGTTTTAAAGTAGCAATCAGATAGGTATCTGTGGCTCTGATGCTGGAAATGCTGAATATTTACCACAGAAAATATTTTGTTTTCTGTATCTATGTTTAAGAGCTTGTAACTTACTATACCATCACTGCAGAAATAAACCACTTGTTAGCAAAAGAAACAGCATGAAATATGTAAAGTTTCTCTTCGATTTTGTCTTCTTTTAAGTAAATGATTCATAACATCTTCATTTTCAATCCTTTACTCTTCATAACACATATTCTAATTGTGTTTCTCATCCATACTTCAGATCTACTAACCCTATGGAATGACTAATAATTCAGTATTCTGGTACCTACATTCTCTACTGCTGTGAAAGGTACACTGTTGCATTTTTGTTGTCAATTTCTAATAAATTAGAAGCTTTGATTTGTAAGTTATCAAAGAGAAAACCATACAGAGAACATCTAATGAACCAAATACTCACTTGCTCTCTGTGTTTAGGATGCATAGTAAGTGTCATTATAACGTGCTTTTCTAAATTTTAACACCAAAGTCAGATAGTCTTAATCCTTTGTCCAAGGAATGAGGGAGGAAGGCATTGTACCCTCCTCCTTGCATACGTGCCTGAAGACCAAGGATGCAGCAACTCTGATAGCATTACTTTGACAGTTCATTTCAAGATCTAAACAAAGGAGGTGTTCTATTGCCTTTTTAAAAGTAGACTCTAATTATAAATATTAGTGGAATGTTTTGAAGAGAGATAGCCTTCCCTCACCGCTTCACTCCCTCACCTGGATTTTTTCTCTGACATAGCTGGCAGATATGAAGAGGCTGAGGAGCAGATGAGGTAAAGCAGGAAACTGGAATTCTCTCTAAGTATTAGAGCAATTTGCTACAGCAGTACATTTGTAAGGGTCACCCTTTCATAACAAGTAGGAATGACACAAAAGATATGCAGCATGAAGCTGAGATTAGGCTATATATTCTGTACCTGTACCAGAGGCTCCTGAGTACAGCAGTGGGACAAGTTGTGCTCCATCTGTTTCCATAAGTAAACAACCTTGCAGGTGATACAGGTTTGAGCAACCAGAATGGAATAAATTGTGGCCAAGTGCCAGCTTTGTTAATGCAGTTTTTATTTCACAGAAATTTCTTGCTATACATTTAAATCAAAAGCATTCTGCTATGCAGCACATTTTTTACAGTCCATTTGTGTGGTGGAACTACAACATTGTTACAAATCAGCCTGAGAGAGTTGCACAGGAAATGGCAAATGGTAATGCTTTTTCAAAATGCAACCAAAGAATATCCTATATATGAATTTAGAAAACCTGTATAAAGTTGTCAAATTTCTGTCTTATAGCAGTTCATCCTACTATAATCTCTAAGAACCAAAAAATTCTGCCATACTCATAAAATGTTTCTTTTCCTATAATCTTGAAAAGAGAAACTCTCAGCTTTATGAGTGTCTGTGAGATATCTGAAACACTGGAAGAAAAGACACACTTAAATGCTAGCAGGATTAGACACAGTGGATGTAGTCTTCAATGACTTGTACAACTTGGACTTTCCATGTTTACTCTGTCAAAACAGAAAATCATCATCTTCATCACAGAATGATGGAATGGTTTATGTTTGAAAAGATTTTAAAGCTAGTGCTGCCCCCTGCCATGGCAGGGGTTGTGGCCCAGGCTCACTCCTCCAGACCCTTTTTTGCTGAGAACCCCAGAGGTGGATCCCCTCCATCACCCTGCTACCCACACTGCTGTGGATGCAGCACAGGACACTTCTTGCTTTCTGGGCTGAAGTGCAAATTGTTGAGTCATGTCAAACTTCTCAGCCACCAACACCTCCAGGTTGTTCTCCTCAGGGCTGCTCTCAATTCGTTCTCTGCCCTGCCTGTGTTTGTCTTTGGGACTGCCCCGACTCAGGTGCAGCACTTGGCCTTGTTCACCTTCATGAGGTTTGCATAAGCCCAACTCTCAAACCTGTCAAGGTCCTTCTGGAAGGCATCCCCCTACTCCAGCATGCTGGCTGCACCACACAGCTTGGTGTCATTGGCAAACTTGCTGAGAGTGCTGTGGTTCCCACTCTGTGGCACCAACAAGGAGGTTCAAATACCACTGGTCCCAACACCAATCCCTGAGAAATACTATGCAATCTTTAAATAAGAAATAGTTCTGTATGATTTTTCCCTACAGATTTCATGGATTTAGTCTATTAAAAACAAGAGGGAAGCAAAAACACTTATCAGTATATCTTGCTTAAAAGTTTCTCTTGGCTTCAGCCAATATATGCTGAATGAATGTAACAAGGTTTTACCAAAAATAATACACATCTTACATATACACCACTGCTTTATCAAAGTCATACTCTTTAGCTCTTGAATGTATGACTTGTCTTCTGGCTTCAAATTAATAATAATTAAGTCTCCCACTAGTTGTTTTTTTTTTAATAGTGGAAGGCTTTCCTTTATCTACTGATTAGTAAGAAAAAAGGAAGAGACTTTGATGTTCTCTCCTTGGAATTGTTGCAATATTTTCAGCTTAAGCCTCCTGACTTGATTCATAAGTGTTCAAGTAAAGAACTATTAAACTTTTCTCATAACTTAAAAACAGTTCTCTACTGCTTGGTCCTTCTGAGATTCTTCTCTTATCTTCAAGGTCAGGTAAAAACATCAAGGGTTTACAAATATGCTCTATCTGTGAGATAGGTCAAGATGACCTTGTGTTATCCCCCTTTAAAAAACCGTTCATGTATTTCTTCTTAATTTAGCCTCAGGCTGAGCAGAAAACAGGACAAAATGCCTCCAGCAGCTTTAAAACTGATGGATGTTACTTAATTTTCAAGCTGTTTCAAACATCTTTCATTTTTTTCTTGAATGAGTTTTAATAATTAATGGTTTTGCAGGATGCGATTGCTTCAGACTGATGTTCTCTGCCTTACAGATTTTTTTGTTTAGAATTTCATGCCTATTGGCAAGACCTGCTTTCTGCTTTACTTAAGCAATTGAGAAGGATCTCTTGTGCAGATTAATTCTCTGCTGCTGCATTGTCCTCATAATGCTAGCTGCTAAGGGAACATTTCCTTGTTGCAGCAGTACACACAGGGAAGTTAAGATTTTGGGGTATCTTCTATGTGTCTTGGACTGGCATCCCTAAACTGTGAACTGTGCACTTTGTTTCTCCTCGCTGCCTTTTTTTTTTTGTTTTCCTTTTTTTTTTTTTTTTTTTTTTTTTTTTTTTTTTTTTTTTTTTTTTGTTTTTTGTTTTTTTGTTTTTGTTACTTTATTCAAGTTCCTGTTGTAGGTAAAAATCCCCTAGTTCTGACATGGTGCGTTTTTAAGTGACTGCTTTTCAAGCACGAAGTTATTGTGTCCGTGCTGTCTAGAGACATATAGGCAATATGGTGATTATTTTCACTGACTGCTAGGTGAAATCAGCGGAAACTCCTGCACAGAGGGGTTTTACCTGCGAGCCTTTTGCTTCCCGAAATACTCCGGCGACCGCCTCATCCTTACTGCTCACATGCACCCCCATGTGGTCAGATTCCGTGTCGTTCCCTCCTGCTCCCGGTTTCCTAAAGTACGTACATCAGCGAGGACAGAATCGTCTGGCTAGTCATCGTGCCCTTCTCGGGGATCTCCACAGAGTCATAGGATATTCTGAGTTGGAAAGGATCCACAAGGATCATCGAGTCCAGCTCTTAAATGAATGGGCCGCGGCCGACCGAGCACACAACTTCAGCGTTACTGGCCCCACGCTCTAACAGACCGAGCCAATGCTTCCAGCCCTCCCCCGGCTTCCACATATCTTCCAGAGCAGCAGCTCCCTCCTCAAAGCCAACTGCAAAGACCCTGGGGGGGAAAAAAAAAAAGTTAAACAGCAACCATCGCTCACCACATGTGCTTCATTTTTTCAGGCTGGCAGTGAGACTCACAGGTTTTATAAACTTCATTGACTTGCACAGTATGACCTTATTAGAGAGAAGAATATGAAAAAGGAGGGCTTGCCTGTAAGCACTAAAGTCATACTTTAAACAGAAAACCCAGATAAGTAGACTTTAAAGAGACACTGATCTAAAAATTCCTTAGAAAAGACAGAAAATCCTCATCAAAGGTGAATTACTAACACACAGTCTTACTTGGCAAGGGAAGCTATTTCATGTAAAGGTAGTCTCGTGTACTTTATTTGAGAGCACAATGGTCACACCATACTGCGCCATACCACGCTGTGCCACGCTGTGCCACGCCACGCCACGCCACATATTCTGCATTCATGTCGTTAAGAGGAAAATGGCTTGAATGATAGTAAAAGCTCTAAAGAAGTTGATCATAGATTTCATTTTACAGTTCTTTACCCTTCTATCAGTTCTGAAGCTTTCATACATTGCTATTGAATTTCATGTCTCTCAATCATCATTCCTTTCAACCAACCTAGAGTTCATACTACAGAATGTTCAGAAAGATGTTTCCATTGCAGCAAGATCACAGAAATACTTTTTTAAGGATTCAAAAATTGTTTAGAATTTATAATGAAATACCTTGTAGTGGAAAATGTGTCTCCTAACTAGGTAATGAATTCTGATAGAATTCTGTCTTTTAGCTGTCCTCATCCTAACTCAGGATATTTGCTATTCCACATTTTTGTTTGCACAGTAATAATCAGAGGACACGTGCAATTAAGCCAGATGCTTCTGAGGAAAAAATAACTGAGCTTGACAGTCATCATCCCAGTGTGACATAGTATCTGAGTCAGCTGCATGGTTAAGTGAGGCACCATGGGCATTGCTGTAGGTTAGGGGTCTTTGGGAGAAACACACCCAACTGAACATCAGAGGAAATTCTCAAGGGTGGCAGGTGGCAAGGAAATGCTTCAAGAAGGACAGAGGACATCCTACACACGGAAATGCTTTACCCAAATAGTTTGATTTGTCCATTTGAGTAAAATCTTACATGGCTAGTTGTAAAGACCTCGCCAGCTTCAGATAAATCAGAACTGCAGACTGAAGAAATAACTTAAAATAATGTAGCAGTGGTAGTTGAAGTAGTGAAGTGGTGTTGAAGGCATATATATTCATAGTATACTTTCTGTTCTGCACAAAGACCCATCTTTGCCCAGCTTTACGTATCCAACTTCCATTATTTATTTCCTACTGTTATGGAACAAAATGTAATTGTCTTTATTGTTTTGGTTTTGCTATTTTGTTTAGATTTTGCTGTGTTTTATGGGTTTGTGGGTTTGGTTGCGGTTTTTTGTTTGTGGTTTGACTTTTTGTTGTTTTATTTCAGTTTTGTTCTTGGGTTTGGTTTTTGTTTGTTTTTTGTTTTTTGTTTTTTCCTAAATTTTAACAAAGTTGCAGAATTCATATGGGTTAACTTGAAGAAAAAGGACATAATCTCTCTGGCTGCATTTCCCATTCTAGTTCATAGCAGGCCACACAGTTTTATACCAGTACAGCTGAGCTACAAGTATCCTTGTGGGTTGGAAAACACAGGAAGAGACTAGGAATGCTTCAGCTGGCAGTGGAGGGTTTTGTTTATTTTTTTTTACAGTTTGCCTATCACCTTAAACATGAAAGAGTAGGGATTTTAAATGGAAAAATCATGGAGTAGAAATCTCGCACATGAGAACATCAACCCTATCTCTAAGTGCCCATCTTTTGTTTCATTTGCTTTGTATAGATCAGAAGATCCCAGATCATGATCTCCTGGATAATCTTCACAACTCCACAGGTGACTTTCTCTGAGCCCACAAATACACTTTCCATCATGGAAAGGTCCTCATAATGCCCTGAGTTGTGCCCAGGGACACCTGGTAGTTGTGCTTTGTGCTGCCTTCTCTAAGCCTCCTCATATATTTGCCTCTGCCCAATGTGATGTGCCACCCAGGGCTGCAAAATACGCATTCATCTGTGTGTGAAGCAGGTTACTCCCCTTTGTGTGAGCCATGTTGTGGTTGCACATGCAGAGCACTGGTGGTCACAGACAGTGAGGAGTGGCTGATAATGGTACAAACCTGGACTAATTTGGCTAGACTTTGATGTGATTCACCAGATCATGCATAACCAGATCAAAGTTAATCTCCTATCAGATAGCTTACAAAAGACTTGAGCTGGCAGTTTTTTACTTCTTCCTCTAATCTGAACACTGACATAAGTTAAGGATAATCAAATACTGGACTAGGAAAATTCCAGGAAAGCTTGGAGTATGGTTACAGGCAAAAGAGGGGAAAAAGAGTCTTAGAGAATATGCAGTGCTAATGCTGGTGCAAAATGTGACACCAATATAAGGCCATAAGCAAGGGAATAGAGATGAGTTATTTGAGTAATAAGTAAAGCTAGATTTCAAACATTCATTTTTATTAAATAAATGGAATTATGACTAAATAGGACTGTAGTTTTGGGAGTTTCTGTAAAGTTGGAACAGATGCAAATATTTGATATGGTAACTAGTGTCCCACCTGTGATTATATCACTGCTAAAAAGAAGTATTAACATGAATCCTGGTAAATTAAATGGAAAGTTACTGTAACTTTTTCATGAAAATGCCTTGTTTTTCCCATTTTGATAACAGATATAAAACTTTACAATATGCAGTACAAGTCATTAATATTTTCATCCTTGTGGGCTAAAAATGTCATCTTGCTGTGTTAAACAGTCTGTTTGTGAGGTAGTGATAGCAAATAATGCTGTCTGTAGAAATAGCTGCTCCCCAGAAGATGCATTGAAGGTAGATGCTTGGCTGATTAAAACATTGGTAGAAGAAATGTATTGCCATTTGCAAATTCCAGTTGTAAAAAACCATTCAATCTTCTATAATTCAGTTCAAAGTCCTGATACTGAACAAACAAGTGTTGTGCCAGGCACTTGATATCTTAATTTCCTGCCACTGAATGATCTCTGCCACAATTATTGTAGAGGGGCTAACATGAGTCGCTAAAAGCACTTGTACCATCCCTGGAGTGGCTCTTGTAGTGGTAGTGGAATTGAATAGACTTCCACTGTCTCCAGAGTACCTGGAAACCTGTACCATATATTCACTGTGGCTGGTATAATGTCTCTTAAATTAGTAGAAATGTTTCTAATTAAATGAGCTTATGTAAGTTTATACCATAAACAAAAAAGTCTCTCAGATGGAAAAAATAAATTAAGTAACTGAAGTTTTACTTCCTTCATGAAAATAGTACACTCCAGAGACAGTTCATTCAATGGCAAGATGAGAGGAAGATTCAGCCAAAACCTAGTATTCCCTAAAGACATATTCCTAACAGTGTGAGACAGGTAGTGAAGATTTGTCCCATGAGAGTTAATGGAACGGAGTCGGAGGGAGCACGTAAACATATACATTACACTCTACTCAAAAGACAGGGCAAAGACACCTGGAAGTGGAGGACACACATGACGGCGTTTTCAGAGCCGATTGCGGGCCTGAAAGCTCATCTCGCTGTCGCCAGGACAGTCAGGGCCCAGCTGACAGTGCTCACCAGCACCTTGCTCGCCACTCCCTCCGCACGGCCGCCTTTCCTGCTGCCCTGCGCAGCTGCAGCCCACTCGGCGGGCCGGGTTGGCGGGAGGCGCAGCCGGCGGAGGGAGGCGCGGGCGGAGCGCGGGCCCAGCGGGGCGGCCGGCGCTGCAGCGCGGCCTGGAGCGAGTCACGGGCCGATGGGCGAAATACCAACATTAGAGCAGTAGCTCCTGAAAGAGAGGGCGCTCCACGTTCTCCGGCGAGTAGCTGCGGGGTCGGGAGCCAGCTCCGGGTCAATGCTGCACCATCGGAGGGAAGGGCATTTGGGAGAGCACAGGGCTGTCCTCCGCCTGTTCCCCAGGACCGTGGGGTTTCTGCAGGGTAGAGAGCAGAGCACTAGACTTCTTTACAGCAGCCAGCAGTATGTCTGCATAATCACTATCACTTGAGGTGTTTGGTCTCCAGAGGACTCTGGTTTCCATTGCTGGATCTTGTTTTCCTTCCATCCCATGTTCAGCCTTTCCTTCCATGTCCTGGTGCATGCCAGCACTTCTGCTGTCCTTCGCTGTCAGATCTGAGCAGACTGACAGTAATGTGGGTTCAGCATTTCAGCAGTGACCAACTCAGACACCACAATGGGGATCAGACACAGACACTGCCCAGTGGAGCCTGAAGCTTTTGGGCACAACCCCTGGGACTGGTGGCACTGGGAGGGAATTAGGGCACACACATGGAGCTTTAGGGTGAGCACAGCCACTGAGCGCAGTCCAGTGTGTGGGCTGGACTGGGAGCAGCTACATTACAGCCCACTGCTGCTGCCCCCTGGCTAGAGCCACCCTTCGCTGTGCTACCATAATGCCCAACATGGGATAAGTCACCTCCTCCCCCTCTCCCTCCTTCAGCACCCCGAGCCCCTTGTGCCTGGTGAGAAAGGAACCTATCTCACTATTTTTCAAGATTCCAGAGACTGCAGTGCAGAGGTAAATTAGTTTTACAACAGAATTCAACTGCCTTACCTCATTAATATCTGCAAGTATCTGAAAGGAGGGTGCCAAGAGTATGGATCCAGGCTCTTCTCAGTGATACCAAGCAATAGGTCAAGAGGCAATGGGCAAAACTGATGAACAGGAATTCCCACTCAAATATAAGGAAGAACTTTTTTACTGTGGGATTGACTGCACACTGGAACAGGCTGCCCAAAGAGGTTGCGGAGACTCCCTCACTGGAGATATTCAAGAACCATCTGGACTTAATTCTGTGCAATGTACTTTAGGACAATGCTGCTTGAGCAGGGAGGTTGGACCAGATGACCCAATGTCGTCTCTTCCTAACTGACCCATTCTGTGATTCTGTGAACTGTGATGAAAGCAATACAGATGTGACCTTCTCAATGCAGGTCAAGCAATTTTAAACAAGCACAGGCTCTAAAAAGTTGTAAACTTTTGCGTTTCTAAGTTAATTAAGAAATAAATCCTAAGTCTTTCAACCTTCTCAGCTTCCTCAGAAGAGTGAATGATCCAGATTCTGGACAGTTTTTTTGGCTGCCATGAACAAACATTTTAAGAGGTTGGTCCTCTTTGCAGATGCAATGACTTTGCAGATGCTGTCACATGCAGTGGCAGCCCATGTGTCCACTTGAGCACTTAGAAAATGGAGACATGCATCATTTTACCAGTGAGCTTAAATCTTTACCAGCCAAATGGAAGGAAGGGGAAATGACTGGCTGCAGGGATGTACCGGGGTAGGAGAAAAGAGAGAGCACATGACCATGCATGTGTGTGAGTATACTTTGCATAAGAAGAAAATCTGCTTATCACTCAATATGGCTGTGCAGCCTCAGTGCAATACAGAGGTATGAGAATACATGTAAGAAACTCATAAAAGGAAAGAAAAATTTGAGATAATAATTTACCAGGTGTAACTAAAGTTCTGTTAAAGTGACTACATTACTTCTACTCCTAAGCCAGCTTAGTAAATTCAGCATAGCACTTCTAGCACTGATCTGCAGGGCGACATTTCTCTACCCACCTTTTCCATGGAATATGTGCACAATCAACTACATGTGAAAAATCTCACTTCAGATGTCCTACGTTTATCCAGAGGAGCAGAAATAAAGAAAACACCTGGAACCTAAGTGCATTCTTGAGACGGAATTAGTTTAATTATGGACATCTTCTATAAAAATCTCACATTTTATCATTATTTCTTACACTGCATCAGAAAAACAGGGACTAAAAATTTAAAACAGCATTGCAGTTATATATGAAAGGCCACTGTTGTGCTAGTATGGGTTTCGCCTCACAGTTTAGAATTAAGCTGTGAAAGCATCTTCTCAAGCTTTATTGCTAGTGCCATGTTTCCTTTAATCTTTAATCTTCCAGTCATGAAGGCCAGAGTTGGCTTTAATTTACCTAAAAAAGAAGAAACAGAATCATCAAAATATCAAAGAAAATGGAAAAAGCCTTTGCACAGGAAAACATAATTCCACGACAGTGAAACCTTAGCATCTATATTGCTACCAAGATGGTGGGGCTGCAGCAGAGTCTGTCTTAGCCTTGGCTGCATCTGCTCCTTCCTGCTGGGATCTGCTTAATTTCTTCTGCTCTTGGGCAGCACCTATGAGAAAGATTACTTTTCTATTTCAAATGCAAACCATTTTAAAAATGAATGTAGAACCATAGGCAGAAAACTTCATTTGAAAAGATTTAAGCTTCAAAGTAAGGAAAGTGATTATTTTACCATTAACACTGATAAAGGATGCTTTCTCCACCAGGAATGTGAATCACTAAATTAGCTAAACGTAATTCTGCAATAAATTTTGATTCCTGACAGATCAAAGGAAAAGCGAAAATAGAACCACAGCAAAATTCTAATTCTGTTTACAGTTCATTACAGGTGCTCACACAACAGTTTTCTAATGTAATCCATACACTACTCCTGACAACATTAAAAATAAAAAGTCAGTGTCTTTAATAGCCATTGCTTTCATCTCAAAAGACTTCTGTCTTGTCTATCTTGTGAAGAACATGCATATTTTCCTAAATTCTTCTGTAATGGCTTCTAAGGTGGAAATAAATTTACTGCTTGTATCAGTGGCTTACTTCACCCCAATGAACATGCACATTTAACATTACAGGAAAGCTTTTGCAATTTACAAAGCCAATCAAGTGGAACAGCCCCTTAAAATGCTGTTGAAAGTCCTTAGTATGCTTAGGTGTCTTCACTATCAAAAAATACTTAGGTTCTGTTCTGTGAATCCCTACAAAATAACCCGCACTGGGAGCCCAAGGAACTAACACCGTCCCTGGCACAACGGTCCTAGTGTGACTGCTCAAGGAGTACTTTCACCAGAAAGGAACACTTCCAAGTTTGCCTCCTCTGCCCTGGCCTTATCCCTATTCTGACACTCCTATAAAAGCAGTTCAGCATTCTTAGTTGCCCTTCAACTTGACATAAAACAATTCTGAAAAAGAAAAAGCAATGCTTTTCTTAAAAAAAAAAATAAAAATTCTACATTTCACCCAAAATTTATTTTAAATGTGCAAATTGTGCACATTTCATGTAAGAAGACATGGAGGCTTTATCTCATATTCTTTTGTATAAATGAGCAAGGCAAAGGAGATATACCTACAAAATATGCTGTTTGCAGTCTAATTTCTTTTTCCAGCAATACTTACCTGTGACCTCCTACCACCACAATTCAGATGATAAAAAAAGAATTCTTCAAAATAATACACTGACTTTACACCATGGAAGTCCTGCAAGAGGTATGATTTTTTCCCCAAGTTTTAACTACATAGTCACTTCCATAGATCTTACTCTTCAAATGAGAAAAGGGTTTTTGCTAAAAAAAGCTTGAGTGGAGTCCAAATTCAGAGGGGAAAAAATACAAACCCAGAGAGCATTCATTATTGTGAAATGAAATAATTATGCAAATTATGGACTTGTACACACAATGCTTTCCCTACCATATCCTTCTTGCTTCATAGCTGTAGTGTCAATTTCAACATCTAAGAAGAAGTCAGGCATCAGAGGGTGACCTGAGAGGGAGGAGAAATGTAGTAATAAATCCAAGTAAATCAGATGTGCACAGCAAGAATCCATTTCATCTGAAACTACAGTCAAGTAGTACTGTATCTCAGTTTAAATTTGAAGGGAAAACGTAGCATGAAGTAACATGTTTAGAATTTTGTTCATTTAAAATCTGACCTAGAAGGCTTCTAAGGCTGCAGTGAAGAACACTGGAGAAGAAAAACATAAAAATCTATCTCACTAGCTGTTAAATAGTAATATATACATCTACAATGCAGGTAGGTAATTTAATTTAATAGACATTTAATTATTAAACTCTCAGTGGATCCATATGGGCTTTCTACTAAGGCATGTTCTCAAAGCTGAGGCACAGCAACGTTTTTTTATAAACTAATTTAAGAACCCTGGGAAACAAAACTGTATTCTCCATATATTCTTCCCTCCTTCTTGTACTTACTTCTCACCTTTAAAAGATCTCTTTTACCTGGTGCAATTGCATAAACATCAAAATCCTTAACTCCTTCTTCTCTCAGCAGAACTTCATCAATAATGAAGTTCCCAGTGAAAGTTTTTGGTTTTGTCAAAATGCAATATGCAGCATCTGCCAGGATGTCTGTCTTCCTGCACTGTTTTTCTATTCCAGCTCCTCCCAGCATATCCATAGCAGCTGTATGTATGGCTAGAAAGTTTGGAGGGTAAGAAAACAAAGGTTTAACACTGATGACATGGAATTCTCATTTCTTTCACAGGTAAACAAACTTTATTTTCCTTTCGGGCAAAAGGAAACTCTAGAAGACAGAAGCTGAGAAATACTACCAACCAACAAACAATTCTTTACAAACAACAGTAAAAGTCCATTAAATTATCACAGGAATCAAAAATGCCAGAATATTTTCCAACATTCACATCCCTCTATGTATTTATCAGCCCACCAGTTTTCCACCAGTTATTCAGGACATGAAAAACTAACAGGACAACAGTTTTCCTCAAAGTGAATGTATGACACATCAGTAATAAAGAGGAATTAGGTTTGGTGATTATCACACTGAAAGTCATGATGCTTAATTTTAGTCTTTTGGTAGCATGAGCTATTAAAGTGTTTCTCCTAAGTTAACGAGAAACCAAATAACAAAACCTCACATTACTTGTCTGGTATTTCACAGAAAGGCTGTGTTAGACCTAAGAATAAAATCCACATCTCCTAGGCTTCTGATTTTTCTATTAAGCAATTATGTTATTTCTGTGCCATTCTACTAGTCTTCTTTATGTTTCTCTCATGGGATCTACTGAAACTGTGGCATGTTGCTGTCTAAGTATGTGATTTGCTCTTCCAGGCTGAGGTATCCATGCCATTTTTTTTTCATCCTATTCCATGGAAAGGCTGTCTGGTTGCAGCTTTTGACACTTGCCATCTTATGTTTTTCCCTCGTATGTTCTGCTTCATTAGTTTTTCCCATCTGCTATTTAAAACTCAACACTCTGTCCCCACGTTTTGAGGCAGATTCACAAATCCTTTCCTACATATCAGACCAGAACATCAGGGAAGCAGAAGGATAAACCTTGAAGGATATATTTTTGTCTTCCTTTTAGTGCTTCCATTCCACACAAAGTAACAGCAATTTTGGTACAGAAATTATCCCAACATTCCTTTAATAGCAGAAAAAATAGGCACCGGGCAGGACACATGTATCTGAGCTGGGTCATTCATTCACCTTTCAAATTACATACTGGGAAAAAGGACCAAAGTCTTAAGCACTGGACTGAGAGCTCCAGTCCAAGTGTTTCCTAGGAGAGTGCAGAAATGTGTACATGTCCCTGCTGACTTCACTACATTAGTTTTCTATGAAGAGAATTAGCTTCTAGGTTTCATTTACCATTAAGCAACCTTAGCTTTTCTTTTTTTTCAAATCAATTGAACTGCTACAAACACACGTCTAAATAAAAAGTGACAAATAGATACACTGTACATACATGTAGGTCTACCTAGGTCTCCTTCTCATCTTTAAGGAAGTCAATAAATTTGACTTTTTGTCATCTTCTGAAGTGATATATACCCAGCAAGATGTTTTCTTTAATAGCTACCAACAGTGCAGAGAATATTTTTGTCAAATACTATGATGAAATTTATCAAGTTCTCTTAACTTAAATATATTTATTCTGAGGATTCATTAAGCTGCTCACTTTCCCTGTCCCATAGGTCTGTCACTCCTGTTACTGTTAACTATTATTCTTCTGAGCACAGTCACCCTATCTGCATAGACTGAAGCAAAGAGGTTTCAAACAGTACTGCCTCGTAGTCTGGCTGCACATCATTACATTCATTTCATATAAAGCGACGCGGGTTTGCCTCTAGCACACATCAACAGACTTTCAGTTCTGTCCCAGGACACCTGTATTATTCCTCTGCTCTCTTTGTGATGGGATTGCCCCTTTCCCTTTTGAAAGATGTCCTCTTTCACTTTTAGATAAATGGAGAACTCTGGCATCTCAGTACCAACATACCATCATGTGTTTAAAGAATCAGATTAATGAACCGATCCTGGCATCCATACTAACACTGAGGGTAAACACATCTGTATGAGATGATAGTGGGCTCTTAAATTAGGAACTTTGCAACTGTATTTCAGATACCTTGGAAGTCTGTAACACTGCCTCTCTCTGGTTGTTCACAGTAAGAAGTTAACTTTCTCACTTTTGTAAGATAAACCTTTCAAAAGCACATTTTTTTGTACTGGAGAATTCACACATTATGATCTTTTATACTTTATGTCACATCAGTTTTCATGGCACCACTGAATGAGCAGGCATGATTTCTGCAAATGAAAAGCTCTGCTGTATACCTTTGATTTTATAAAAAGCTTAATTACTTTTTTATTTCTTTGCAGCATCTCATATAGATAAATCTTTCTTTTAAAAAGCATTTATTAGAATATATACTGTTTTCATCTGTAAATTGAATCTTCCTGCACTTCCAAACCTCATGTTCTGCAGGATCCTGTGAGGAACAAGTATCAGCTGCACTCTGTAACCAGTAGCAACTCCCAGAGTGTTCTCTTCTTACTTTAGCAGGTATGGGTATGTTACCAAGGACACAGTGGAAATGTAATGGTGAAGAGAAAGATACAACTGTATATGGTTTGGGTTTCCCACTTCCCCACATTAAGAATGTCAGATTTTATAGAAGCTTTATTAATAGCACCACAGACATTCTTTAATACCAGACCACATCTGAGATACTACTACTGATTCTTGGAGTGCTGCAGCATAAGACAAAACTATAAAGAAATAATGTATTCAACTGTGTGATGTAAGACTTAATATAAAGTAAGTGATGTAAGACTGCTTATAAAGTCAGCTGCCCCTCTGAAAAAATTTCCATTGTGGACGGGGTGGAGAAATTCTCACAGGTTCATTTCTCCCTTGCCATTATTTTTCAGGTCAAATTATTCAGGTGGACGTGGGAAACAGCCATGTTGCAAAATAAATACCTATTATAACCAGCTGGTCTCTGCAGAAAAAAATTCATTAGCTTTTAATAGGACCCATAAAGCCATTGACTCATTTCCACAATAGTAGTGCATGTTTTTTCCAGCACATCCAGAATAAGAAAGCTGTGGACGACCCACATAATGTGTCCATACAGCATATGAATGTGTACACTTACAAAAGATACAGGTAATCTTGTAACACCCTTCTCATGAAAAAATAAGTTAAATTGGTTGTCTGCAGTTTCATACCATGTCTCTCTATCTGAATGAGATAATCTGAATTAATTCCTTTATAATCCCTAACTTTCATAGGCAATATACATTGTTAAATCAGTCAATGACCAAAAACCACACAATGGTAGGTAGAAGGTCACCTTTGTTAATGAGAAACCAAGTTACTCCCACCTACTGGATGCTGAGGAGACATAAAACCCATTAAACAGTGTCATTTTAAAGACAAGACAGAAGGGATGGGTGGGATGTAGAGAGCTAAAGACCAAGAATCAGGTTTCATGGTTTTATTCCAAAAGACATAGATACTGGGAAATCTCCACTGAAAAATTTTTGAGGTTTTACTGGGGCACTCAAGAAGCAAGTATGTGGAAACAAGTGCACATTTCTTTTAGCTGCCTCAGAAATAAAAAAATACAACACACACTTGAAACCTGAAAGGTGAACTTTGACTCCACCACAAAGCAATCCATATTCTTAAGTTATGCATGTAGTTGCCTCCAGTACATCACAGATGAAGACTTTATTGTCTTCAAGATAGTACAGGCTTTGTGATAATATAATGATCATGAACAATATAATTATAGTTTTTAAAAGTCAATCCCAAATCTAAAATATTTCTGTGGGTAGAACTCACAGAGTGAGCAGAACTATGAGACATCCATTTACTGGAAGCATTTAACATGCAAGCGTCCAGACCAATGAAAAAGGACCAAGTCTGTCAGACACAACAACCCAACTATTCAACTGATGATCACCTACCACATTCAAGTGGATAAATTTGGCTGATTTTGTCTGAAATAGTTAAGTTTTCCTCACATTTCTCACCTTAGAGAAAGTAGATCAGAGAGTTCCAGTTCCCACTAAAGCTTAAAAAGGGCCTACAATTCCTAACAGCAAAACACTGAAAAGTGTCTGTGTACAAACACTTCTTAAACTGGAGCACCATCCTCAGAAGAGGATCTTAGCTCATATTTTTATCTCCTCTTCCTTCTTCCTTCCTTGCACTTGTTAAGGAAATAAACACTGTTGTAATGTTTTCAAACACAATGACAGGGCTTACACCACTAAGGGGCAGGATTACACTCTGTCTGGTATTGATTTAACACTCAGTATAATTTCTGCCCGTAAATATATTTGAGGAAAAGAGACTGGCCTCCTTGGCAAACAGCTAGCCAAACCTCAAACAGCAGTCCTTATCCTCATTGACCCACACAAAGCAACTTGAAGCTAATACAGCATGGGAACATTGAGCTATTTTTCTTCCAGAGAGCTCTTTAATTTCTTGTCATTTGCAATCAGATGTTTCTGTGAACAGCTCTTCACAGAAATGTACTGCGCCTAAACTTCCAGGAATAGGCCTTTTAAAAATTATTTCTGCATGTACAGAGGTATCTATCTTATCAGTAAGCTCCGCAATTTAACTAGCAAGGAATTCTAAATAGTACTACATACACAGATGTTCAATACCCACTCATTAAAGCATACAATTATTTTTGTGATTCTGTCCAAACCAAAACACTGGGTGCATCAGAAAAAGCACAGGCAAGCCAAACACTACACATACACTTCAACTGTGTGGTTTTAAACTAGATGAAGATGAGTTTAGATCAAAGTGACAACAGTCTAGTGGGAACTAGCAATGCAAACCAGAACTCATGCTGGATTAAGAAATAACATATAAAAGAACTTCTCAGTCACTTGAATCTATTCCAGAAGTCTGAAGTATATTCAGTGTCAAATAAAACAAGTTTTAGCAGACAAAATACAGAAAGTCAATATTTCAGTAATAAAATAAAAAAATTTACCTGTTTTAGGCCATAAAGCATTGACAGCAACTTCTCCTCTAAATTCTTCTGCCATTCCCAAGACACACATGGACATCCCATATTTAGAAATGGTATAAGCTAAGACAAGAAGTGAAAAAATAAAAAAGTTTAGACTCTAAGTAAAATCTAATTTTAATTATGAGTGGAAGACAAAACAGATAATTGGTTCACATGGAAAATTCAGGGTTTTCAGAAAAAACAGTACTTTCCTAGAGTCAAAATCTGTCCCTTCTACCTGCCATCTCCATCAGCTACAAACTGTAGTCTGTCATCTTTTCACTGAAAACAAAATGAAAACTACACATGTTCTGCCAAAAAGAAAGCTGAAGCCTAGCTGCATGGTGGATTTTGTCATACTTTTTATACAGGCTACACTGACAGAGTGATCAATTTTTGTTAAGATGCCTAAGGCATAGTAGCTGTTAAGGACCAAACTAGAATCCTATAAACAAAAAAAGTAGGGAACAGGAGCTCTATATCCTTGTCACCTATCTACTTTGAGAATGGAAACTTTCTTGAGAAAAGAACTGGAACTTGCTGGAATTTAACATGACAAGTTAAACTTCCGAAGTGGAAAGGTTTTGCTACAGTTTTAAAATGAGCAACACTAATTTCAAGATAACATGGAGTTCTTTTTCCACCTCAAAATAATTTGCATATTAAAAGAGAACACTAAGCTTTATCCATATTTAAAAAAACAGGAAGATGGATCAGTAAGAAAACAAATTTGGGGTTTCAGTCACTATTTGGAGCAGAAAATATGTAATCCTAACAATTCCCATAGAAAATCAGACTTACCCTGAAAACAAAAAGGATGGATGATGCCTTGAAACCTGCTCTACATTTTCCCACAAAACAATTTCTTGTAGGTCAGGTAAAAAATGCTTTGAGGAACCATTAGTGCCAGTCTGTATGCAGTGCTAAAGATACAAGATCTGGCATTCTGCACTGGCACTACTGCACACTTCACCAGGTACTTAAATGTTTCTCACAAAATAGCAACAAAGTCTCTGAAAGCTACTCACCACAATGATTTTTGAACCACATGGGGTTCAGATTCATCGGTGGACTAAGGTTCAGGATATGGGGGTTCTTACTCTTCCTCAAGTGGGGAAGACATGCTTTAGACCTGAAAGATAAGATTCAGACAAATGAGTTGCCTCTTATTTTACGGAACACCTATAATTACATTAAAAACAATAGTAGCAGACCAGTATTTTCACAACAGAGCAAGACAAAGCCTCTTCTCACATCAAGTATTTAAATGATGGAAAGAATAACAAAAAAAATATCTGTCGCAGATCACTTATCTCGGGCCTAATATTCATTCCTGCAAATTGGACCACATTCTCCAACCAGCGAATCAGTTTTGACTAAAGCTAATTTTCCAGATACTCAGAAGCCATAATCTCCTTGTAATAGTTCTGGTAGTGGCAACAAAACACTCTAAGGCAACAATCAAAATTAAAAATGTAGAGCATCATATAGTCATAAAATTTTCTCTTCTATTCCATACCTATTTCTTCTTTAAAACCATATTGAAATAATACTGCATAGCAGAATGCTATTAAAATATTCCAAAGAAAACTGAAACCCTATTCTCTTCTAAGAGAATTCTACTTTGAATTTACACATCTCTTTAAAATGGAACTTTTGCTTTACAGAAACTCTCTTTTGACTTCACTTCTAGCACTAGAGCACATGTTTATATTTTATCTCTGCTTGAGAATTTTTAATCAAGCTTCACAGGGTCAAACCATCACCACATTAGTGACCAACTGTTCAAATATTCCAATAGGACCCACACATACTCTCAACCACAAAGGGAACAACTTCAACACCTTCAACAGCAAAATCATCATAGTAGTAAAGTAAGTGATTTACCACCTCCTTAACTGTCCTGGGGTCTCAGCTCTTTTCAGTGGCAGGTTCACTAACAGATGCCCCAATTTCTTAATGCATAGGAACCAAGAAACTTAGCCACCACTATTGAAACTTGGTGGGATAAATCCCATGACTCAACTGCAGCCATTGATGGCTACAGCCTGATCAGAAGGGACAAGGGAGAAAGGAAAGATGGAGGGGCTGCCCTCTACACCAAGAAGTGCATTGAGTGTGATGAGCCACCTCTGAATAAGAGCCTGTGAACTGAAGAACAACAATGAGCAGGTAAAAGCCTGTGAGTAAGAAACAGACTGAGGCAACAAAGGGAATCTTGTGGTTGGTGTCACTACAGGTCCCTGACCAACAGTAGCCTATTGATGAGACCTTCTTGCTCCAGCTACAGGAAGGATCACACTCACAGGCTCTTGTCCTACTGGGAGACTTCAGACACCCCAGCATCTGAAGGAAAAGTGGCAAAGCAAACTGTAAGCAATCCAAGAGATTCCTGGAATGCATGGAGCATAACTCCTTAACCCAGGCAATAACCCTACCAGAAGGGATGTCATTCTGGACCTGATGGTCACAAACTTAATTGAGCTAATCAGGGACAACATGATGGGAGACAGCCTGGGCTGCAGAGATCACGCACTGGTGGAGTTCACTGTTTGGAGGGAAATGGCAAAGAGCAAAGTCAGGGCCCTGAGCTTCAGAAGAGCAAAATTCCACTTCTTCAATCAGTTAGTCAGTAGGAACCCTTGTAACACTGCCTTCAGAAACAAGGAAGCAGAACAGAACTGGCACATCTTTAAGGACACCTTCCATAGAGCACAAGAGCTAGTGATCCAATGGCACAAGAAATTGGCAAGGAAGACAGGAGACTGGAATGGAAGAGTACAAGAACTGCTGGTCAAACAAAAGGACAAGAAACAAATGCATAGCCAGTAGAGACAGAGGAAAAGTATCCTATGAAGAATATAGGGGCACAGCCTTGTTGTACACATTTGGGGTGAGGAAAGCCACAGTGAAGCTGGAACTGAACTTTACAAGGGATGCAAAGAATAACAAAAGGGGCTTCTACAGATTTGCCAGTCAGAAAATGAAAACAAAGACAGTGTACACACCTACACCCTGGGATAAGCAAGGCTGGAACACTGCTAGCAACCAATGACAAGAAGGCTGAGGGGCTCAGCAACTTTTTTTGCCTCAGTCTTCAATGGCAACTTCTCTTCCCACACCTGTAGTAGATGGACAGCAGGATGCGGATTGGGGGAGCAAAGCACTTCCCACTTTAAGTGAAGATGAGGATTCTGACCATGAGGAGCCTGAACATACACAAGTCCATGGGGCCTGATGACAAGCACCTCACAGTCCTGAGAGAATAAGTTGCCAAGCCACTCTCCATATTTGAAAAATTGTGGAGTCAGGCGAAGACCCAGTGTCTGGAAAAAGGGAAATGTACCAATGTTTAAAAAGGGTGGACACGAGAACCCCAGGAACGACCAACCTGTCAGCCTCCCCTCCATGCCTGGGAAGATCATGGAACAGATCCTCCTAGAATCAGAAGGTGATCTAGGACAGGGAGGTGATTTGGGACAGTCAGAGGGTCTTCACCAGGGGCAACTCCTCCCTGATCAACCAAAAGGCTTTCTACGACAGAAGGACTACAGAGAGGTCAAGGGTAGCACTACAGGTGTCATTTAGACTGTATAGCTTTAGAGAAGGTTCCTCATAACATCCTTCTATATAACTTGGGGAGAGAAGATTTGATGGACAGACTGTTCAGTGGATAAGAAACTGGTTGGACAGCAGCATCCAGAGGTTAGTGGCCAATGGCTCAGAGTCCTGATGGACATCAGTGACAAGAGGTGTCTCTCGCGGGTGAGACCAGTGTTAGTCCAGGTCTTCATCAATGACACAGATGAAGGGATCAAGTGCACTCTCAGCAAATTTGCAGATTATCCCAAACTGAGTGGTGCTATAGACACCACTGAAGGTCAGGATGCCATGCAGAGGAACCTGGACAAGTTTGGGAAGTGAGCACATGGGAATCTCATGATGTTTAACAAGACCAGGAACAAGGTGCTGCACCTGGGTCAGGACACTCCCAGTACCAGCACAGGCTGGGGGATGAATGGATGGAGAGCAGCCCTATGAGAAGGACTGGGGGGTGCTGCTGGGTAAGAGGCTGGACATGACCTGGCCATCAGCACTCACAGCCCAGAAAGCCAAACATGTCCCGGGCTGCATCCAAAGCAGCGTGGGCAGCAGGGGCGGGAGGGGATTCTGCTCCACCTGGAACCCTGCATCCAGCTCTGGGGTCCCAGCAAGGAAAGCCATTGGACTTTTAAGGGAACTCCAGAGGAGGCCACCAAATTGATCATAGGGATGGAATAGCTCTCCTGCAAGGACAGGCTCAGAATTATTCTGCCTGGAGAAGAGGAAGCTCTGGAGTCACCTTACTGCCACCTTCCAGTACCTAAAGAGGCTACAAGAAGGTGGGAGAGGGACTTTCCACAAGGACATGGAGTAAGAGAACAAGGGGGTGTGGCTTTAAATTGAAAGAGGGTGAGTTGAGATCAGGTATTAGGAAGAAATTCTTTAGTCTGAGGGTGGTAAGGTATTGGAATATGTTGCGTAAGAAACCGCAGATTCCCCACCCACTGAAGTGTTCAAGGCCAGGCTGGATGGGCTCTGAGCAAGCTGGTCTATGGGAGATATCTCTACTTATGGTGGGGACTTGGAAGCAGGCAATGTTTTAAGGTCTCTTCGAGCCCTTGGAAGTAGACAATGTTTTAAGCTTTCTTTCAGCCCAATCCATTCCACGATTTAACAATTCCAAGATCCTCTGTCAACAGGTATACTCTTTAAGCTGGGGAATCTTTCCTAGTACCACCTCTACACAGGCAAAAAACCCACACCTTTTTTTTTTGAGCTATTGAAATTTTCTGAACATTAAACTGAAAGAAGGTCTCTACAAATTACAATCAGATTTAATATACAAAGCAAGGAGAAAAAAGGGCAAAAATGCTTCACTAGGTTTTCTCAATTGAGAATTACAAAAACAATGACAAAGACCATTCCCTCGAGAGGCATTGATTTTTCTTATGCTTTTCTCCTTCCAGCACACAGAACCTGATTTTTAATCTTTTCAACGCAGAACAGGACCAAAAATACACTTTAAGAATTCCCCATTTATTTGGAATAGCTAGATGTAACATCAAAAAAATCACTGCTGCTATAGGGTGGGGAGGAGAAGATGGATCTTGCCACAGCAATACAGCTGAACCCATGAGCAATTTACGAAGTGCTGGCAACCAAACTAATCTGCACAAAGGAGAATGACAATCAGTCTGTTCTAGATGGGAGGACTGGACTAGATGACCTTTAAAGGTGCATTCTAACTCAAACTATTCTGTAATTCTGTGGTGATACTTTGAAACAAAACTTTCTGATCACACCAAGCAACATCTGAATTTAGAGAATCTCCATCATCTTATGGGCTTTTTTATAAACTCTGCGAAAATCAAAGTCTTTATTTTAAGGCAGTGATTTAAATGACATCCTGTAAATGTAACGATGATTCAACCTGCTAAATCCACCTCCTAACATGTGCAAAATAAGGAACCTAGGAATTGTGAAATCAAATCTTAATATGTTCATTTAAATAAATAATAGAATTGATAAGCTGAAAGTAGGTGGAGAACACTTTGGATCATGAAGATACAAGTTTAACATTTCAATTTTAAGTATGGTGAGTTATACAACATTTCTCAAGACGAGAAAGAAGCTTATGAGAAGAAAACTGAGAAGTAAGATATTGACTTGATATATGCAAAAATTTAGTCATTTTGCTTGAAATGAAAGAGCATCAGCATTAGTTCCAAGCTGGAACTTCATTTGAAACAAATGACTTTTTTCTTCCTACATGCATGGAGGGGCTTGTGAACATTTAATGACTTCAGTAATAAGGTTTCGGTTTACTCCAACCAGCAAATAATTCTTGGAAATATTAATTCAAATCAGTTGACCAATAACTGAGCAATTTCCTGTGAGCACATGCAGAATATCTGCATTCAAATTCTAGGGCAGCAAGACAGCCACAGAATTTCTCAGAAAAACTGCAATAACATCATACATTCTGTTACAATTGCTTTGCTTCCTTCTCTCAGCACTTACGTAAGATAGGTTCCTCGTACGTTGACATCCATCATAAGATTGACTTTCTTCGTTGCTGTTTCCAAAGTGCCCGTCAAAGAGATGGCGCTTGCATTATTCACCAAAATATCAATCCCTGGTTTTAAAGTAAGTCATTTCACATTAGCATTTAAAGAAAAAAAACATGAGTAAGGCAGGCAGTTATTTTTTTCTCTTTGTTTGAACAATCTGCCTGTTAATGCCTGCCTTCCCCATACCTTAACTTACCTCCAAAAGTCTTCACAGCTTTCTCCACGGCATTAATGATTTGCTGTTCTTCTCTCACATTAACAATGCATGGCAAAGCCTTTCCTCCAGCTGCTTCAACTGTACAATTAAAAAATTAAATATTTAAAAATTTGCTCTCAGATGAGACAACTAACATGAACCTTCTGAGAACCGCTCATGCAAATGGCACTGAAAATCACAATCTCAAACGGTGACCTTTTAACTCGTCATATGAGGAAGAGGGAAGCCAAAACAATATCTTAATACTGCAAATGTTTATTTCATACTTCTCAAGTAGCCTAGCATTTTTACATTTATATACACACATCCATCTTCATTACCCTAGCATTACAGCATTCCTGGGAAGCAAGAGAAGCACTAAGCATATTTTAGTAAAGGTGAACTCAAAATAAGAGTCTATGCATTTTTCCACTCAGGTATGGTAATTAAGCAAGGGTATACACCCAGACGAGAACCTTCATTTGTTACAACTTACTTTCTTCTGCAGCAGTGTAGATAGTTCCTGGAAGAGTAGGATGGGGCTCAGCTGTCTTGGCAGCTATCACAATGTTGGCACCATCCTTGGCAGCTTTCAAAGCAATGGCCTTGCCGATGCCCCGGCTCGCACCTGTGATGAAGAGAGTGCATCCTGCCAGTTTCCTAAAGGTGAAGGGGGAAGTGGACAGTAAAGAAGAGAAGAATAAAGCAGAAGATGTTAATCATTTGACTTTTATCAGACTCTAAGGGCAAATGTAATTAGCACAGTCTCCCAGCCAGAAAAATGCCTTCATCCTTTTACTCAGAAAACAGCCCGATGAACACAAAAGGGATGGCTACAGCTACAGGGAAGTACTACTGATTTAAGACCACATCCCAAGTTTGCAAACACTATAAAGAAGGTTACCCAGTTACATTTCTCCTTTTTTGTAAAAAGATCCAACACACTGTTTTACAACAGAGCTGCTATGTTCTGCAACAATGGAAAAGGAGTAATTTGTAAAAACAAAATGCCAGTTTCCAACAGGACAACACACCTACACAGATCTCTGAATTATATTAATCACAGTGCTCTAAACACAAAAAAATGATGTCTCAATGCAGCATAAAATACCAAGTCTGGAACCACAGCACCATACGCAAATACCATAAGCTTTATTTTCAGAAATGGCAATTTTTCTCTTAAATCTTCTATACTCAACAGCTTCCCAGTAACTGTGTGTAGTCCTTCCATAAACAGGTCCAATCAACTTAGAGAAACTAACAAGTTTTAAAGCTTAAGAAGGACATCTGGCTAACAGAGTACCACTGAATTTTTGGAAAGAGAAATATCAATTCCACAAACATATTCAATGATAAAGCCTTTCAAACAACAGGTTTGCACACGAATGAATGTGTGTTTCAGTGCTCCACATAAGGGTCATGTTTCTTTATGTAACACTGTAGCAAAACCCAGAGGTTCAGGATTTTAACTTCAGTTGAAGAATTCATATAAACTATGTACAACAGTGACTTCACTTTTTGCTTGCATCACAAAAGTCACATCACAAATGTTACAAAAGCTTACACTATGAGCTTCCATTAGTTTTCCTTTCAGACTGCGTCAAACTTAGTATAGTTTCTCCCCCTCTGGTTTCAGATGTATTTTTTCCCCCCTAATCTGAGCACATCCATCTCTTAAATGCTCTCTAGGAGGATGTTTGCTTTCAAAAGGCAGAAAACTGGAATGGGGCAGAAAGGGGGAGATGCCTCTTCCCCTGAAGAGGCAAGACAAGGCACCTACGGAATCTCAAAAAGTCAACCATGTCCAGAAGATGCCATTTCAAACAACTTCTATCTGCAAAATCTTAAAGAGTCTTAGAAAGGCACAGGAAGAAAAATATCTAAACAGAAGAGTGAACCACAAAAGACTACTGATGTGAATTCAGTCACACACACAGTGAGGAGAGTTCAACTGTGGAATACAGTCAAAGTGTAAAAGTCAGTGAAGTAACGCCAGATTCTAGTTTCTACCTTCAACCAACCGGTATGAAGTCAGCACAATTCACCTTAATCATGGAAGAGGTAAATGGGGTCCAGCAGGAGGCAGGTCTGGAGGAGAAAAGAGCAGAGAAAAGCTGATGGGGCTTTAAGCCTGCCTGGGGCTGGAGTGATCTACTCAGGAAGACAAGAAGGTGTATCAGGAGACTAGCAGGGCTATGCAGGGAACTTGTGACTTAGCTCCCAAGAATAGTGTCACACAGGGAGCGGGTGCAACGACAGGCCACAAAGAAGCAATCAGAAACATTACCAGGGCACACTGGGGTGGTGTCCGGAAAATCAAAGTTCACCTGCACCAGAAGCTTGCAAAGGGCATCAAAAGCTCAGAGACTTCTGTTACACTGGTAGGAAAAGCAGGCCCTTTGCTTAAGGGAATGGGTGAATGCAAGTCTTTCAACACTGTCATAATACTTTTGCTTCATATTTAAGACATGATGCTATGACCTGGATGTGTGTGCAACCTGACAGGTAAAAAACTAGTTGGTTGGTCAGGGTCAGAGGATGGTGGTTAGGTTAGTCATATTCGCAAGACTAAGTATTTATTTCTTAATTCACTTAGCAGCCCAGTAGTTTAAAGTTCATAAAGCATATCTGCCTAGCTAAAATTTCTTATGACCTGTATTATGAAGGTCACACCTGCATCACTTCCATTAGAGTTGAATTCTGCTATTAAGACAGAAAACATCAAATCCACATCTGTGCCCTACAATCTTGAAAAACAAGATTGGTTCCTTTCCCACCACAGATGACTGCCAATAAAGACTTTCAGGTCACATTAGAAACACTCCTTATGGCTTACACGGATGTTAGGAATTTAATAATCCTCTTTATATCACACAGGAACAAATAACTTATCTTCCCACCTGTTATCTGAAAAGTCAAAAGGCAGAAAACACCTCTAAATTAAGACCCTATACAGGAAAAAAATCTGGCTGCCAGGTAAGACAGTAGTAGAAGACTATAATACTATACAACAATAACAACACTGATAACAAAAATAGCAACAACAACAATAGTAGTAGTAATAAGTAATTATACTTTAATTAAAATGTTCCGTAAGAAATTCCTGATACACTGCCCAATTTACATTAAACTCCTCCAGTAACTGTTTCCCTTGCAAAAGGCACCGTTCAAGTCCCCGATACGACCCGAACTGCTCGTCCCAGGGCTGCGGTGCTGCCCGGGGCCCCTCGGCCGGCCTGCCCCGCAGGACGGCCGGGATACGCGTGTCCCCTGCTACACCTCCTCGCCCTTGACCGGCTGCGAGTCCCGCACGCCCCGCAGGGCGACAGCGCTCAGGGGTGTCCAGCGAGCCCCCGCCGGCCGCCGCCCGCCCCCCCGATGGCCCCCGGCGGCGGCGCAGCCCCTCCCGGCGCGGCGGGGACACCTTACCCGGTGTTGGGCAGCATGGCGGCGCAGGGCGGCCGGGCCGGGGCAGCGACGGGACCACTCCGCTGCGCAGCCGTTGCGGCCGCTCGGGGCGGGGCCCGGGCCGCTCTCCCCCGGGGCTGTGGGCACAGCGAGGGTGACGGGCTCGGGGATGCGAGTTAACCTGAGACCGAAGAAAGGCCTACGCGGCACGAAGGGTGGAACTGGAAGGCTTTCCCTATCCTTTCGTTCTCCACCGTGTGTGTGAAATTTTGCTTTGGTCTCCTGCCAGCTTCACTCAAATCACTGGAGCTTTGCCTCCATCTCATCTTCTGGAGTGCTGTGTCCAGGTCGGGGTTCCTCAGGACAAGAGAGGCAGGGAGCTTGCTGGAGTCAGTCAAGTGGAGGAGCACAAAGGTGATCTGGGGCCTGGAGCACTTCTCTTCTGAGGACAGGCTGCTGGAGCTGGGCCTGTGCAGTCCAGAGATGCCCGAGAGGGGATCTCCTTAATGCATATGAATATCTCTAAGTGGATGGCAAGTTTGTGGTGCCAGACTCTTTTCATTGGAGCCCAGAGACAGAATGAGGAGCAGTGGCCATAAACTAAACCACAAGAATTCCATTTAAACGTGACAAAGAGCTTTGTGTTGAGGGTGGCAGAACACTGGAACAGGCTGCCCATGGAGGCTGTGTCATCTGCTCTAGATCACCGTGCCTTGACAGCGTGGTTGGAATAGAAAATCTTCAAAGGTCCCTTGCAACACTAATGATTCTGTGACTCCCTGTTTATTAGAAAGCCTGCAGTAGGATCCTGTGTCTTTTTTCTCCCAGCCACACCTATCCTATCCTTCATCCTCTCCCCTAGTACCTCTCTTATTTTCACAATAACTTTGAGGTCAGCCCTTGCCTCCGTGCCATGCACATGTAACTTTTCCTCATCCTCCCTCTGCTGCCCAGTGAAGACTTTGACTTCCTCCTGTCCTTGCCATGCTGACTACCTGTTACTGTGGTTAGCAAATCTTCCACCAGGTTCCACCTTTGGCTTGTCTTTCCCCCTTCAACTGTCACAGAGATTCTGTGCAGCAACCCTGAGAGGGCTTCAGGATTCACCGAGATCTGATGGCAGAAGGGAAAATCAGCTGGTAGGTCTGAACGTGCTGAAAGACTTGAAACAGATGGTTTTACTGACTTCAACAGAAGTCAAAGTGAGCCGTGAGCAGATGAACTAGTCTGTGTATTAATATAATGATGGTTGTTGGTTCCTTTCACTGCAGTTCAGTGTTGCAGGGCTGCAGACTCCTGCGTGACTGAGCGGGCTAAAGGGGCCAAGGGCTGCTGCCCCGCTGGGCCCGCGCTCCGCCCGCGCCTCCCTCCGCCGGCTGCGCCTCCCGCCAACCCGGCCCGCCGAGTGGGCTGCAAGCCGCGCAGGGCAGCAGGAAAGGCGGCCGTGCGGAGGGAGTGGCGAGCAAGGTGCTGGTGAGCACTGTCAGCTGGGCCCTGACTGTCCTGGCGACTGTCCGGGCCTGAAAGCTCATCTCAGCGAGATGAGCTTTCAGGCCCGCAATCGGCTCTGAAAACGCCGTCATGTCTGCAGAAATGTTTTGGGGTTTTTTTTAGAAAAGGGTTGTTTTGCTTTTTCAGAATTGTTTTATGTCAAGTTGAAGGGCAACTAAGAATGCTGAACTGCTTTTATAGGAGTGTCAGAATAGGGATAAGGCCAGGGCAGAGGAGGCAAACTTGGAAGTGTTCCTTTCTGGTGAAAGTACTCCTTGAGCAGTCACACTAGGACCGTTGTGCCAGGGACGGTGTTAGTTCCTTGGGCTCCCAGTGCGGGTTATTTTGTAGGGATTCACAGAACAGATGTAAGTAATTTTGATACTGAAGACACCTAAGAGACTTTCAACAGCATTTTAAGGGGCTATTCCACTTGATTGGCTTTGTAAATTGCAAAAGCTTTCCTTTATTGCAAAAGCTTTCCTTTATTGGAAAAGCTTTTCTGTACTGTTAAATGTGCATGATCACTGTGGTAAAGTAAAATGGTGATCAAGTTGATGTGTTTAAACAGAATTCTCTGTATTTTAAGTAGAATTCTGTATATCTTTAAGCTCTGAGTCTTGAAGCAGAATTCGCTGTCCCTGACCCTGCCTTTGATCTCTGATCCAAATGGAAGTTGATGGTATCATTCTCTCCTTTAACCCCTCTTTTAAATGTAAAAAGATGCTATCAGGTGGGTTAAACAGATGTTGCTCAATGTTTATGGAAAGCTTTTGTATTTTATGACCTGCCTGGCAATTGTCAGAGAAGATGACATCTTCTTTGACACTCAATCTGAAGTTCTGTACGTCCTGAACTGAACTTTGCTTGAAACTGAGTAGAGGACATCTCCCCAAATGACCAGCAGGGACCACTAGAGATCCCCGAAGAGACAGTGACACATACTGCATAAGGTTGCACAAGTTCAACGATTATGCAGTAGGCAGGGGTAACTATGTATTAGATAGGCAGGTTTATGTAGATTTCAGTGTGTGAATTATCTCACATTTTAATGCTTGGTCGCCTTGATTTGTGGAAAATCTCTGCTTTGCATCTCGGGCAGAATAAACAGTGTCTCCTTCCTAAACACTTTGTCCGTGTTTAGAGAGTTCTGAAAGTTGGCAACAAAAGCAGTAAATTGATTTAAAGTTTAGAAGCCTTTGCAGAAGAATTAATTTATTGGAGGTGCTGCCCTCACATTCAAAGAGGAGAAGAAATTAAGCAGATCCCAGCAGGAAGGAGCAGATGCAGCCAAGGCTAAGACAGACTCTGCTGCAGCCCCACCATCGGGTCCTGTTGCAGAGACGTTCCGAGTTATTCAGGGGGCAGTGACTGAAGAGTACGTGAGAAGCACTCAGGGTGTCTTTCAGTTTGAGCTCTCTGGTAAGCCCATGGCTTGTGCGGCCTTGCCTGGCAAAAGGCTCTGGGTGTTTTCAGACACAAACACTTTGGAGGCTGGTCCCGAAGCAGACCAGCTCCTCTTCGTTGTGTGTGACGCTCCTGCCCCGTGCCCACTCGAGCAGGCCCCAGGAGCTGCTGTCCCTCGTGCCGCGCGCGGAGCCTCTGTCCCGGCGCCGCCGCCTCGCGCGGGGCTGCTGTGGCCACGGACAGGGCGCTCTCGGGGCCGTGGCAGAAGCGCCGGCTGCCACCAGCTCCGTGAGCAAAGCGCGGCCTCTGGGCTCTCCTGCCCGTGGCCCCAGCCCGTGGTGCTCGGGGCGTCACGGGGGACAAGAGGTGACTCCTTGCAGAGCCCCTGCCAGCGTGCGGCTGCCGCGGAACCGCTGCAAAGGCGCACGGCCGCGGCCGTCTGGCGGGGACGAGAGAGAGGGAGGGCACAGCAGTCCTTGCTGCCTTCTCACCTCGCTTCACTCTCTGTCCAGGCGATGGTGGAGGCACTTGGTATATTGACCTGAAGACCAAGGGTGGGAACGCTGGCTTCGGAAAGCCTCCTGTGACAGCTGATGTGGTTATGAGCATGTCGAGCGCCGACTTTGTGAAGATGTTCACAGGTGAGGGACAAAGGCCTTTGTCAAGGGACGCGGGTACCGGGAAAGCCAGAAGAGCTGTCCCAGAAAAGCCTCTGCTGACAGGGGAGTAGAGTGGCTTCTGGCTTTGTGATCTGGGATTGGAGGAGCTTTTGGCTTTTTGTGGCTCAGGGGAGAGTGCAGGCAAGAACTGCTTGGATTTTTCCGCACTCCTGCGTCCTGCGAACAGGAAGAGTGCAAAAGGTTACACTGCTTTAATAGCCTGGTACCGACATTTTAGCAGCCAGTGTATCTTCAGAAGGAATCCAGTCAATGTGTTGGACTTGTGCTCTGTGCAGGTCTGAGCAGCATCTCCTAAATGTGCACTGCTTGTACCAGGAGGACATGGTAGGAAAATAACCTGATTTGTTTCATCTCCCCTGAGAGATTGGAGCCATATGGTCTTTTCTTAGGTAAATCAATCATAATCTAATAATTTCATTAAGTAACAGGATACAACATCTGATGTAATTTTCTACTCTTACAGAGTGTTTTCTCATTCCAGAAAATGTATTTACTGATTAAGCAGTAGTGGACAGGAGGCAATGTCAGAACTTTCATAATGTTAAATTGCTACTCTTCATTCTAAGTGTGATTTCCACAAGCATCACTATTCAAAACAGCTCCAAACCTTTTCTAACACACTTCAAAATGGAGTCAGAAGAGAACAGATTAATAATGCAAAAAAAAAGTTATCCATTAAGTTAATCATTGTAATCAAGTCCTCAGAAATGTTTTTTACAGATGGACTGGAAAAGTAAATTATATTTCAATTAATCTGCCTCCTCCTTTATAGCAAAGTGCTTCAATATTGTCAAATATAGATGGACACAGATATATGGAAATTCTTTGTTAGATTCAGATAATGGAAATGTATGAGATTTAATCACAGATTCCAATTTAGCATTGTTCACGTGGATACAACTCTGAAGTATATTCCAAAACAGAATTTCTAAAGCACTCAAAAATCTTACTCTAGAGATATTACTCTTTCCTATGCACAATCTAGATAATTTTAATTTTCTGATGATTCTGTTTCTTCATTTTAGATAAGCTAAAGCTATTCATGGCTTTCATGCCAGAAAATTCTAGTATTAAAGGTGATATGATGAGTCTGGAAAAGATGCTGCTATAGTTAAATTTTGAACACTAGCAGAATACTGGTCTTTCTTATGTAACTACAATGCTATTTGAAAACACCAGTCCTCATTTTTTGCTGCTGCAGTATAAGATCAATAGATTTTGTAATTGCTACAGAAATCACAACTCAGGGTGATTATAATACCCAACAGCAAATATGGCTTTTTAAAATAACTTCCTGTAAAGCTTAAAAAAAATTATGTCCCAAAATTCTGGTGTTTCAAGAACAGCTTTTTTAATTTTCACTTTCTTTTTTTTTTCTGACTGCAATCTGTCCTGTGTCACTGTGAGATGCAAACCCAAGAGAACTTTATTTCTTATCATGTTTTCTCATCTTTAAATTACCTGATGTCTGAGGAAATACGAGTTCTTATCCCATGATTAGGGGATGCATAGCATGTTTCCAGTGTACTGTAAGAGGTGAAGTCAGCACTAACTTGTTTTTCTGTCCTGTACTGGTTTCACAAAGCTTGCATGAATTGACCATCCCTATCACATGTTATTTTAAAAGGCTGACAATCTTGAACTACTGAAAAAGTCCGCTGTGCACTGTTAGGACAAGACCTACAACGGATGCTATAGTAGAGGAATTGTTGCAGATATTTGCTTTCTGCAAAGGATTTTTACATGAGGTCAAAAGTGTGTTTGTTTTTATTCTATTGCTTACTTCACAGATTTTGAGGCACATAAAAATGAAGTGACTAAAAAACCTGACTGTTTTGCTGCTGTGAATAACTGGAGAGAAAGGTACGGGGGTTTTGGGTGGTGATGAATGAAGAGAACGGCTCCAAGATGTGCATAAGAGAGACGCGATCTGCAGGCCGCTGACATTCGTGAGCAGGACAGATGGCTCGTCGTACTGCGAAGGAAATGGCAGTCTTCCTTTCCGCCGGTTCAGCAGCTGCAGGTCCTGGCCGGAGCCTGGAGCCGGCGATGCCAGCAGAGGGAGCAGGCAGCAGGCCGCAGCGGCGCTGCCAAGCCTGCCCTGCTGCCCGGCCTGCGGCATGCTTGCTTAGGGGCTAGACTCGCCAAAGTGCTCCAAGACCCTTTTCTGCTTAAAGCACGGGGCAAATATGGGATAGGGTGAGATAAGCGGATTTGCAGCAATTAAAAATCTGTCTGTGCCTTGCAGCCTCTTACCTCCCTTCCCTCATTCCTGGTCTAAAGTCCCTGCTCCAGAGCAGGAATGAGGTAGGGTGTGTACTTCTACATGACAGAGCAACAGGACTTGTCATATTTATTTAAACCACTGAAATTATCAGTGAGAGTAATATTTTGGAGAGAGACTTAGTTTGGAAGAGTGTTAGCCTGAATGCTTAAAATTTGACAAAAATCAAATCCAATGAATCTTTATATAATGTCCATATAATGTCCATGTAATCCATATAGTCTATATAATGGTGTCTTGCTTAATCTTAGTTCTATGCATCATTCTGTCCTAGAATAACATGGTGCTTTGTGTAGCAAAGTTAAGCTCTAATTAACTAAATATAACTAGCTCAAGCAATAATACTTAGAGTCAGTATCTTTTACTAGGGTGGCCTGTACCTCTGCTTCCCACCATTTCTACTAGGGGCTGAAAATAAGACTTTGCCAGCTGTCTGAGGACAGAATAATCACACCTCTTGAGACAGGTTTACCTGTGCAGAATTTTATCAGTGGGGTCCACACTTCAGCTTGAAGTTACTGTAGGGGAAAAAGAATGGAAAGAAAAGGAAGTGCCTGACAAGTATCCAGCCAAGTAATGAAGCAATGTGGCACCCAGAAGAGTGTCCTTTCCAGAGTCAGCAAGCAGTGAAGATGAGGAAGGTGACTATAATTATTGTTGTCAGGCTTTCTCCTCTGTCAATTCTGCCCTTGGCATTAGGAGCTAGCCCAGCTACCTCTTGGTTGTTCCTGTATATGATGCTGTCAGTGCTGACAGGATTACATTTAAGCAGTCACAGTGGTTTGTGTCAGTCACTCCACTTTGTGCATATTTATGGTTGGTAATGCTTACGGGTCTTTTACATTATTATTATCTACCTTTCCATTTTCTAACTCTTGCATGTCCCCTTAATACAAACTAAAGTTAAAACAGATAGGAAACACAAGGGGAAGAAAGATGAGATTCTCAGACTATGAATAATTGCTGTCTATGAGAATCTACTGAGATTTGCAAGTGGAAGGCCAAGGCAACAGCATAGGAAGGAGAAGGGAGAAAGACTGATACAGCAGCTTGGGTCGAAGGCTGCAGGGCTGCAAGTGATAGCTGAGCCCTGAACGGGCACAGAAGGCACTTGGCATTGCAAAGGTGACACCACTTGTGCATGTCTGTGTGCAGCAGTTTACATGTCTGCCATTTGCTACTCAGTGCTAAAAGACAGCAATGAAATTGTGAACACAAGGTTGGACTGGGAAGCCTGCACATTAGAACTTAACAATCAAGGAGGCAGAAAAATGTGCACACTCTTTTGACATGGCACAGTTAAACTCACGCTTCATGGTTACCTCACAAGAAAGTGAAGCAAGAAAGGAAAAGCGGGTTCTATCAAATTTCTTAAATGTGAGAAGTAATTTTGAGCTTGTTTACTTGTTCTCACTTTCTCCCACTCATAGGAGCCACATGTCATGAGCAACAACTCTAAAAGCAGACCTTTTCATCAGTGGTTAAAGTTCTAGTAGAGTGGGGGGATAAGTACAATACTTCAATCATGATCTTTGTCACAACTTTGATTGTGAGTTTGTGCGAGATGTAGTATTGGGTGAACAAATAACACAAAATCAGTGTGATGGATTTTTTTCACCAAGAAACAAGTTTCACATTATTCATAGTATTTTCTCCAGAAGGATGTTGTCAGCTATTTCTTTATACATATATTTATACATACCTTACTATTTCTACTAAACAACTGAATGTGATAGATGGGAATTTTGAGATCCAGACTTTACTGTAAAAGCAGTGTCTAGGTCACATCTATTCACTGAAACAGGTGTGTCAAACTTTTAAATTTACCAGGCCAAAAAGGGAGGGAAGAAAATAATACCTTGTCTCAACCCAAGAAACCTTGGGAGGAAACAGTGGCTCAGTTGGTTATTTTTTTTTTCCAGAGGAATAAATGCTTCAGTGACAGTCAGATATCTTAAATAAATAATGCCCCATATTCACATTTACAAACTTCTCTGCTGTTATTCTCTTTGAAGAAAAGGAGAGCCTCCCAAAGACACAACATATGAGACTTTGTTGTCAGCCTGCTACAGGTGGGCAACTGCATGAAAGGCTGGAAATAACCCCAGGATTTCTGTGGTAAAACCACGTCTCAGCTCCCGCATTATTCGAGTTCTGTCATTGCAAAGATTTCCACACCTTCCATCTTATTGTGTTTGCACTGTGAGCTCCTTTAGGCACCCTGTAAAATAGGAGTTCTGCCTTCACAGCCCAGCGTTGAGGGGACCAGAAATGGATGCACTGCGGGTCTGCTGCAGCCTTTATATCCCATTTGCAGAGAGCCACCCCCTTTTGTGAGCCCAGGAACTCACAGCTAGCAGTGTGGGTGGGTGAAGAGCATGATCCAGTAATGTTTTAAATCCACTCTCTCTGTTTTAAAGGTAAATATTAGGTAATCCTTGAAGCCACAGGCTGGAGACCATGCATCATGGTTTCTTAGACAGAAAAAGCCCAATGTGCTTATCCTATATAAAGAAATTACACACTGTATGTTCAGACAAATGTCCCTGATATAACTAGCACACATTTGTAGTGCTAAGTCTCCTGCTTGCTTTCAAGTGGCTTTCTGGTTGAGCTGTTATTGCACACTTTTTCCATACTAATTATCCAGGCTTTTGTTTAAATTGCTCTTCTTTACCTGTGTATTTCATCCAAGAGCTGACATTCACCTGCTGTTGCCACAGATATGTCCTATTCCACCAAAACCCACAGGAATTTAATACAAAACAGAGTTATATGGTCACAACTCTGAATACACAGACTGGATTCTCAAGGGTGTTTCAAGCCTCTCATGAAACAGTACAGAATTTCCAAAGGCACCTTGTGGACTGATCTTCATATACTTTTTCTGTGTTAACATTAATTGTTAATTGCAGCCTAGTAACAACACTAACAAAGGAATGACCAGCAGAAAGTTAGTTCTGCTCTGATATGCTTGGGTGTAAATGTCAAGTATCCTTGTGAAGTCTGCACTGCTTTCTTCAGCATCATGCGCATGTGAAGGAAAGGTGGCTGCCTAACATGACAATCTGAGGTTCTCAGTGAAAAAAAACTAACAGGTTTTCTTCTGTCAGTTTGTTAGCTGCCCCAGACAGGGTATGAAAAATTTAGAAGTGACCTAAAAGCTGTGTGTTTTTACTGGGCATTACTATGTCTCTAAGCTGTTATCTGCTTTGCATTTAATCAATCACGCTCTAACTCACTTTGATTGTAGCCCTGACCTGAAGTAAGGCACTTTGTTGTGCTGGTCTTTTTTTTTTTTTTTTTAGAGTTGATGAATAACTGCAGTCATAACAAATCCAGTGATTGTGAGTTGTGTGGTCCTTAGTACTGGTACTTACTCCCCCACGTTCCTTCAGGATCTCCAAAGGAAAATGAGCATGCCCTCATATGTGCTATAGGCTGGGTGTTGAACCTCCAAAGAGAGTTTGAGAAGCGTAGGAATTTTCTGGTAATCAGTGATTGCTGGAAAAAGACAAAACCTTTACAGTGCACTGTGATAGTTGAATCCCTAGTCCTCAAGTTGTCTCACACAACCTTCTACTTCAGAAACAAGCTCAGGACACTCCTTGGTGTGTCACCCCTTTAAATTCAGCCTGGTGTTACCTACGTGACCAGAAAAATGCCTGCTCCTGCACCTTTGTAAGTCTGCCCTGCCCTGGTCAGGCAGAGTAGTATTTGCAACATGTATCCTAGCAATCCAGTAGAGGGATTGCCAGCAATCCAGGTGGCTGGAGCAGAAGACCACTCTCCTCAAGCTTTCCTGTTTGAATCAGATTCCTTGAGGGCTTGTGTCCTCTTAGTGTTCCAAAATGAAGAATGCCTTCCTCTCTTGTGGATCTTTGTAGAGCCCTTGTTTCTGACCTATGGAGCAGGGATGTCAGGTCAGTGTTAAAAGCAGGATTACAAGTGTTGAAATACTGCTGAGCAGGGTGCAACTACATGCTGTGGTGGATGACCAACAGAGCTGAAGGACCATGGTTTACTAAAAGTGAGTTTGTTCTGAAATCTTCTCCAAAAGTGATGAAATCATGGGCATCATGATTAGGGTATCATGTAGTGCCCCCACAAGTAATTTTTGGATGGCAGATAAGTGAAGGGCAAATTAACCAGCAGTGCTTTTCTTTGAAATATTGTGTGTATTTAATTACAAATGTTCCAGGAATGCAGATATGATACTTCACAGATTCTGCTTTAAAAACCTTTCCTTCCCTAAAGAGAAGCTGTGGCATTTGAGGAAGTAGTTGCCTGCTTGATCTTCCTCTTTAGGGACCACTCTTAGAAAATGGATCATGTTTTGATACTGCTTTGCCTTGCCTTAGTAAATGAATTTGCTTTTCAAACATTACAGTTCCAGTGTTTTGTACAGGAAACCTAAAAACCCCAAAAACAACAATCCCACAGACAAGCAACTTATTCACTTCCATATTTATTTGCAATTTCCAAGGAACTTCCCAATAGCAGCATACCAGTTTAGTGCCAGAAAGCTGGTGTCTGAAGAGGTGCTTGATGGCTTTCATTCTGACCCTGCCTACACCAGTGCAGCTCTGCTACATTGCTAGTGAAAACACAGGGCTACAAAGCCCTTTGCACAGTCATGAGAGAAGGATTCCTTATTACTAACCACCAGTGTCTCAGGTGTGTGTTGTAATACCCCAACTCCACTCGTCACACCAGTTGTCTGCAAGTCAGACCATTTGTCTTCCTGCAGTCATGGAGGAAACTGCCACCCCCTTCTGTCATTGACCTTGAGTCCTCACAGCTGGGTGTTTGTAAGCTGCACTGCCCCACAGACCCACCTGTTGCTCTGCCCTTCAAGAGCACCGATGTCCCACGAGGGAACCAGCCCGTTAACACTGACTTGCAGACACCTGTTTCTCACCAAGCCCTTTCACCCGGAGAAGTGTGTCAGTCAGGTGGGTCTAGCTTATGCATGCTTCTCTGAGAGGGGACTGCAGTATTCCAGACTGACACACAGTCTTTTGGGGTGAGAAGCTGGCTCTCCAGAGTTTTGGTGCTCGTTCCTTTGCAACAGATGTTGAGGTAGAGGAAGCCTCAGTGAAGAGCCAGCTGCCTGCCTGCATGTTGGAAGGCTGCCTGAAACAGGCTTCCCTCACAAGGTTACAGAGGAGGAAGAGGCACTGTGGTACACCACAAGGTTTGGCTAGGCACTGAGCTCTTCTAGGACTTTCTGGGACATTACAGATACTACTCTCTCCATGTTCCAGCTGACTGATGGAGTAATGTCTTGCTTGGGTCATGAGAAATGAAGTCTAGAAAGGAAGATGAATCTTTTAACTCATACTGCTTTTTCAAGGGGCTGCCTTTTTCAGGAAGATATTGGTTGAGCCAGGAATTTTTTCTGACTCAAAAGTGGTTCCAGCTTAATTTTTTGTACAGCAGGAGCTAGTTTGGTTGGGCACAGGTTCCTCTGAGAAACACAACTGTAAAAACTAATTCATGATCTGCATTCAGCTGGTTCCAGCCATGATGAGCAGCCCTTGGAGCAGACATGCTAATAGCAGTCTGTGGGGACCTGCTGCTGCAAAAAAAGCCTGTTGTGGCAATGGCCTGATCCTGCCCTTCTTCCTGTGACACAATCAGTTCTGATTTCAAACCTACAGCTGGTAAAACAGACCATTCTTGGCCTTTCTCATTTTTCATTCTCATCCCAGCTACTCCAGCGGTAAGTCCTTAGTGTATGGCCAGCTTTCTGTTAAAATCAGAAGTATTTTCTGATTGCATCTGTCTTCCTCCCAGGCCAGTTCTCCTCCTGTGAGGGCTGAGGGGTTTCACATGGAGTGGTGTTTCACCTCTGTGTTTCAGCTGGCAAAGCTTCTGGCACCAGCTCAGGCTCATGACTGGTGGTGGGGGCTGAGGGACAGTCTGTGTGGGTGCTGGCACACCCCGCTCAGCTGGAAGGAGAGAGCAAGTATGGCCAGGGCACATACTGCAGGGGTGTGACTCAGCTTGCTTACTGCCTGAGTCAAAAGAAGGGCAGAGCTGGGCAGCAGAAATAAACCACTCGGCACAGAATCCAGCACACGTCAGTCCGGAACAAAAGGGGAACCAGCCCAGACCATGTTGGTGCACATCTTATCTCATGGAGAACATCCCTGGGAAAACCCAAGATTTGCTCTGTTTCTGCTTGACTAATATGGTGCTGGAGGGATGCTGGGGAAGCTGAACAGCACAACAAAGCCATGTGGTCACTTGGTGCCTGCAAGTTTTCTGTAAGGTGCTATAATCTCTGCTCTAATGTCACTGTCACTTACCAGGAGCTTTGGGCCTCTCTTCAAGCACAGTCAGGTGTTCCCAAACAGGAGGATGGTGATTCCTCTCTCTCCTGTTTGGCAGCTTGTACACCCTATTTCACAGCCAGTGTTTCTCTGCAGAAGGATCAGTTCTTGTGGGATCTGGGATGCTTTTGCCCATTGTTTTTGGTCTGCTAGTGGCATGAGTGTTAGTGAGATGGCAGGCTGCCTGGGAGTACTGGAGGGGAGAGCATGTGCTTCCACTGAGCACCATGAGCCCTAGCTTTCCTGGCACTGACATCTGGAGTGAGACAATTCACCCTTGTCACACAGCCTCCTGTGGCTGATGAAGGGTCACAGCACATGGGTTAGTGAATTGTCAGAGGTCACAGAATAAAATCCATGCTAGTTCTGGGATGAGGATGTGATACACCTTCTTTCTCAGCCCACTGCATTAATGACAGAGCCCTGCTGCCTTACCTGGACATGTGGACCACCTATGAAGAGGGGCTCAGCACCTCCAGCAGGTGTCCACACCAACCAAGGCAGATGTCTGCCTGGTTTTGTTTTATTCCAAGTGATGAATAGGAGGAGAAATGGCCAGCAATAACCCCTCACCACAGCAGTCTCTTGGCTTTGCAGAGGCAGGACAGTCTCTCTGTCTGTCCACCCTGCAGCAGCCAATACAGTCCTGTTGGGTCAATAGCAGCAGCTTTCCTTCTCGGAGAAAACCTTTTTTGCTTGCTTGGGAACATCAGTGCACACAATTGCTGCCCTCACAGTGCAATCATTAACATAGGCAGTGAGCTAAAACAAACTCATCCAGAACTGCAATTCTGTGCTGAGGTGCTGGTGACACTGTTCTAGGCTTAGCTGAGCTCTTTGAGCATATGATGTGACCTGTGGCTGCTCCTAACAATGAAGAAGTGAAGAAGGAGAAGAAAGAGGTCGGGGGAGAAGGTGGGAGGCTTTGTCCTGTGGCCACTGAAGAGCATGAGAGAAGTGGAGAAGAACAGAGAAAAAGAATGCAAAGGAGTATCAAGACTGAAGACCAACAGTGAAGAGCAAGTCCCTTTTGTTTCCTGACTGCAGATGATGTGCTTGATTATAGGACTCCCAGAGATGAGGAGTGTTTGTTTGGAAGTCATTCCTCTTCAGGAATTCCTAATTGTTGTTTGTGAAAGTGTAACTATTTGGTCTTGAAAAGACAGCTGAGCAGCCTCATCGTAGAGGCAAACAGGGCACTGGTTTTAACCAATACAACCCATGCAGCCTCTGACCCACGAGGAGTGTTTGATGGTCTGTACGGTACTGTGGGAGTATATTCCTGAAAATCAGACCATTCCTGTCCCTGTAAGGATTTTTTGGGCACAGCAGAGTCCAGCAATGTTGTGGTCTTTTTCTTAATGTTGCCAGTGCTTTGACTACAGGTCCCTGCTTTAAAATCAAGATGTGAAAGCAGGGTGTCATGTATTTGAGCATGATGGATGGAGGCAGATTCTCCCTCCTCTCCCTGGAATAATTACTCCTTTTGTTATGGTTCTTCATCTTTAAGAGTCTACTACTGAAATCTCAATTATTTAAGTATTATAGATTTCTGCTGATTGCAGCACCATGACCATGACACCCTCCTGAAAATAACAATAGCAGAAGGGATGGCAGTCTTCCCATTAGGCAAGGCTAATGCTGCTACCAAACTCCCCTCCCCCTCACAGGCAAATCTGGAAAGAGCATTACTTTTGGCATGAATACACTTCCAGATTGCCTCCATTATACTCTTGTGTAAGCATTGTTGCCATCGTAGCTAGTAAGCATGTGTTAGCCCATTCAAGTTTTGCAAATGTTAGTATAAGGAAGATGAGGAAAGAAAACCTCTGGGCCATGATGTAGACAGCTCAGAAGGCTGATAGCCAGGCCTGTCTCCTTCTGGAGTGATGCAGGGTAAAAAAAAGCCCAACTGAGGAGATGAGCAAAGTTTGCTTTGGCATGTGCCTTGCTTACTGTGGGAGAACCAACACCCAGAGAAAATGCTGCAAGCACACAGTGAGCCTTCCTGTGATTAATTGCAAAAAAATCCCAATAAGAGCAATGTTGCTGAGAGGGTCTCTAGTTGCAAAAAAATTAAGAAAGTTTTCACAACACACAAATTGCACTTTTTATTGTCTTACACACAGGCACAGCATGTGTGCAGATGTGTGCATGTGTATGTATACAGTCCACATAAAATTAACAGGTCATGGCAGATACCTATTAAAAAAAAAAAAAAAGTAACAGTAAATTGCATGTTTCTGTATCTGCACAAAACAACAGAGTAGCAGCTGTTTGGACACACTCTCTTTGAGTAGGTGAGACCACTGCAAGTCAGGAGACCTCCACCAGAATAAGAATTACATTCTTTTATGTCATCTGAGAATGTGTTCCTTAGCGTGACAACCCCCTTTACATGCATGCATTTCTCCTTGTTTTCACTCCTGCCCACGGCAACGCAGGAAACGCAGCTCCTGTTGCCTGTTTCCCTGCAGAGGGACACGGCAACTCCCTCTCCACCCCCCTCAATTCCCCCGCGAGGGGCAGGTGTCCCTTGGGTGTCCCTCAAGGTCCTAGACTGTGCCCAACCTTGGGCTGCACCGCCGTATGCGGTGCATGTGCAGAGTGTGTGTGTGCCATGCACACAGCCTGTGGTGCTGTGTGTGTGTGTGTGTGTGTGTGTGCTCTGTGTGTGTGTGTGCCATGGCACACAGCCTGCGGTGCGCTGCCAGTCCGGGCCGGTGTGCGGGTGTGCCATTGCACACTTCCTGCGGTGCGGGGGACCGGGCGCCGGTTTCCGGTGGCTGACAGGAGCTGGAGCCCGCCGCTGCCTCCTCCGGCGCGGAGTGCCACACACCCACACACACCGCGGGGAGGAGGAGAAAGAGGGCGGAGGGAGCAGAGCAGCCCCCCCCGCCCCAGCGCCCGAGCGATATCGCCCTCATCCCCCCATGCAATACGGGCGATATAGCACGGCTCCCCGCCCCGCGCTCCCGCGGACAGACACCTGCAGGTACGTGACCCGCCCGGCCGCACCGTGCGTGTGGATGCGTGTGCGGGGCTGCGTGTGTGTGCATCCAGCGCTGGCCGCCGCGGGGGCGGGCGGTACTCCCGTGCCTGGCTCGCTCTCTCTTTGTGCGTGGCCAAGGGGTCTCTTGGAAGCTTCCCCGGGCACAGGCACGGGTCCCCCGGCCTTGTTGCGGAGCGCGGTGCAGTGGCAGGGCTCGGTGTGCCTCCCCGGGCTGCACGGGGCGTGCCGGTGAAGGACAGGGGGAGGCAGCGGTGCTTGAGGGGTCGTGGTTTGTCACAACATACCGAGTGGAGTGGAGCCCCTCGCCCCGCCTGGCATCCTCTTGCAGAAAGAAAAGCGACCCTTACAGCCCCCGCCCCCCTCCCACCCCCAGCTCCCGGCCGAAACAGAGGCGGATAGGCGCAGGGCGCTGTGGTTTGGGGCCCCAGGGGTCTGCAACGAGAACGGGGCCGGGGGCCAAGTGCCTGGCGGTCTGGTTTGGTTCCACGTGAGGTTCGAGCCCCCGGCACGTCCCGGTCCGAGGGGTCTCTCTGATCCCCAGCCCAAGCAGGCAGTGGGGTGAGCACTGGGAAAGGCAGCTCCACACTAACTTGGCTTGCTACCGAGACGAGGCAGGAGCAATAAGGCAAGCCAGAAAACAGAAGCAAGCTTGGAAGGGATGGTTACATGCAAAGGAAAAGAGTGAAAACGATGGAGAGATATACTGAGCTTTCTTCAATTCAATTCCAGCTGTCAGACAGAGAGCTGCTCTCCAGCCAGAGGAGTAACTATGATACATTAAAACTCACCTTCCATCTGCAGCATTAATGGTTATAAATATCTCCTGAACACAGCTGGCAGTTCAGTAGTACTAGATGTAGAGTACAGCTATTTCCATTCAAATGAGTGAAGATCTGTCGTCGGAACAAAACAATACACTCAGTAAAAATGACATTCTTGTATGTGGCTGGCTTTCAACATTTGAGTTGTTAATTGGTGAAGTTTGCTTTTGACTGCTTTCTTTGCCATTCCCCCACTTATCGTTTTCAGAAATACAACCTCTGCCAGTGGTGTTGTGATGCTAGAGCTGTGATAGATGCTAAAGCTTGGCTGTGAACTGGCACAAACAGTAATGTTTTTCATTTTTCTGTTGATTTGAAGAGAAATGGAACTAAGCACTTAGCGTGCTTGATAGCAGCAGTGAGAATTTGCATTAAACAAATGATGACAACCCTTTGCTGTGTTCTGGATGGCAACTTTTCAGCTCAGGAACTAGGCTTGTTTTCCTTAGCTTTTTTTTTCTTTAAACAGAATAACCCCAAAAGGTCTTTTCAGGTCGGGAATGACCCAGTTCCTGTTTCTCTTATGGCTTTTTCAGCTCTCCTCCATATAATTCAGAGCTCAGACCAACAGGGCTGTACTCACGTGGTTGTGCAATTCACCTAATAACCTCAGCCAGCACCACACTGGGGACGCACGCCTGCCCCACAGCACCATGTGCATAGTTTCAGACCTTTTCTGACTGACTGGCTTTACCAGAAGCCGGGAAAAATTGCCCTGGGGGTCAAATCTGTCAGTTGTCTCAGGCTGATTATTCAAATGTCATTTCAGGTTTGGCCAAACCTGTTTTTGCTCACTTCTAAAGCAGCACAAAAATTGGAAATCACATGGTTCTTTTAAACACCTACTGTCCTATGCTGAGCCTGGTGCTCTACCTGGCTAAATCATGCCCAGTGCCCATCCTTCCCTTTTGCCTGGGGCTTCAAGCAAAAAGCAATTTTTTAACGTTTTGGTCAAGTTTTTCAGCTCTTTGAAATCCTTCATAGGTAAGCTAACAAACAAACCAGGTAGTTTAAAAACCTTGCACCCAGAAAAGTAATGGATAAAAGAATTGGCAAAAAGATACCGTGTGGTTTAGTATTAACACAAAGTGTTGAGGGCATGATAGGTGGTCTTACATGCAGCGTAAAACTGTTGTGAGAGAGATACATCATGGAGTTACTATTTTTGCTGTTGTCACTAGCTCATCTCAAGAATGTAGCAGAGGTTTTCTTTGTATTCCACTAAAATAGTTAGATGTTCAGAGAGTAACTTAAAACTTGTGGGGAAACCATAACAGCTCAAGTACTTCTCTAGCCATTGTTAGCAAGCTGGGGTTTTTTGTAACCAAATATGTATTGATATTGCTCCTGTACTGATGCATCTATGCACTGGTAGTTGGTATTACACCAAGAAGTTTTCTATATTTTAACTTACTGAAAGTTTCAAAAGCACAGTATAATTCTGTTTCATTCATGCAGTGATAATGAATTTATAGTCACGAGTTCCTAGAGCAGCAGCAGTTTACTGTCTTAGCTGTTCACACCTGGCAGTCACCAGCTGCACCTGCCTTAAGAGGGCACTGAACCTCACCCTGGTGCCAGTTTGACTTGGCTGTCCATGTGTACACCCACTGCAGCTCCATGGAAACTTGGAGTTTCAGCAGTGACATCCTTTGGTATTTCCAGGCTCCCATCCTTATGCCTCTCTACCTGCCTTCCCTGTTAGTCTTAAAATGCAGACAGAAGAGGTCTGAATGTTTTAAGTGTAATCCCAACCTTGGCACTCATCTCCACAGTGCCACTGTTTTTCCACATCTGCGCTCTGGGAGTGATAACCAATCCACGCAGGGCTCACAGAGGTGGTGTGAAAATTAACTGCTGTTTGTAAGGCACTTTCGCAGAAATGTGTGTGGCAATTGCTCCTCTTGAGGATTGTTGCACATCTGGTAATTCAAGTGTAACTGGCTGAGCATTGGCTTTGCTTCCAAAGGTTATTGCTGCACACCTTTTTTTCAAAGTAAAACAGGGTGAGATTAAGGTTAGTGACTTAAAAGTAAAGCTAATTTTTATTGGCTTTTCTAGTCCCTTTTGTAAAAAATATTTTAAAATTAGTGTTAGTTTGTATCAAATATTTCCCTTACGGATTTGCATAAAAAGTTAAAGGAACTCAAAAGATAAATACCTTACTATAAATACTGAAGTGAACAAATGGAGCCCAGCTGCTTCATCCTCATTTACTTGACCTTGGTTCTGATTTGTTGATTTATGAACTTTATTTACTAGTGAGGTTGGTGAATTCTCTTGCAAGACAGAAATTACGGGGTGTCAGTCCTCTCTTGTTTCTGTGGTAACAAGTACCCCTCACAGATTCCCTAATGACACTCCTGGCTGGCCACTGATCATCTGTGTTTTTTCCTGAAGTAAATAAAAGGTCTTGGTCATATGACTGTCCAAACTTAAGCATTCAAAAAGGAAACAAAATAGTAAGTGCCTTCAGCATGGTGAGAATATATTGTAGTGTAGCTGCAGTCATACATACACAATTAGGATGTGTTTTCTTCTGAGAATCATATGATGAGAAGTACCTGTCTCAGATCCTGGGTTTAGTCTGATCTTTATAGAGCCTCTGCTTTGCCTGACTGTGTGCTAAGAAATTACTCTGTGTGATCGAGGGGCTATCCTCAATTACAGGTATTTTCGACATTTTCTGCACAGTAAGTTTTGATCATGGTCCTTGTATTGCTGAAGAGTTATTTCACATTTCATTCCCTTTTCTTAATTTTTGTTTAGCAACAGGCAGGATCTGAAACTTTTGTTCACTTGACTGATGTTAGCTCAGAGACATCATGAGTTTTGTTGGACTCGGGCATCTTAGGATTTTAGTCCTATGAAAAGTTTCAGGAACAAAATTTTTCCTCTAAGTGCAGAATCACAGGGTTAGCTTAATGGTATTCATTGAGTGAGTACTGTGACCTTCTGCAAGTTTTTTTTTCCTATTGTTCAAGGCAATTATTTTCTAAAAGCAGTCGTCATACCTTAAATATTTTACATGTCTGTTTAACAGACAGAACCCAAGACAACTGGAAGAGATAAAGGGAGGAAAAAGGGAGGAAAGAGATTCCTGTCCCATTTTCTCTCCAGCTTTGTTTATTTCTTCTTTTTTTTTTTTTTTTTTTTTTTTTTTTTTTTTTGTATGGTCTGCCCTATTGCTTTCCTCTGTGATCTTCAGTAAAGTGTCTTTGATCAGTGTGGACAATCAGGCATTTAAAAAAAAATCTTAGCACTTTTGAAAACAGGAATATAGCCATATAGCAGTGATGAAACATCCAAATGTACACGAGACTTTGCTTCTCATCCAGTCCAGTGGAAGCTTTCTTGCATCACCAGTGCTGTACTTTGAAAGCTTGATTGTTCAGTTCCTTGACCTAAGAACAGCTGCATCTCCAAGAAAGAAATAGGCAAGAAAGGTCTCCCAAGATACAATTATTTTCTACAGCAGTTTGTTTTCAAAATATATTTAAAGTTGACAGCAACTGGTTTTAGTAATTTCGAATTTCACTGTCTATCCTCATGGGCTTAAGGCTGGAGAAAAGCAAAACCACTGATGATCTAGTAGGTTAGAGATTTCAAATGAAATGAAGTGAAATTAAATGAAGCAACTAGAGCCACACGATGAGACACTCCATGAGATGAGTGGATGGTGTGCCTGAGCAGTCGGAAGATCCTTATTGCTGCAATTAACCAGATTAGAGTGATGTTAAAGTGACTACGGTCCTGTTCCGCCCTTGTGCTAGACCCAGAGTCTTTGTAATCCCTTTGTTACTCCCGATACTCCTCATTTACATGTAAATTGGCTGCCACCCCTCGCCCTGTTTAAGTGTGGAGTGGGGGCTGCCCGAAGCAACCAACGTGAAAAAGGACTGCGAGCTGCACTGTGAGGGACTCAGGACATCAGAGGCCCCCGTTGGCTGGATCCAGCACCACTGAGCTCTCTCACTCTCTCTTTCTGTCTTTTCCTTTTTCTTTCTCTTCCCCATCCTCTTTCTTCCTCTTTCTCATACACTGCAAAGTTTATGAATGCAGCCATTTGCTAACGGTGTCCCTTCATGCTAGTAACCATTTGTAAGTTCGCCCTCAAATAAAATTGTAACTTATTAAAGGACTACCGGTGTTGTTTTAATGCATCTCTAGCCAAAGGTATTTTCGAATCTGAGTCACTTTCCTACCCCTCTTGTCAGTTGGGCAGCCGTAAAGGATACCCAATGAGTGGGCAGGGAGAGCAGGGCAATAACCTCTTAGCTGTAAGCCAAGATAGGTTTGAGCAGTGCCAAGACAGCAGCTGCCCGGGAAAGGCCAGACCTTGACTGCTACCCTGCTTGAAGTCATTATCTCCTCCTTCCCTGTCTCCAATTAAAAAAACAGATTTTACAGTATGGCTGTCCTGAACCCAGACATTTATTTTGCAGGTGTAAATTTCCACATGGTCGAGGACTGTGGTTTACAAACTGTAAATGACACTTAATAGGTTCTTCAGTGGTGACCCAAAATAGCTGCTGTTACATTTTATTAATATGTATAGGTGTGTCATATATAAATATTAATAGTATACAAATATAAAATTATGCTTATTTTAAAATACAGATACATATGTAAGATCAATAATACATATAAGTAATATAATTATATTTTGAAATTATGTTCTGTATTCTGTAATATTAAATATAATGTAGTCTATTAGCATGGTATATACACTTAATCATTATGCATTTTTATTTTTATTGTTACTATTAAACATGTATGGGACAGAATGTACATGACATTCCATTGTCAGATGAGAGAGAAAAGAGAGGACTTGCACAGAAGGTGTCTGACTTATAGCATGAGTGAGCTGTGGTTCTGCTGGCATCTGCACTATCCAGTATTTTCCTGAATGATACAGTATAAGAAATAACAGAGTTCTCTCTGTATTGCATTTGTGCAGAGCATGAGGCCAGAAAGAGACACAAAGATATGGGAGCACAGAATCAAATTTCAAAATCATCTCAACAGATTGGAGATCTGGGCTGGAGATGACTGGATGTGAGGTGTAAAATGTAGGGCTCTGCTCTGTGCTAGGTGAGGAAAATGCTGATATTACAAGCAGGGTAGCAATTTGTTTTTTCTTTTTTTTGTAAACAAAAAATGCCGTGCAAAGGGAAGAAGGTAACTTTGCTCTATGGCCGATGTGGATGGGGCAGGGAACAATTTTCGTAGGAGGTGTAGGAGAGAAGGTCGGGGCTAGGCATCAAAACAAGCTCATTAGCCAGTGTGATATGGGAATAGGTGTGCAGAGGGATGTATGTCAGCGGCATAAAGAGGAAAACATTGTGGTGAAATGAAAACACTTCTCAATTGGCATATCTTCAGCTTTGTCTTTGTCACAGTGCTGATGTCTGATATGCTGGTGCAGAAAAGCACTGGAACAGTGAGAAGCTTCCTCTGTTTTGTTGAACCACACACTGGCATGGTATTTGCACTTTACCTGGGCCACAGCAGGTGCTTCTGTGCAGTTGTGCATAGCAAGTTTCTAGAATCAGAGAGCTAATCTTTTCCCAAAATTAGGAAAATATTAGCCTTTGGTATGCACTTGGTGTTGCAGTGTAACTTTTCTGTTTGTCTCCTCTCCTTAAACCTGAAGTCACAGACTGTAATTTCTATACTGCTGGTATCTTTGCAGTCTAAGTACAGAGGGGAGAGGGTGTATTTATGTTACAAATGTTCTCCCAAAGCTGTAGAGAAAACCCTCATCGCCCTGTGATAGTTTGCAAAATCTGCTGCAACACACCATAAGGAGCCAGCATATTTTAGCTGGTAACACTCCAAATGTCATAGCTTGGAATTTGCAAAATATTGCAGGATGGAAAAAAAAATTAATGAACTGTCTCAAAATGTAGAAGCTGGCACTTTTTTTCTTTCTTTCTTTTTTTTTTTTTTTTTTTTTTTTTTTTTAAATCTGTGAGATTTTGATCCTTGCTGTTGAGCTGGTTTTGTGCAGAAGATGCCCAACTACATGCAGTGGAATGTTTTCTGTTTTCCATCATGTGGATTGTCCCCTATGGCAGTCCACAGTCATACCAGGTCATGCCACTCTTCACTCTGAGGTTAAATATTTGCTCAGATTTTGTTGTAACTGAAAGCTTTTTATAGAGTCTCCCTTTTTTCATGTTTAATGAGGAAAGTGAGTATTTCCTGTTCAAAATTTAGATTTCATACTGTCTTTTTTTAGCTCTGTCAGGAGGAAGAATGATGTCTTTTCTTTTTAAACTTTCTGATCTGTAACTATAAAAACAAGAGTGTGCTTTTAAAAACTGAGCTCTTACAGTGCCAGCGTTAATTTTTTTAAACCCAGGAGGCAAACATTTATTGTGTAACCAGTAAATTGCAATTGAAACTGTTCTGTAAAGTGGTTGGCACGGTCTCTGCCAGATATGCATATCCTAGCAATTTTACCAGACTTGATGAGTGCTGATGACTTAATTTCAAACCATTCAAGTTTAACATTTCCATCTCTGACTTCCAAAAGGGCTGTTACTATACCTATTGTGGAAAAAAGCAAGTCAACAAGAAGTGTTGTGTTTTGTGTTTATAATGATTTATTATTAACTATTCACTGTCAGATGGATATTTTCCAAATCTTCTAGATTTCAAGTCGTATTTCAATGTAGGTTCTCTTTACAAGATTAAAATTAGTGCCTCCAAGCCAAGACATGCAAAAAACCCTCATGCAGATAATTTGTGTCCACAACATCTTTCAATTAAATTCCATTTTCTGCACACAGCTTCGCTTCATAGCAGTGTACAGCTAAGAACAAACTTTCTCTGAACTCAGTATTATAAATTAAACAGGCAATGTAGTATTCCACCCATTTTGTCTGACCTGGTGTTTGGCATCAGCCTAAAAATCAGGCACAGTGCCAAGTGTTTGCTGAACAGGCAGTGTGATTTGATTGAAATATTAGTGACAAAGATTTTTTGCCTGGGCAGACCTGGGTCAGATATTCTGCTTTCACAAATTTGTGTTGATTTGAGGAACAGAAGTTAATTATTGTAAGGGTGAGTGAAGAAGGCCAGAAAATTACAAATGCAATATGCATAAACACACAGAAGGTAGATTTTTTTTTCCCTTTGTCTCACCATAAATAGTCAAAAGGCTCATTCCTGTAATATATTAGAGATCATGGTACTATACAGCAAAATGCAGGTGAGTTAACCTCTCAGATACAGAAGCAGTGGTCAATTAATGTTTGTAAGTTTTACTAGATAATTAAGTTCTAAGCATTTTTTCCCTGTTGGTGGTTTGTTTCCCCCCTACCCCCCCACTTTGAATTATCTGTTCTTCAGTTAGCTTTATTCCTCTGGTTCAATAATCTATTCGGAAATAATGAGACTGATTTCAATATAGCAATGTATAGGAGCCTTTCTTAGCAAGGCATTCACATGTATGGAAGTAAAAAAGGTGGCCTGGTAGAGGAAGAAAAAATTGTAAATTTGGATTACCATTTGTTTTTGACCGCAAGAGAATACATTGTACTGAGCATTGCAAATAAGTCATGTTTTGCAACAGCTCCACGATATAGTGAAGCATTACTGAAATATAGCAGAAGGTAGTTTATATGGAGGTTGGATATTCACCGGCCTCTTATTTGCAAGTAGCAATCTGCACTTAAATTGAGCTCTCTTCAATATGCTGCAACTGCTTTAACATGCTGTGTTTGCTGTATGCATTTGAACAGTCTCATAAAGATGGCCAAAATTTGTTTTGGTCTAGCCAGGAGTAAAAGAAAAATAGCAGCTCAGATCCACATATCAAAGATATGCATGAATAACCACTGCATTTTGTGCTTGTGTGTGTTAACATTCACAAACATTGTGAATGTTAGCATTGTTTACATTGTGTTTGTGTGTGTTAACAGTGCTTTCCTGTTGGATAGTTAACTCTGTAAAGCTAAGTGACCTCTTTCCAGTCAAGCATTTCTAAAACTGTGTCACCTCTGCTGACCTCCTAAATACTGATTAAACAGTTTGGCTGTGTTTGATTAGCTTAGTTTACACACCATTTAACTGGTGCAGGAGTATTTACATGGGATAATACTGTAAAGATGGGGGAGGTAAAAACCTGGAACCACTTCAGCAGGCTTTATGAAACAAAGAGGTATAAATCCATCATGTATGTGTGCATTTTAAAGTCTCAGGACTGGTCCTGTGAGATCAATGATTTTTTTTTTTTTTTCCCTGTGGAGAGGAAGTGGAACACTGAAGGAGTTGCTCCTTCAGTGGAAGTCTTTGGTTTCCCTTATTGCAGCAGTTCTCCTTGTGGCTCTGCCCTGATGTTGGGGCCCTGTCTGCAGCTATGAGATCCACATGGGGCATGAGGAACATGCCTTTCAACAAGGTGAGAGCAAAGAAGATCACTCTCTGTTTTACTTCATTACTGTTGATGCACTACCACTGTCCCAGTACAATGAAAAAGCAGAAAGTCTGAGTGAGCACATGTAGACATCAGCTGGTCAGTCTCTTTCCTTGTCTATCCCTATCTGTGAATTTCACTACTTGTCTACATTGTGCTGTGTTGGAAGATAAGTTCTCTTGTTCCCTCCAGCACAGCTGGGGTAAATTTGTACTATTAGGTTATGTCTGTCCTTTTCATCAAATGCCCTTTATTCCACAACCAATGGCCATTGGGCAGTATCTTCATTAATGTGTTCCAAGGGAGTTGCCAGTCTTTTTTTTTCTCACTTGAGCTGGGGTTTGTTTGTGTGTTGTTTGTTTGTTTACTTTTTGGAGACTGTAGGTCTTCAGAAAAAATCAGGGTGACCAGTGTACCCATCACTCTTCAGAAGGGACTTCTCAGAAACACGGAGGAGCATCTGCATGTGGCTCTTGACACTCCTGTGGGGAGGAACTGGAGTCTTTGTTTAAATGAAACTCTGCCCTGGCCCCTGCAGGTGTCATTATCAAGGTTTGGAGATTGGCTTGGCAAGTCAGTAGGAAGGCTTTCAGGGCACACCTTTGATGGTACCACGCAAATCTTTTAATATAATTAGGGCAGCCTTTGGTAGCCTTAATAGAGGGTGGGGGGTAAGAGCTGGGAACATCCTGGCTGTGCAGAGGGACTAGGGATTTTGTGTGGAGGAGCCTAACATTATCCGGGGGTTTTGTGTATTGTCAGATTTATGCACTGCAGTTTGTAGGTGCAATGAGTTTCCTGTGGTCTTGCACTTTTCGTCCAGGACGGGTATCCCAGTTTCCACACCACAGTTTCTGGTACTGGTTGAGCAGAGGTCTGCAGTACTGGCTGCTGTAAAATCTTCCTCACAGCCAACCAGCAACTGGGAGGGTTGGACCCAGGCCCTTGTCATGATTTCACCCCAGCCAGCAGCCAACCTTCACATAGCCACTAGCTCACTCCCCCACCAGCGGGACTGGGGGGAAAATCAGAAGTATAGAAGCTGGAAAACTCTGGAGTTGAGATAAAGGTGGTTTAATAGGGAAAACAAAAGCCATGCACACAAGGAAAACAAAACAAGGAATTATTTCAGTGGTTCTCACAGGCAGGCAGGTGTTCAGCTATCTCCAGGAGAGCAGGGCCCCATCCTTTGTAACGCCTACTTGGGAAAGCAAATGCCATCACTCCAAATGGTCCTCCCTTTCTCCTTCTTCCCTCCACCTCTGTGTACTGAGTATGATGTCACATGGTCTGGAAATCCCTTTGGTCACTTTGGGTCACCTGTCCTGGCTGTGTCTCCTCCCAGCCTCTCATGCACCCCCAGCTTCCTCACCAGTGAGGAAGTACAAACAGCAGAAAAGGCCTTGGCTCTGTGTAAGCCGTGCTCAGCAATACATTTTGCCAGTGGGCAGGGTCAGTACAACAGACACATACACCAACTTCAAGGAAGAAGTGTAATTTACTGTAGTTCAACACAGCAGAGGATTACAAAAGGATAAGCTAAGCAATACACTTAATCATTACTACAAAAGATTGCCTATAGTGATTAAGAAAGATACATCACTGGTTACCCTAGTACTTTACCAACATCCAGATCCACACATCAGCGGGGGAGCCCTGGTCACAGTGAAAGACTGGAGAGCCACTCCTGGTAATTGGGAAGTCCTACACAGTGTGTCCACTTGTAAGTGAGGTTTCCATCTTTGCTGTGAGAAGGGCTGGCTTTTATCTTGTGGAATAAACAATCTTACTTACCTTCTAGGGTGGAAATGTAAGGTTTCCTCCTCTTGGGTTCTACCCAAAACCTGCCAGGGCTCAAGGAGGAACCAAGGAAGTTGACTTTGACCATATACCTCCAGATGAGGCCAGATGTCTGATTTCATGGCCTTGTCTGGCCTCTAAACACAAAAGATAAATTCATTCTTATCACACTACATATTCCGCTAATGAGGGGATACAAATATCATACTGCTAATGATCATGCATATTTTGCTAATGAGCGGATACAAATATCATATAACAGTTGGTTGCGAGGTTCATCTAGAGGTCAGCTTTGGCTCAGGACCTGTTGTTCAAGGACTCAGTACTTCACAATAACAAAACCATCTCTATGTTATCAACCCTGTGTTCAGCACAGATGCAGAAGACAGCCCCTTACCAGCCACTGTGACGAAAATTAACTCTACCTGGCCCAAATCCAGCACAGGCCCCATGACTTATGCCAGAGCCCTCTGACAGGAAGGTCCTGCTCATGCATCGGGAATGTCCACTGTTCCCGTTGCATAATGCTTTTGTGAGAATTAATTCTCTCCAAGGCATGAGGCATATTGTTGGAGTTTTATTGAATGTCAAGTAAATTAAGTTAAATAGGTCATTTTCATCTGCTTGATTCACCTTTTGTCTCTACTTAATGACCACTTTGAAAGACTCTTATAGCCATCAGTGGTCCAGCAGTTTTCTCTTGTGACTGTTGCTCACATGTGATCCTTTCTGGTTTTATTTGTGTTAAATGCTGCACTACTTTTAATTATACTTTACTTATTTTCTCAAAAACAATAGAAGTGTATCACTTTCACTGAATGTATAATTATACTATAAGGAACTGAGAATTCAGAAGGATGTCAAAGTAAAATTTCTGCTAATGTGACACGGTATTTGAGAAACAATGCCTTGGTTTTGTTGTATGGGATGTATTTTTTTCCTTGTTTCTGTCAGAGGACTGACAAAAGAAAGAGACATTACCATTTTTCACGTGGTTTGACCCATTAGATTATTTGGTAGAAAGTATTTGAGTAGGCTCCAAATTGAATTACTTTTAAATTTCCAAGATGCTTAAGATAGAAAATAGAAAAGGCAGCACTAGGTATACATGCTGCATATATAATAATATTACTGCCAAGGAAATTTAATTCAGTCTCCAGTGATGGGTTTGGGCAGATGTTTTGCATTCAGCTAGAGATAAGGTAATGCATGCAGTAAGTAGGAACAGAATGAAACTGATATTCTGCATTAGTTGTGTATTATTTATTGTATCTGATAGAAGTGTAGAGCAGACACCTAATACACAATCTGCCTGGTATCAGAAGAGCAGGGAGGTGCTGTCTGGACTTTCTGTATAGGAGTTGCCTGTGAAAAGCTTTTCTTTTGTAAACCACTCCTTTGCTTGTGTTTTTCTGGATAATTTGCTTTCTCTGCTAAGGCTATATTTCTGGCATTAAAAAGCATGGTTTGCATTTAGTACTTGGCTGCAGTGTGTAATGGTCCCAGTATTTTATGTCAAGACAGTGAAAGGCAGCAGTTATGATCAGTTGCTGTAAGAAACTAGTGTTTCTGTGCTCTGAGGGCAGGCAACTGCAGGAAAATAGGTTTCACAGACTGACAGAATCAGAATATGTCAGTTGGAAGGGACCCACAAGGATATTTAAGCCCAAATCCTAGCCCTGTGCAAGATGTCCCAAGAGTCATACCATATGCCTGAGAGCATTGTCCAAACGCTTCTTGAACTGTCAGGTTTGGTGCTGTGACTACTTCCCTGGGGAGCCTCTTCCAGTGCCCAACCTCCCTCTGGGTGAAGAACCTTTTTTCTAACATCAAACCTAAAGCTCCCCTGACTCAGCTTCCCGTTTTCCCTCGAGTCCTGTCACTTGTCACCACAGAGAAGAAATCAATACTTGCCCCTCTGCTTCCTCTCATGAGGAAATTTTTAGTGCAATGGGGCTCCCTTCAGTGTCCTTCAGGCTGGATCAGACCAAGTAACTTCCACCATTCCTCATATGGCTTTCCCTCCAAAATCTTCACCATCCTCATGGCCCTTCTTTGGATGCTGTATATTACCTTTGTGTCTTATTCTGTTGTGTCACCAGAACTGCCCCAGCACTGGAGGTGAGGCTGCCCCAGTGCAGAGCAGAGCAGGACAAATCCCCTCCCTTGCCTGGCTCTGATGCTGTGCCTCATGCCCCCCGGGCACGGGGCCCTCCTGGCTGCCAGGGCACTGCTGGCTCAAGTTTTGGTAGTTCATTGTCAGAATATACAGTGGAGTGAAAAAAGCCTCATGTTTTGAAAATCTACTTTGCTTGAGAACTCTGAAGAATAGGTGTGAGGAATATCCTCAGAAAAAGAATGAGAGAATGATGAAAGCAGCTCAAAAAATACAAAGACATTTCTAGTCCCTCAAGTTAGAGATAATCTGATGGAAGAAACTATCCAGTGCACCAGATAATCAGGTGATTACATGCCATGGTGTTGTTAAGATCCGAGGATTAGATGGAACTTTAAAACTGAGTTTTCCTCAGGACTGGTGCTTCCTGAAGGACCTTACTGTATTTTGGTATAAATCTCTCAAGAAAAAAACAAATTTTGAATCAGATTCTCTGGACAGGAGACTACAGTTTCTTCTGGAATGGTGCAGTTTGCAATAGTCTGTCTTGATTCTGTTCACTGTTCATGCAGCTACCCCTGTGGTGGAAATGAGACACAAAAACCCTTCCCCACAGACAGGGTTAAAACAATATTATCTTCCTAGTAAGAGGAGAGAGCAATATTCAACAGTGACTTTTTGAGGCTGGTGTCTTACTGATATCTTCAGGAGAAAGGGGCTATAGCTAAACAGCAAAAATTAAAAATGGGCAATGCAAAATTAAAAATGTGCAATACCTGGTGCTGCCTGATGCTCATCATGAAATTCAGCTTGATGTCTGTAGTACATGTAAACCTTATGCACTCTACTGCACTTGCAGCCTGCAAGCCACTGGGTTTGTCCATGCAAAACCTGCATTTTGCTGGCAGAAAGTTATTTTGCTCTTTCTTATGGAATGCATTTGCTTGTTATGCTAGAGGAGTACAGAGTAACTGGGTGGACAGTTCTAGCAAGACAGTATTTGTTCTGACAAAATCCTGTTTTATTCTGTTTTGTTTTGTGTTCATAAAGGTTGCTGATGTGCGTGCTGGGGATTGCGTGGGCTGTGAGTGGGAAGTCTGAGACTGCTGGAGAGAACAGTTTTTCAGGAACTGCTGCTGTAAATAAAACCCTTGGCCTGTCTGGTTGCCAACTTATGTTTCACAGTTAACAGAGTATGTTTTCTAGAAACTGCCATAAAGGGCAGTCTTGATTTTTCTGTCATTAGGGTGATTTGGAATGCTTTAAAAGGATTGTGAATTTAATTTTGCAGGCATCTATGTATGCCAGGTTCACCAAGACAGCTCCCAACTCTCCCTCTATGATGCATAGCAAGGAGAACACATGCTGCTCCAGCTCTTGCACCTGACCAAAATCCCCTCTGCTTTCAAAACTCTGCAAACTATCACACTAGCGATTTACATCTTGTTTGTTAACCTTAGTGCAAAGGAATTTAGTGTGCCATTACTGGGAAGGTACAAGGAAGATCAAGTGAGTGCCCTCGCTGTGTGTCACTCAGGATCTGGTATATGACAGTCAACTGGGAATGCTACTTAGCAGTGACATGCATGGCAGCAGCATGTGCAGGGGCTGAAGGAAGCTGATGAAATTGAACCATGCTGGAAACCTTCACAATACCTTCTACCAGTCCCTCTGGATGGATCTAGATGGCTCACACATTTCTGCATGCTTTTATGCCGAACGGTAAAACTACTACAAATGTTGGCTACAAATCATAGCAGTCAGATGCTATGAGGAAGAATTAAGAAAGTTACAGGCACATGTGACCTTTGCTGAAACTGGCAGTAAGTATTTGATTTAAACATCTGGGTTAAGAGTGTATTTCTTAATATAAATTTTTTAAGTTAGTCTTTAACTTTCTGTGGAAGCACTTGTTAAAGCAGAGGCAGGTGACAGCACTGCTCTGTTTCACTGAGAAGCTGAGTGCAGTGGTTTAGACATTGCCACTTGTTTTTTTTATGGACATTCATTTAAATATATATCTGTGTTTTGGGGATTTTGGTAGTCTTTTGCTTACATTCATTTCTTAAATCAGTCTTTTCCTAATGTTAACTGCTGGTGCCATAGACATTGCACGTTACTGGCTTCACAAATACTCCATAAGTAAAGGAAGTGAGCTGCTTGCTTGTAAAGCATGAAGCTAATAAATACAGCCCAATCATTGGGTGCTGCTCGGTGGTGGCTGTGGTTCAGATTTGCTCCATGTTTGAGTGATAAGCATTTGCAGCCACTCAGGTGAGTAGGTCAGTCTCACCAAGCACCATCTGCCTAGTGGCAAGGTATTTTCCTGTGCTCTCACCTGTTGCCATTGGCCTGAGAGATCTGCACTGGAGAGCAATGTCAGAGTGGGTTTCTTCTGCATGTGTTGTATCTTCACGTGGTTGGCTCAAGTATCACTTCTAGTTACTGGCACAGAACCAATCCTGCCTGCCACACAGTCGATTTGTCCCAGAGGCTGCTGTCCTTCCCCTTGCTCCGTACTGTCCATCTTGCCTAATCTGTAGGACTGGACTCTGAATGAGAACAACCAGAAGCTTTACATTAAAAAAACCAAACAAAAAAAAAAAAAACCAAAAAACCCAAAAAAACCAAAAACAAAAACAAAAAAACCCCAAAAAAACCAAAAACCAAAAAAACCCCCAAAACCACCCAACCACCCAAACCAACAAAAAAAAAAAAAACAAACAAAAAAAAAGGGTAGTTACCAAATACAGTGCTCTTAGCTATGAAATGTTTAACTTGCACAGCTGTGCTGCAGAGAGAGACATCTTTTGACTGCCTTTTCCCTATCATCTTCCAAAACTGTACAGCCAAGAGATTTTAATTTCATCCCTTTTTGTCTTTGGCAGATTTATCTCTGTATTTCACAGCTACTCTAAACACAGGCTTTTTTAAATGCTGTGAGAGGCTTTATTTTTATTTGCATCTCTTTTAGGAGTATTCCTAAGTCTGGTTGTTCCAGTCTGGCAGACAGCAAGTAGCCTAAAGTTCTCTTCACGTCCCTCAGCATTTTGCTTGCTTTAGCAACCACGGGAATAGACTCCTCTGTAGTGTGCTATGGTGCAGCTTGAAATGAAACCTGGTTTTAACAAAGGTGGACACACTTCCATCTCCAAGGGCCAAACGGGAGGACCAACTTCATGTTTTTAACTGGTCTAAAAGCAGTTTCATAAAAGACATTTAAAGGGGGAACATAGTAGTTCAGTTTGGTCTCATGCTGCTGCTGGGCTTTACAAAACTGTGGAGCTTGCCCTCTGCAAATGTAATTTTGGTTGCTCAGACTTCTCAGATGTCCTGTGTTTTGTAAAGCCTTTGAGTGCTTTGTTTCTGTGCCATTTTTTCTGTGGACCTGGGCAGTTACATGACTAAAAAGCAGAACAGTTACAGAAGTGCTAGCATTCATGCTTCATCAGAAGCAACATTTCAGTACTTGCATTTCTGCTCTAATGAAACAGTTAAATTTTAAAAGGCAGTTGTAGAAAAATCATCTTGTCCACAGTGTAAATGACCCAAGGAGCAACATGTTTGTCTATCCTACAAGACTTAACTGTGTTCACCTCTTGTGTGTGGCAGAATTTCTTTTTCTATTGCTGCAGAAAATCGTGGGTCAGAAATTATGCCCAACCTTCTGTCTAGACAGGACAGTGGCATGTTGAGCCTCCCAGGACAGTCAGTGAACTATGCCCTTCCATTTGGCACAGCAGCAAAGTCCCCTCATAGGGGGCTGCTTTGCGAAGGGCTGGTTCATAGCATTGTCTTTGGCTTTGTACACATCATGGGACTGTGGCTGGTGATGCCAGTTTGCTCTGACCCTTCAGTGCAATCTCATACAATGGCTATTGAAACCATAGACTGCACTGACGGCATCAGAAGGATTTGGAGGTTAAACATAACAGGGACATTCTTCAGTGGTAATACTCAGTCAGCACTTGCATTTTTCTTTTTAGTGCCAACATGTACCTTTTACTTGCAGTTGGGCAGGTGGAAGTGTGTGTGAACAAATAAGTGGAACTGCACTCAGATCTGGAGGATTCTGTTTTCTCCTGCCTTATATGTACCACAGTGACTGCTGAGATGCTTGCAGGTAAAGGTGAAATACTGTCAGTGCAAAACAAGGTGAAACTCAGCTCCAGACCCAGATATGGTGCAAGGGAAGGGGTAATTGTCCCTCTGACTTCTTTCTGAGGTTGCTCTAGTACTGACAGTTTGCAGAAGGGTTAGAGGATATCTTGCCTTGGCAAATCCAGAAGTGCTGCTATCCAGAGAGATGTGACAACATCATCACTGCTGAGTTTGGTGGCATTTTCACTGCTGCCCCACAGCTATATCTCAATGGTAACACTTCACAACTAGAAAGTGTTGTCATCTTACTGCAAAAGTTCCATACTGTTGTCTCCTTATCACAAAAGTGTCATACCTTCTTGGCATTTTCTCATGGGCAGCTCTTCAGAACACTAACTCTTTCTTCTTCACAAAGTAGCCAACTGACTCCAGGTCCTTCTCAACCAGCCAACCCACTCTTGTATAGCACTTCTCATTGGTCACAGCTGTGGCCTGTTAAAGTCAGAACTAATCTTTGGTAATTGGCCCAGCTGCAACTCCGTGGGGGTGAGATTACTTTCTGCACTATCTTTATTTTCTTATATTCTATCCTCCCACAATAAGGAACCAGCCCTCTTTTCAGACACCAGCCCTCTTTTCAGACACTATTGCGAAGCGTCAATACAAGAATTCACAGTACAGATTTTTCTGGTTGGGACTCAACATACTAGTAAGTAATCAGGAGTTTTGACTGAAGCAAGTCTTTCTGAGAGGAGATGAAACTATCTAAGTGCATTGCCAGTGAAACCCAATTGGAAAAATATCAGCAGAAATTTAAGAAAATTGGTCAGGGCAGTTCAGTACACTTACATCCTGTATGAATGTCAGTATGTTCTTTTTCACCTTTTTTTCCTTTTTATTTTGAGTTCTAATTTCTAAATAAGACCCTGTGTCATTCCTCACTATAATTCTAAAATAGCTCTTCTAGGTTCTGTTTTATTTCTTCAAACAAGAAATGTCCAGATGTCTGTGTAAGAGATCTGACTGGTTTTAAATGCAAATATACTCCATGACACAGTTGAATGAATGAGTATCAAATCTGTGCAAGTCCTTGTAGAAAATGTTTTCAAAGATTAGATTAATAATTAGTATGTTAGAAAGCTCTGTGTTTCCCACAGTGTGATCCTTAGTTATTCTTGGCATGTTTTTCAGTGTTTGGCATTAATTATAGGTTATTCATATCTAGAGAGAGTTAGAAGAAGTTAGATATTGATATCAACATCACTGGAATGCCTATACAGTATGACACTTCAGATTGTATTTGTGGGATAAAGGTGTGTTGGGTTTTTTTTTTTTTTTTGGTTTTTTTTTTTTTTGTTTGTTTGTTGTTGTTTTGTTTTGTTTTAATGAGGAAAGCCTGTATATTTTCTACTAATTCTAGCCAAAGGCTGGACTAAATGAAACCACAAGAAAGAATTAGTTAGAAACATGGTCAGGTTGGTATAGTAAAACACCTGCTGTTTTCTTTGAAACGTACTGTATTTTAAGAAATATTTTGGTTGATTATCTGTTATTTAATTGGGAAGGGGAGGGAAGGGGAAGATCACACATGGAAAAGTTTATATTTTTGATTTTTTTAAAAAATCATCTTTCTGGAGACTAAGAAGTTTGTTAGGATGCACTTCTTGAAAGTTAAAGGTTTGCTTTGCAGGTGTGAACTTTACAATAAATTCCTATCCTACTTGTAATTGGTTTTATTTAGCTGTTTATACTAGCATGCATTTTGTCTAGGGCCATTTTTCACTCTAATGAAATAAACCAGTATGAACAGAAATGGGTAATTTTGGAAAGAATTTCCTCATCTATTTTTGTGCAATAAGTCCAGTACTAATAAAGCATAACAGACTTTAATGAATCACAGAATCATAGAATGGTTTGAGTCGGAAGGGACTTAATGATCTAGTTCCAGCCCCCTCTGCTATGGACAGGAATGCCACTCACTAGATCAGGCTCCTCAGAGCCCCATCCCACCTGGCCTTGAACACTTCCAGGAATAGGGCATCCACAGGTTAATGAAGATTTGTGATGCAAATATGTAACAATACATCCAACCATATACGAACATTTTTTTCTTACACACCTGCTTCCACTTTACCAGTCCTGTGATTTATTCAGTCTTGTTTTCACTTACTTTGCCAAACATTCAGCAGTGTATGTAGCATGTTGTTTTGAACTTCAGTTATCCAAAGGCTACAGTTCGGGTTTTGAATCTCTAAGAGGATATAAATGATAGTTTGTGAGACTTGAGAGTCCTCTGTAATAGGTAGAGCCCTTCTTCCAAAGTCTTTTGCATGCCAGGGAGTTCTCTTTCTTTCTTAATCATGCACCTTCCCTAAATCTACATGTTGTGCGTGCCAAATCCTGCACTGATGTTAACAAAAACTGTGCATGCTTGAGAATATGCATTTAGTTCTTTTGGGCAGAGCTCCAGTACTTGCCTAGTTAGAACTTTGTTAGGTTTTCAGATCCTCAGGGCCAGATTTTATAGATGTTTAGTTTACATAGACCTCTGAACATGCCATTCAGTGCTTTTGATTACATAAATGCTTGTAAGAACTGAGGCCTTTGTTGACTGAGCCAACCAATGTCAAAGTGCTGTTCATGTACAGCTGTTGAAGCCCCCATAGCTCCAGCCCCACTGAACTCAGACCTGCAAGTTTTTGTGGTGGCATGCAGAGTGGCCTGGGTGGGCTCTTAAATCTCTGGATGTCCCATTCCTCATCTTCTTGAATAGTAGGTCAGGTTGCTTGTTCTGTAGGATTGCCACCAACCCCTCATCTGTATGTGGGTATGCATTGTGAGGCATTGATCTCTGCATACTTTCCGGGATCTCATCTCAGTAATCTTAAAATATAATCTGTTTTAAACCTTAGTTTAATTTTCACTTTCATCTCAGTTGATGAGTGATATTATGTTATCTAGGCACACAGGTAGATATGTTTCTAGGGATAAATGGAAACTTGGTACATAGTTGAGTGAAGCATTTCTACTCTTTTTGTCCTCTGTCAGTTACAGGATGCTACCCTGTATTTTTGTCTGGCTTACATTTGAATGCAAATCCTTGCTGGCTCTTTTCTGGCGCAGCTTTTATATCGCTGTTTTTTTCTATATAATGTCAAAGTCAGGTCTAGGAACTTTTATTAGGGACTCAGTTGCATATGATCTGTTATGCACAGTTGGATATGGAATAAGCTGCTATCTTTAAGTTTCTTGGTTTTTTTTTCAAAATTGTTGAGCAAGAGCAACTCTTTTCTCTGAGACTGGGGTATATTTTAAAAGATTTTTAAAAGCAGCTGCAGGACAGGACCTCAGAGTGATGCCAGTAGTTCAATTAAAACAACAGTTGTTGATACTTCAAAAAGCACACTGTAAAGACAGTTCAGAATGTTTTTCTTGCTGAGAAGTAAGTCCTTGGAGAATCATTTAACATCAAAAACCACCTCTGTGCTAAAAAAAAGGAAAAACCTAAACCTCTCAATTATAGTAAAGGAAGTGAAGTTTCATCCTTACACAGAAGTGCTGAATTTCTGCAATTTTTCTAATTTCTTTGGGAATCAACCACCATTTTTTACAGGTGGTTAATAGTGTCATTTCACTGGCACTTTTTATCCAAGTAATGCATGTTTTCAGTATTGCTATAGTAGCACCATTCTGATTTTCAACTGGTTTAGAAAAGCTCTGAAATGAAAAAAATCCTACAAATAAAAAATTACAAATAAAATCTGGCACAGTAAAGCCTTTAATCCACAGAAGCTGCTCACGTTTGCAAGTGAGGAATAGCATGGAATAGTTAAATTGTTTGGGTTGGAACTTAAGGCATTGGTTTCCCTCTAAGAAGATGGGGATGTTTCATCTTCATAATTTTTCTGCAAGTCAGTGTTAATATTTCTGTTTTCTTTTCAGTAAATCATGTGCAGACTTTCTCTTAATACAATTTCTAGGAAAACAAAGAGCCAAGGAAAACATCTTGCCTTCAGGCTGTGTGTGCTTGATTCTTCCAGCTGTAATTCTAAAGTTAGAGAGGGTACATATGCTTTGTGGTAAACTCAGGAAAGGCTATACCTTAAACATTTTCAAAACATGGGGTGTGATTTCTCCATTAAATAACGATTCTGAACTGCAAGCTGAGACATATAAGCTGAGTCTTAGATATAATCCAGTTTTAGTCTCAGGTTATCATGAAAAATGGTGTGAAGGCAGATGCAATTTTGGAAAAAAATTTAATAAACAACACAAAATAACCAATCCATGATAGATAAGCTCCCTGGTAATATCAGTAAAATACAGATTATTTTTTTTCAAGTGCTCAGGACCTTAAAATATTACGGTTGATATATACTTTTCAGAAATGCTTTCCCAGAAGATGAATTCTTTCTTTAAAAATGTCTTTGCTGAATATGTAGATAATAAAATATGAGAGATAGGCAAGATTTACCTGAAGCTACAGTAAAACTCCCTGCTATGTTTTACTAATCCTGATGCACAGGCATCTTCTCAAGTACTCCTTTGTGTTATAGTGCTGGTTGCATGGTGTAGAAATGTACATTGTTGTCACCATCACATTTATGCTGATGTTGCCTTTGACACTCATATTGACAAAGTTCGTGGAGGCATACTGAATATCAGATTTTCACCCTGGCACTGCTGCAGCAGAGCTGTTTAACTATTAAGGTGTTGACTGGATGCACTGTGATTTTTGTTTGCTTTCAGAGCAGGTTTTACCCCAGAGACTCTGCACTGAGTACTGGTGTACCTGAAAATCCCTGCTTGGTTATTGCAAGACCCACTTGTAGCAAAAGCAAAACCAGGGCCATTTTCTTTCCTCTGGAAAATTGTATTGCTGTTGTCACCTCAGCACCCTGCTCAACTTGCTCTGAGCGATGATGCCAGCTCTGTGTAAAACACAGGCTGGAGTCATTAATAAAAGTGGAGGCTAGAATTTCTAACACTTATAAGAGATACCGGGTTGAGAAAAATGGAGCAAGAGGTCTTTTTTTTTGATTTTTATGTTTTGGTAGACAAAATGTGAACTCAAAGCAAGAGAATCTGGACTACTAAAGGGATTAATTACTGGTGACTGAGGTAAAAAAATCTTATTAAGAACAATGATGAAAGAATTATATGAGTGTAGCAGCATCTTTTCATCAGTTTGGGCTTTTCAAAAAACAGAAATCAAAATTAGAGAATCACACAATCAGTTAGGTGGAAAAATATCTCTGATACCATCAAGTATAATAGTTGTGGCACTAAGTGCCACATCCAATCTTTTCTGAAACACCTCCAGGGATGGTGACTCCATCACATCCCAGGGCAGCCCATTCCAATGTTTAGTTTCCCTTTCTGTGAAGAAAATCTTAATGTCCAACCTCAGCCGGTTGAGGCTATGTCCTCTTATTTTTTTGCTAGTTGTCTGGAAGAACACACCAAACACACCTGGCTACACCCTCCCTTCAGAGTTGCAGAATTGTAGTGGTGTGGTCTCCCCTGAGCCTCTCTTTCTCCAAGTTAGACAGCCCCAGCTCCCTCAGCTGCTTCTCATCAGACCTGTACTCCAGACCCTTTCTCAGCTCCTTTGCCCTTCTTTGGGCACACTCCAGCACCTCAGTATCTTTCTTGTAGTGAGGGACCCAGAACTGAGCACAGCACTTGAGGCACAGCCTCACCAGTGCCCAGTACAGAGGGACTGCTCTGGTCCTGCTGGCCACACAATTGCTGATACTGGCCAGGGTGCCATTGTCCTTCTTGGCCACCTGGGCATATTCTGCCTTATATTCAGCCACTGTTGACCAACATCCTTGGATCCTTTTCCACTGGGCAGATTTCCAGACACTCTGCCCCCAGCCTGTAGCACTATATGGGTTGTTGTCGCCAAAGTGCGGGACTTGGCACTTGGTCTAGCTGAACCTCATACAATTGGCCTCAGCCCATCTTTCTAGCCTATCCAAAATTCATCCATCAAGGGAAGTGGCTGCAGAGACATTATTCATTAGGCAAGTCCAGCCTCACAGATAAGACATTTTGGACCTGGTTCAATGGCCACTTAGAGGAGTCTTCATTTAAGTGGACATTAAGCTCTTCTAAGCAAATTTGAGGGTGGATAGCTTGGTTGCACCACAAAAGCTCTTTCTTTCTGTGCAACAGTGGTCCTACCTGATTTCAAGGTGTAAGGAACTGTACAATAGTAAAAATGTTAGAAATGGAAACATGCATTTTGCATTTGCTGTTAAAAGATACTTTATGAAAAGGATGTGTTTTGTTTGAAGATGTGGAAAAATTCAGTGTCAGACCCATTACAACCTCAGTGGAAGATAGAGCCAAATTCACACAAATCACAGTTACACAGTTTTCCAAGTGCTTGGAAATCCAGGATGGAATTTGCACTGATCATCATTGTTGCTACATCACCTGCTAGTGGAGGTGAAGAAAGACATGAGTACAACTGAAAATGTTTGCTCTCGCCACTTTTCTCTGCTCACTAACCCAGGGGTACATAATCGTCACTGGACAGTACATCTAGTAGTGTGTAAGTCTGAAGAACTGCTAGTCCTAAAACTTGTTTTCATTTGTCAGTCTGAAGGAACATAGTTTTTTTTAAGTTAGGCCACAGAGTCTATGTTGTCTCTCAGGTCTTGGTTGCAGTCACAGTGAGAAGTATCTTTGTTCACAAAATGAGGTATGTGTCATTTGAGAGAAAGTTTCAGGGGTGCACTTGCTAAACACTGAATTGAGCAAGCAGGATTTGGTGCTTTCAAAATTCTAAAATCTTTTCTGGGTTCAGAAGTACACTGCTCAGTTGTAAGTAGCGCGGAGTGTTGATATTTTACAGGACTACATTACTGCTACAGAGCTTCTGTGAAGAGCATGGCAGAACATGTCCTTTATAGAATGTGTAAGGAAGACACAGGGTAAAAATGGTGAAGCATAGCACAGCCAAGTCCTTTGACTTCTCTGGAGCTGGAGGTACTCAGCAACTTAGCAGATACATTCAAGAACTGTAGAAAGGTCACTTCTCTTTCAGACATGGTCCTTGGAAGGAAGAAGCTTCCTCAGCAAGAAGAAGCAGTCCTGTGCATTTCTGTACCCTTCTCTGGTGATTCTACACTCTGCAAATGAGAACAACCAAATCAGGCCTATATTTCTGAGGAACAAAATTCATGACAGGAAGCACCAGCACAGGGGGTGGGTTGGTCAGGGATTCATGATAAAGCTTTAACATGTCTGAGGAATTATCAAAAGAATCACAATGAGCGGGGGGAAAAAAGAGTGAAAATAGGTCAGTCTCAGGAAGCTTAATTGAGACTTTGGCATGTAGGTAATAGGAGAGGTTCTTACGTATAAGACCTTGCTCAGATTGATCAGGTTTCCTGCACCATCTGTTCTGCTCCCTTTTCACCTGCTTCTCCTGGTGCTCTTTTGGTCTCTCTGTGACCCTTCAGCTGCACTGTGCAAGAGCAGGGCTTACATAGATCCATTTAGTAGGTGCTGGGGGAAAAGATTACAAAAATATAAGCAGTGGTGCCTGTAGCATTACACTCAGATTAAGGATTGAGCCCCCGTACTGTTCCTTAGTCAATTCTGCTGTCAATCATTTTACTTTGTGAATGAGGCAGGCCCTTGGGAGGTTCTTAATCCTGTGATAGTCTTCCACATGAAAAGGTGAGGAAACCCTCAAATGCTGTCCCAGCCAGCTGAAGGAGTTTCTCCAGCAAACAGGTTTTGCTGCTTTGCTCTGGCTTGCGGTGATGACAGCTGCAGCTGAAGGCGTGCCACACTTGGCAAGGAAAGCATACTGAACTCTTACTATCAGCTTAGAAGGAGCTGCAGCCTTGTGGAGTAAATGTGACAGACAACCACAACATTTTCTGAATGGAGTACAGCATTACTTGCCCAGAAACAAATTTATTATATTTTCTTCCTACTACCCTCTGAGCCCCTCTCTCAGGAAATCATTCTTGGTCCTGCTTGTCATTGATAGGAATTGTAATTGTGATTCATTGAGAGTAAAGCCTGCTTATTCAGCAGCAGAGCTCCTACTGATTTCAGAAATCCAAAATATAAGCACAAAATTTCTGAGACCCACAAAAGGGAAGGCACTTGCTACACATAAATGGCTGACTTTATGTAAAATTTGGGATCCTAGAATTGTGGAGGTGGAAAATTAGCATGAAGGTTTTGTTTGGTTCCTACCGTGTATCCCTATTTATTTCTAAATTATTTCTTACAGAACTAAAATTACAGACAAACAACATAAGCTTACATAAGTTGAAAATAGTGATTTTGTTGAGGTGAGAGGTTCTTTTACCTTGAAGACACCATCCAGAGAATGTGTTAAGCGAGAAATTAGCATAGTTGGAAAATTACTCACTAGCTTAAGAATACATGACATTGCCACACTATCTCACAGGCTTGCAGAACTTGTCAGGATTTGTGAGCCTTTCCTCTGTAATGTATGCCCTTCTTTTTCCTGAAGAGTCACTCAATTAAAACATGCCTTCCTAAACAAATGGAGCCATATACAGTTGGTATCAGAGGTGGAAGTCAACCCCTTCTCCGCATAGTGAACTGGGTAAAACTACTTGATTCATACCTTGCCTATAAGATGCCATTGTTTTCTATGTGCTTTCTTTCTCTCTTTCTGCTGCTTCTTGCTTCATAGCCTTTATTTCAAGCAGAAAGTAAATTAAAATATTTGAGTTGATATGGAAGTTTTGTACTCCAGAAACCAAAAATCAGAGAATATGCACTCACCTATTCCCATTCCCTCCAGTTTGCTGCTCTGTTTTGATTGTCTGTCCTGGTCCTTTGTCATCTTGATGACCTCCTTAGCAGTATCAGTGAAGAAATCAAAACACTGGGTCAAAAAGGCTGAGCTTTAACTCCACTGTCAGCAGGAGTCCTCTCACAGGAGACAGCAGAGAAGGTGATTACCAGTGGTGTGATTTTGGGTGCTCTGTTGCATGGCTGGGGTCCCCAGCATTTTCAGGTGCTATCTGGGAAAGGCTGCAGTTCCTGCTGAGTTTACTTCAGCAACTTACTTTGCAGAAGAGAAATATACAGGTGATCCTGGATTGATGGCTAGCAGGGCCTGTGGGGCTGCAGCAAGCCTTTGTGAGGGCTTCAGTACTACTCTGCCTTTGTGGATGAATTTACACTGGGATTTCTGTTATTGATCTCTATCATTTATCAAGGCTAAACATTTGGCTTAAGACATTCTAGTAATAAGAGAAGCCCCAATATTGTCCATTAGCTAAAATTTTGAATTAGATTGATACTTACACTATGGTGGCCAAACCTTAAATACACAGTGCTTTTAATATGGAAAGGTGGGTCTTTCAAAAAATGAAGCAATGCTTCCCCTCAGATGGTGATGGAGTAATAGCCTAGTAAGTTTGTACAGAGTGGACAGACTGAAAACAGAGAGGATTTAAAATATTCTGAGCTTCTTCTGCAAGTATGAGAAAGCAGTGCCCAACTGCTTCCTAGGTTTTTTTGTTTGTTTGTTTGTTTGGTTTTTTTTTTTTTGGTTTTTTTTTTTTAATGTAGAAGATGACCAAACATTGCTTCTCCTTAAAAACACTTAAAAGTCAGGTTTCAGCTGCTATGAGATTAGTTTGAAATCCATGCTATGGATTTCAAACTAATCTCATAGCAGCTGAAATGAGTACTAAATGTACTAAAATGAGTACATGCAGGTATTTTTACATCTGTCTTTTAATGTTTTAGGATTCCGGTTTTAGTTTTTATACAGCTGTCTGATTAGAACATTTTTTTTTTAATTAACAGAAATAAATTTTGCATTGCATTCTTATTTGAGAATCTTGAATTTTTAGAAAAATTTCCATAGTATCAGCCTTAGCATCATGTCTCAAGAGGACTGCTAATATAGTCCTGGCTGTATTGCTCCCTTGAAAAAAATCAGTATGAAAGTACTAATAATCAGTAATGGTAATAGAATTTCAAGCATAGATATGTGTGATGCAAGTTAGTGTTAATCAGCTTATCTAAGATTACCCTGGGAAGGCAATCCATTGCTAACTACCTGGGGTTCTGTGGGAGGACAGAATCCCAACATGATTTTTTTCCTTCTTTACAACAAAATGTACCATCACCCTCTCTGAGCTGTCGGTCCACCAAATCCATATTCCACTGTATAGGCACTGCTGGAGGACACCCATTCCACACCTCTGCATCATCCTATTTTTCTGTGTTCAGTTCCTACACTGCATCCTCACCTCTTTTGGCCTCCTTTCTGAGGGAGTCATATCACAGAATTAGTTTTTAGTCTGAGGAATCTTCCAAAGGGTCCTAACCAAAACTCCACTCTGTGACTTTCATGTGCAAGGAGCCAAAAGGGAAAATGTAGTTGAGGTAGCCAGATCTCTGCTCCACAATAATGTTCATTCTTTTCACGGGATAAAAGAAAGGGCTCCTGTAGGGCAGCTGCCAACAGCTATTTCTCCTGGGACTTGCCTGGTGCAAGGGCCTCTCATAACAAAGGGGCTCTTGCTACTGCTCTGTGCAAAATCAGGAAGAATTTTGTCTGCACTAAAGCAGCTAAGCCAAGTCCCATCTTAGAACTTGAAGGAGGGCTGCTCTTCAAATGTTGCTATATTTCATTGCCCTTTTGTCATCAAATGGATCTACTATGGCAAAACTCTGGTTCTGGATATAGAAAATATTGCCTTTCCTAAATCTAATAGTGTTCCCTTAATGCATTAACAGATCTCAAGGCATGGTTTTGTAATAATACCACTTTCTTGCACAGCACACATTCTGTCCACATTAGTCATTATAGTGGTACATTGTAAATGAGGTTGTAAAATCTAAAAAAAGCCTTAAAATTTGACTCTTCCTTGAGGGTCCAGATAGCTGCAGTGAATTTCCAGCATCCAGACATGCTTCACTCTGATTTAGATATTTGTAGGCTCTGAACTGCAGAAAAATGTTGTGGAAGATAAAGACTTCAGTAATGCAGTTAAAATACTGGTGTAGATCACATTGAAACTACATCATGTTACTGTATAATTTCAGAGTTATCATGTTATCAGGTTATTAAGCATGAGTCATCTTATCAGATCTTGCCAGTCTGAATGAAGAACTTACATAATCGCTAAAATGTGATTTAGAAAACAAGAGCAGATTGTCAGCCAGGATCCTGCTGTCTGACTGAGCAGACAGGGTACTCTCCAGAAAACCAGGGACATAATGATGCATTTTCTGTGCTTTCTACAGCATGAGTCCCTCCCTCCCATAGTACCATTTGCAACTTCTGTTGCAGCTGGCAAACTGAAGACACAGTGCTTCTGAGTAACTGCACAAGCAATCTTGACCATGGCAGTCAGACTGTGGCAGACCTTATCTCATTTCCCTAAGGGGAAAGCAGTCCTTCAGCCAAATTGAGCTTTCTGCCTTCCCAGGATATATTCCTGGTTATGTGGTGACCGAGCAGCTCCATGATACCACACAGGGTTTACACTGATGCAGCTTCTGACTGTTTCTGACTTTAGCTCTCCCTCCTTTCCTCTGTTCACTTTCCAGATTGTCTTCTTTGCCTTGCTATGAGTATGGTGTTCCTCCTCCTGTGTTTTGGTGTTTCTTGTGTGGCAGGGTACGTTGTAAGTACATATCTTTGATTATGACTCTTAGAAGAAACATGGATTCCTCAGTCTTTTAGAAGAAACATGGATTTCTTAGAAGAAACAGGGATTTTGACTCCCGATAAGAGTAATCTTTAAAAGCTTTAAAGCAAATAACAAAAATTAAGTTTTAGATATTTGAAAGGCGTATGCTTGAAAAAGGAGATCTTCTCCAGTTTCCAAAGGACTTGCAAATTTGGGATCTTCTGCATTTATTATACTTCACAGAATGCACTGGTCATGCAAGGAGCTCTGTGTAGCAGGTGATGCTCTGAGATCTCTGCTTGCAGAGTGGGCTAGAATTCAATTATTGTAGCAGTTGTTCTCTGTGCATGCACTCTGTCTTGAGCTACTGCAAAAGCAAGCTTGAATTTTACATGATTTTTCTTCCTAATTATGTGCTTCTTCATGTTCATCCATTCCCTCGATGCTTAATTTCAAAGATGTTGAAAAAATACCTAGAAATTTGTAACGTTTACAGAAAATTCCCATGCTGGCTCCATTCTTGACCCACCAAAGACTCACAGTGGGTGAGGTGGAAAAACCCAGGAGGAGCCTTGTGGGGAAAATCATAGGCAGTACTTGTCTATTTTATTTCCAGTCCAACCCTTTCCTTGTGAATAGGAGTGAGGGGACAGGGATATGCAAGCTGCAAAATCATTGAAACACAGCCTCCTCACCTCCCTTGGCACAGAGCAAACACAGATATCTGCAGCTAACTGGTGACAGGTGACTGAGAAGCAACTAGGTAGGCAGGTAGTAATTTGTGTTGATTTTTAGGGAAAGCATTCCCTAGGGGTAGTTTGCCGCTGTATGGTTGTCTTTTTGAGCCTTGACACAGTTAATTTTGTATCTAAAAATGCTTGTGTAGATGAGGACAAGAAATAAAATGAGGTATAACATTGCCATGAATGCTGCATTTGATCTGGGAGAAACGTAATGGGCTTTTCTGCCTATATGGAAACAAAAGTGGAATGAGAACAACAGGAACTCCAAGGCTTGCAGGTCATGTTCACAAAGCACAGCAGAGAGAGGTTTAGGGAGAGGCTCCAAACAGAACCACAGAAATGAGAAGAAGTTCGCAGATACTTTAGCTGTCTGAGGTCACTGGAGATGACTTCTCTGTCATTAGCTGTATACAAAGAAAGACGCGCAGACTTTGCTGTCATCTTGTATGGCAAATTTCTAAATAGTTGGGATGAAAATGGCAAAAGTTTTTTTTGACCTGAATCATGATTTAGATGCTGGAAAACAAGCAATATGAAAAAAGCAAAATATTACGTCTCAAAGTTAAAAGAAGGTTCTGACTTAAGTCTTGCAAGCCCTTTAAGAGCCTCTTAAGCCTTTGAGCAACTGAGGACTATCAGTATAGAAGAGTGAAAGGTAAGCTTGTTTTCTTACTCCTTATATTGAAAACTCAAGTTTTGAGCCTTCCTTTTGATACCTCTTAAATTCAGTTGAAAAGGAGATAGTTGATTCAGTTGAGAAATCTGCATAAATTATGTAAAACTTCATTGTTTCTTCAGATCCAGTTGGTGCTTGATTGCCACCCTGGTGTTCAAGATTAATTGTATGTGTTAAGATTTTGTTTAATTTTGATTTCCTAGGTATGAACATGCAATCACCATCTTTGGGGCTGCTTTTATATTTTGTCAGTGATTTAAGTTTCTAATCATTTTGCCACTGATACTGAACTGGCTTGTTTGAAAAGCAGTTTTCTCTTCATTTATATGTTGCAGGGATGTTCTGAGAATGAGGAATGAGGCCACTTAAAACCAGGCGTAGTTTTAAGGCATGTTTTGAAGGACATGAAATAAGAGTGAAATGGGTGGGTTTAGCTGAGCGTACAAATGTTTCATTTTCCCATGAAAAAAAAGTGGTCATGCTTTGGGAGTGCTGAAGAGTGGGGTTTTGCTCTGTCTCTCTGCAGGTGAGAAGTAAATATGAGCTTGGAAACACATGACCACCAGTGCCAGGACCCTGTGATCTGAACTGTCTTCAGCTGACTTCCCAGCGGCTAGGCGCTGTTGATCCTGTACCATGGAGGACTGCCTTCACACCTCCTCTGAAAATCTCTCCAAGCTGGTGAGCTGGGCCCACAGCCATGGGACCATCTGCAGCCTCATCCCCAACCTCAAGCACCTGCTTTCCGAGGGGGCCCATGGCAACCTGACAGCCATGTGGGGCTGTAGTGCTGGCCATGCCTACCACTGGCCCCTGGCCGCCACTTGTCGGGCTGGTTCCCAGGAGCGTGTCTGCTTCCAGGACAGCCGCAGCTTCAACTCAGACAGCCCCAGCATGCTGGGGGTGCCATCAGAGGCTCAGGCCAGCCCCCTGGAGCGCTACCCAGGCCGGCCAGGGAAGGCCAAGCTGGACTGCACCCGCACTCGTGACTCCTGTGACTTCTCTTACTGCAGTGAGCCGTCAGAGCTGGGTGAGCCTGTGGAGGAGTATGAGGATGAGGCCACCCTCTTTGACATGGTCTGTGAGTCCTCTGTCACTGATGAGGACAGTGACTTTGAGCCACACTCGCACCGTGCTCCCACTGGCCCCCGCAAGCGGCCAGCTGCCACGGCCCAGGCCCAGCCCGCTGACGAGGGCAGTGGTGACGTGCTCCTCAAGAAGATCAAGCAGGAGCTCCCTGAGGACTTCTATATAGTGGCCAATGCGGAGCTGACGGCCGGCACTGACGGGCCGGCCCTGGCTCTGACACAGATGTCCAAGCCCAAGCTGCAGCCCCCGGCTGGGCCCTCCTGCCTGGGACCCACCAGAACCGTGCCCCAGCCGATCTCAGGCCCTGACCTCGAGCCGCAGCGCCCCTGCGCCTCCCCGCCTGGCCCACCCCGCGTGGCCACACAGCGACCACCCCGGGGACCCCTTGCCTCCCCAGCACGGGGGGCAGGCAGTGGCCCTGTGGCTGCCCTGCAGGTGCCAGCCACCAGCTCCAATGCCATCACCACTGCTGGGAAACCCATCAGCATCCCCCTCTCAGCCCTGCAGCTGCCTGGTCAGGAGGAGCCACCGGCGGCTGCTGAGGAGACCCTCCTGTCCGTCCCACAGCTGGCCCCAGGTGGTGAGGTGGCCAGCTCGCCCTCGGTGGGCACCGAGCCTGAGGTCAGCTCCAGCCAGCAGCAGCCCCACGCAGCGCCCACCATCACCCCTGAGGCAGCAGCACAGCTGATGCCAGGTAGGACACTGGGCAGGAGTAGAGGGGTGGTGGCATTTTGGGGGTGGCCCCCAGGCCTGGCTTAGTGAGGGTACTGTGGGGGTGTATGTGCTACATTGCATTGGGTCCTGCTGGCATATAAGTCAGTAGATATGGAAGCCACATATGCCTGGGAGAGGATTCAGAAAACGTCAACTAAGCACCAGTACATGAGAAAGTGTACTGCAGCCATAGGCAAAATGGTTTTCAAGGTTCATTTTGGGTACAGTTGTGTCATGGGAGAGAGCATGCAGTGACCTTGCTGTGTGTGTGGGTCAGGGAGGACATGAACAGGGCAATGCACTCTTGATGAGTCAGAAATAAGTGGTCTCAGCCAATGCAGCCTAGAGTTGGAGAGCTTGGTGTTTCCTTCACCAGGAAAGAGGTTTTTGCTTCTATAAATTGTTACCTCTAAATCAGAGCAGTGTGCGGACACAAGAAGTATTCTTAACCTTAACCACAACCTTAACCATGAAACTGATAAAGCATTAATCCATTAAGAAATGGGTTTTTTTCCATTTTCCCAGTGGGTCCACAATTTTTCTCATCTCCTGCCAAAGCACATAGAACTGGCACAAACAGATCAACGTTATTGGATAAAGAGCATGTTAAAACAGCTGACTTCTGCTGAGTGCTTATCCCATGTGGAGAACAACTGTTAGCCACTGGTCTTCGGAAGGAGGTGGAAATCTGTTTCTTGAGTAGACTTGTCACCTTCCTCTGGACCTGAGCACAGACAGTTCTCACTCTTCCAGCTTCTTCTTTAGTGGTGCATCCCAGGAGGAGACGAGGCAAGAGCAGATTCTCCATCTGCTCCCTTGCTGGTTCAGCCTTGGACTGCCTGGTCATACAGTACAGACAAACAGTGAAAGGGCTAAAAACTGCCTATATGCAGCCCTTGTGGCAGGTACTGCAAGAGCTAAAACCCATGACTTTAGCTTGAACATCCTGAAATCTGATTGAAGACTAGTAAATCTATCAACTAGCAAGAGCCTGCAGATCTTCTTGCCAGGTTAAATACACAGTTTTATGAAGTAAAACCCTATTAAACATAAGAAATTTGGAAGAATGATAATTGTCTTAGTTACAGCAAAGCAAATTCTTCTTTGGGACCCATTTCTTGCATGACTGCATCTCTGAGATGTTATTTTGCAGTAGTCCCGTCATGTAAATGGAAATGTCCTGTCATGTAAATCCCTTACGGAAATTCCTTTGCAAAACTCCATCTGCTTTAGAACCAACTCTGCACTGCTAAATATGAAAAGGTAGGATGCCTGATGCCACTCAACCCAAATTGTGTGTTAAATTTACTTATTCTGCCTTCCTCAGTTTATAACATATCACTGCTATATGTAGATGTGGTTTCTACCTGCTTGCCTCTGCAACTTGCTCAGTCTCAAGTTTGCAGTTTGGGACCATGGAAGACAAACCTAAGCAGGATTTTTCCGTGTTAGGTGTGTGTTATCTGGGAGAGATATTTCAACAGATCCATTAAAAAATCCAAGCTCCTTTCAACTTTTTTTGCCAGGTCCTCAGAAGCCAAACGAGGTCAGCAATTGTTAGTGTTTAGGGTTAAACCTTACAAGAATAGATGCAGTGCAATGTTTTTGCATTTATATAGTTTCAAAAACAGGATTGATCCACGTCTAGTGTCTCACTTTGAGGGCAAAATGGGATAGCACCTGGATTACACCCACTGTCTAAATCAACCCTCAAAACCTCCAAGTGCTTTGCTTTTTGCATAGATAGTGATGAGTTCTCAGAGTACTGTCCAAATTCCAGTTTATTCAGTTATGTTCTCAGTGGTTAAATTATTTTTGCTGTTCCAAAAAAGCATTACACAATTCCTCTCCTCAGACTGGTACAGTGTTGGTGTCACCCTGCTGTTATTTTACTCAGAGGTAGTAGCATTTTAATGAAGATAAAGTGATTGACATATGACTAAAACTTGATACCTAAGTAAAGTCCCACATTTCCATAGAGCCTTCTCCTTTGGGAAAGATGTGCTGGCATCATTAAATGTTCAAGTTTCAAAACGATGGGCAATGATGGAAAATGAATTTATTACAGATGCACAGCAGATTCTTGCAGATAAAATGTAGATGTTTGATTAAAAACTAGATTATGGTGGTTGCTTATGTACAGTGATTTTGTTAGATTGTCTCCTAACAAAGAGTGATATATTGAAAGTGGTGCATGATATATAAAATTTGAGCAATATTGAATTACAAGAGGATGTTTATCTATCCTGTGTTAAAATTTTCTGTCCTAAACAGACAGATGTGAGTCTTTTAGATTCTGATGGTAAAAAAAAAAAAGCCAGGAACTAATTACGTCAAAAAGTCTACAGCTTTTATTAATTTATAGACTTAGTGTCTGCTTGACTAAACAAAGTTGAAAGAGAGCAGGGAATTTAAATTCTGCCTTGTCCTCTCCAATATCTGAAGCCTTGCTCCTGGTCCCGTTAGAACTGGTGGTGTAAGGTCTAAGGTCTACAGAACTAAGGCCTAATTTAAGTTATGATTAAAGGCTGCAATCCAAGCAGCAAGAAATACTGCTTGAGCTTCAGCTGAAGTGACATATCCTTGCATTTATACCAGACACAGCTGATAGTAATCCCATGGATCGTGAAAGTCTTAGTGACATTATCCATAATGGTTAGACACCGGTTTTTTTGTTTAGGTGTCCATATAAGCACTGTGGAATATACTGAATTGTTTTTTGTTAAATTTCAGCACTAATAAGTGGACATTCATCTGGGAGTTTTCAGATTTTATTTTGCCTTTCTAATAGCAAAACCTTCAGGAATGCATGTAGGTATCACTTATTCCTTTCTTTAATTCTGGAAAAACTGAGAGGACCTGTGTATGTTAGGAGAGGAATTTTTGCAGTAGTGGTGAACAGAGAATTTCTTCAATTCTTCTTCTCAAACCACCTCTTCTGTCTTATGTTTTTCCTAATACTTGGGCTGGTTTTAAAGTCCAAGAACCAGCAAGGACAAGGTAGATCACATCAGTGGAGATGGAAGATGAGTAAGAAACATGATGCTTTATGTTGTAATACATGCAGCCTAGAGCAATTAGTGGCATTTGGATGTCTGAAAAGAGGAATGAAAATGGGTTGATGTTGTTGCAGAAGGCTGTGGAGGGAGACTGTGGCTCAGAGAAGGAAAGAGCTTATTTTGAATGAACACAAGTTTGATTCTGAGAGATGTAGGATTTATTTTGTAAACAGGATTGCTGGAGAATTTGTGAAGAATACTGAATTTCCACTTGAAGACTGAGGCTGAAGATGTGTTTTATATTAACATACAGTGCAGCAAGACATTTCTGATTCAACACTAGTGCATCACTGTAAATACAGGAACAAAGAGTCCCATGATTAAAAAAAAGATATCCAACCCCTACATAAAAACTGTGCTGAATGCAGAGTAGTAAGCAGAGATGCAAAATAAAAAATCATCTAAATGTATTCACTGGGGTTGTTGCTTCTGTCAGAGATGTAGCAGATTACATTCTATGTGTACTGCCACAATGCCTTCATGTACATCCATCACTGAACTGCCTGACTGCTTGTTTTATGTGTACAGGCATTTTCAGAATTTGGAAGGGAAAGAGCGTCCTCAAGCGCCTCTCCTGTCGTAGTCAGAGTGCTGCTCACTGTCCTGGCATTGTGGTTATCAAAAGTACTGCTGTTTGAATGTGCGCTGTGATGGATGATGGTCTGTGCTGAGGGCAGTGCTTAGACTTCCTGGCTCTGATGTCTCTGCTCTGAGATTCTCTCAATTCTTTCATTTTCTGTAACTGGTGTGTCAGTCCAGATCAGTGCTGCTGAGTTGGCTTAGCCTGGTAACTTGGGCAAAGATGTAGTTCTGTTCCTGTGCTCCCATAATGGGAAGGTGTAAGCAGAACACCTTCACAATTTCACAATTGGGAACTAATGTGGGTTGACTCTTGTTCTGCTCTCAGTGTGGACATCCCTGTAGGTTACAGGTGTTCATGTCTCTGTCTGAATGTGACCATTATAAAATGGAGTGCATCTGGGGCTTGATGTAGAGCTCTTAGTAGAACATTTTAAGTATTTCTCTGTAATCAGAAGAAGTAGGACCTCTCCCTTTCCCCCCTTCCTTCTGTCTGCAATGTCTGCAATGGTGTGAGTTTAAATTAAATGGGAACCAAGATCCTCATATGGGATTTGTGGATTAAGAGCTGTTGGATGAGCATCAAAACATTACAAAATTTCGAGGTGAAAGGAGTCTCTTCACGCCTTATGAACTGACAGTTTTGACTAGATTTAACTCTAAGTTACTCTTTATAAATAAAAAAAGTGTCAGCCTCGCACATTCCAAAGAAGTGCAAACAAGAAAAAATAACGCCTTTTTTAGGGGTGTATATAAAGCGTACAGAAAGGCAGAATTAATCCTTGTTGCAATTATTTCCAGTGGAACCATGCCAAGTAGCACAAGAAAAATAATCGCATCAAAATAAATTTACAAAACTCTTATTTAAATAACGTTCTTCCAAGAACATTCAAATAACTGCTGATCTCTGTATTTGTTGTTTACATACCAAGATTGATGAGTTTTGGCTAAAGTGACTGCTTGAAGCTTATCTGCAGGGACATATGCTGCTGAATGTGGTCAAGTGAACACTTAAATATATGTAAGGGTGAGACAGTCTCTTCTCTTTGTGTTGTACTGAAGAGTTCAGAGTCCACTGGTGACTCTTTAGGTCCCATAATTGATATCTATTGCTGCTCTAGCAGATGGACTAAAAACAGTAAGCGCTGAGATACATAATTACAAAAAATATAACTTTTTTTTTTTTAAGTTGCTAGGGCCTTGCTTATTTAGAAGACTAAAATTACATCATTATAGTTTTAAATATCAGAAAAAGGAAGCTATTGACATGATTAATCACCTGATCTTGCAGCAGTGATTTGCAAGCCCGCTCCTGCCTTCAATTTTCTTCATCCAAATGCTGTTAAATTATAATCTAATGTTTTGGGGGCTGTATTCTAAAAGTCTAGCTAGACATCTTTATTCTAGAAGTCTAGGTAATGATTACTTACCTTTATAATATTACAAGGCAGTTCTGTTTAAAAGCAGGACAGTACCCTAAAGAAGACAAGTTTAGCCTTGGCAGAGTAGTTGTGTAATTGCTTTTATCATCTGGGTGCACAGCATGACAAACTTACTTATAAAGAAGAAGTGAACCCATAGTTCTAACAACTCTAATACAAGACTTGTTTATGCAGCTCTTCCTACAGCTGTTCTGTTTGCAGGAGAACACAGAAATGAAAACTCATCAATTATTACAATATCTTTAGATTTTCACTATGCTTAAGAAAGATATCAATTACCTTTCAGGATTTCACATGTATTTTCTTTAGTGAAAATTCTTTCCAGACAAGAAAGCTCATGTCAGCCTTCTTGTATAATCAGCAATGGACTTTGTCACATAGAGGTTGTCATAAATACTAAGTCTTTATCAGAAAGCTCTGCATGCAAAAGATTAGGATGCTGCTTTCCTTGATGTCAGGGCTTGTTTCCTGTTTTCAGCATGGAGCTCCTCTGAGTGGAACTACCTGCAGCACAAAGAGACATCTCCTGGCAGCAGTCTTACTAGAGATGTAGATTCAGATATATACACTTCTTGCACGAAACCATTCACGAGTATTCATACTGAAAGTAGATTGGTATGTGAGGTGTTTGGGGATGGGCTTTCAGTTGAATTCCTGCAACAAAAGGTGCATAGGCTTGTTGATCCTGTGTAATGGAGGAAGGTGAAAGAATTATTGTTTCCAGGCAATCTGTGAAAGTTATTTGCCTGCAGCTAGGAAGGAAAGAAAAGGACTATTGCAGATGGGCCCTAGCAATTTTTAAGGATTAATTTTGTAAAGCATGCCAAATTTAACTGATAAACAGTTGAGAATATTCACTGGAGTTCTGCATTGAGGAATTGCATCACTGAGAATTATTGACTCTTCATTTAAATATATATTTTTCATTCTAATTACTATAGCACAAATAGTATTAAGGAAGATGGTGTGTGATACCCAAAGGCTAAGTCCCATTTCAATGAATGGCTGTGGTCTGGAGCATCACAGTTCATTTCAGACCTAGGAATATACCCTGTCCCCCATTACTCTAACATGAAACTCAGAAAAGCAAAAAATAGAATGCACAATGAAAAGTAGAAAGGAATCATTTTTGCAAACCAACATAATTGAGATACTATGTTCTCCCTTTCTCTAGGGTGTCTTAAATAGGCAACTGTTCTGTGTGAAGTGCTCTGTTTTATGATACTGTTATATAAAAGAATAAAATAATACCTCTGCTGGTCTCAGCTGTCTTGAAAACATACAGGGGAAAAAAAAAAACCAAAACAATTGGACACATCTGTACTGAACTTTAATTTTAGGAAATAGATTATTTAACATGGTGCTTTTGATAAGAGATCAGTTCCTTTGTGTGATCTTTGCAATTGTTTCATTTTAGAGCTATTTTCAGCTTATGATTTGTGAATCCTTAAGACAAGAGAAACAAGGGTCAGATTTGGATCTGCAGAGGAGATGCAACACTGGAGCCAAGAGAGATGCTGATCCTGGAAAGGCTTCAGACAGTCACTTTACTTTTGTACTTCACATGGGATGCTGGCAGAAAAAGGGAACACAGGTCTTTATGGTTTAGATCAGGACACTTTCTGAGTGATTTTCTGCTTTGTGTGAGGCTGACTAAACAGGGTCTAGAAAGTGATCATTCCCCTGTTTTGGTAGTGGTGAGACCACACCTCAAATCCTGTAGTCAGTTTTGGGCTCTGCAGTCCAAGAAAGATGTTGAGATGCTGGAACATGTCCAGATAAGGGCAACAAATCTGGGAAAGGATCTGGAACACAAGTCTGATGAGGAGCAGCTAAAGGAACTGGTGTTGTTTAGCTTGGGCAGCCAGGTAGGTGGTGGTCTCTTCTTCCAGGCAAGTGACAGCATGAGAGGAAATGGCCTCAGGCTGCACAAGGGGAGGTTATGGTTGAAATTAGGGAAAATTTTATCATCTAAGGGGCTATAAAGCATTGGAACAGGCTACCCAGGGAAGTGGTACAGTCATCATCCCTTTGAAACAGTGCAGATATGGTGCTTGAGGACATGGTTTAGTACTGAACATGGTGATTGTACTGGAGGGGGGGGATATCTTAAAGGTCTTTTCCAAGACCTTTCCATAGACTCTTTAATGATTTTATGATTCAATGACTCTATACCTACAGAAGGACTACTTCACATTTGTATTCAAGATCTAAGGTGTTAATAGCAGTAGACCTTGAGGAAAGCTGTTTTCACTGTCTCAGTGATGGGAATATGCATAAGATATTCTGTGAAGCCAGCATGCAGTGACCACTCATTTATGCCATTTTCTTCCTACCTAAATCATATCACTCTTAGTGAGTCTTCTGTCATGTCATCTCATCTCTTTTTTGGTGCTTGCAGTGAACCTAGAATCTGCTTGAACATGCAACAGATCTGAGTGTATTTTCTGTCTCTCTAAGCAAGAGAAAAATTTGGAATACAGAAATCCTTGTTTGAATATTTCCAGAAAAGAAAACAGAAGCAAGATGATATTTTAGGTATTTTATCGTGGCTGGCACAGCACAGAGCAGTGCTTACTAAAACATTCAGATCCTGTAAACAGTGAAACATGATGAAATCTATCTTTCTTTGGTAAAGTATGCTTAAATGAAGCATATACTCATTCCAGGAAGTGTTGAAACAGGCTATTAAATCAAAGCCTCAAGAGAGAGAAAGTGGAACGGCTGCTTTCCCTGGTGACTTGTTCTTGCTGGGGCACTCCACAGAATGGTCACAGGAAAGCTGCTTTCAGCACTGGTTGTTTTGAACAGCTTAAATGTGGCTGGTGGTCTCTGTGAGGCAGTGTGGCAAAGCTGTGTTTTCATTTTCCAAATAAGTCTACTTTTGTCTGGAGCCCAGCAATGCTGTCCTTTAAAAATGAAAAGATGCTGCTGATCACACAAATGTTGTGCTAGACACAGCAATTCCCAGGTCATGGTTCCCAATGAATCATGCCCATTGTGGCAGTGGGGGCAGGCCTTCCTGTATACATGCCTTTTTAAAAGTGCTGTTGAGGACCCTGCTGAGTCTGATTAAAACTTTGTGTTATTAAAATTTTGCTTAATTATACTTGATCATTAAGTGCATTGGCTGCATCTTACTTCTAATATACCCATTAATCCCTTTAACTCTGAACGGTAAATGCACATACACACAGAGAAAGTCTGCATGTGTTCCTGTTGATTAAACTGAGGGTGACTATCACAATGGCACTGTGCTCTGTTGTAGCTTTTCATTAACTTCATAGGTCTTCATGATAAAAACATCACTTGAAATCATACAATGATAGATTAGTAATATTTAATCAATTGCTTTCTGCTTTGCACTTGGGAAGGAAAAAATGAAAGAAAAAAGCTGATCTTCTGTTTTGTTCAGAGAATGAAAAAATGTATTCTGAGCTATTCTACCCCAGGCCACATCACCTCAGTTCAACAGCTGAATTATTAGTGCTATATTATTTCAATCAGGAGACCTGTACCCAAAGATCAAGCCTGTGAAAAATAAGGATGTTCATCTCTGAACCTTGAACAGCTTGTTTTGATTTTATGTTTACACTCATTTCTCTTTTCACTGGTTATGTGCCAATCTCTGCTTTCTGACTGGTCAAGCATAGCAGTATAAATGAGCCAGAGAAGCATTGGTGGTTTTGTATGGGAGCAATTTCATTCTGTCCACAACTTGGAGCACTCTCCTGGTTGTTACAGGCTCTGTCCTTCAGTTGACGTGCCAGATTATGGAGTTTCTTTCTGTCCTTTGCTCTTGGCAGATGGAGTGTTGCCATTTGTTTGGGACTTAATTTCTCTTATGACTATAAATACAAGGAAACAAAATAACAGACAGGAACACTATTCCTAGCATTACAAAACAGTATTCATGCGTATATGCTGACAGACATTTTGGTTTTTTGCTAACAGATTTGCATTTTATTTTTCCTCTCTCTATATATAAAGAATTGTCTTTATGCCTCTGTTTCTCTCCCCTCCAGAAAACTTACAACTTGACAATAAGTTGTCCCATTACCATTCATTTACAGAACTGTTAAATACATCAGACTGTTTATTGTATATATTAAAATAGCCAGTATAACACATCCATAATTATATCCATTAAACTATGCCCCGTGTCACATCTTATATTAATTGGTTCATATCAGTTTTGGCATGAACTCATTCAGTAGGAGGGGAACTGATTGTTCATATCCTATATAGAAGAACAAATTATTTTTATGGAAATAACAATCCTGACAGGTAAATTTTGACAGTGTAAATACAGAAGAGAAATAATAACAATATTCTGAGCAGCAGAGAGGTATGTGATTTGTGTATGCTCTCCTGAGTGTGTACATAGCTAGAAAACATCTGAAACTCCTCATTTTACTTAAGAAGACTTTACTCAAGTAGAGCTGCAAAATGCGACTAAATATTTACTCAGTCAAACTATGATAAATGAGGTTTAAACACGTATTCAAGGACAGAAGGAAATTAATTGTGCCATGAACAACAGTCCGGCTATTGATTAATGTGCTTCTCTTGCAGGTTTGTCTCCTCACTGTGCAAAATTTCTGGCTGCTCCTGCACCTCCTGGGAGATTTTGTCTCAGCAAATGCCTGGGCATGCCATGGCTAGTCTGGAATAAAGTGGTCTTTGGTCAGCCAGGGTGTGTGAGCAGCTGCCTGTCACAGTATCTACTGCTTGATGGCTGTCGTCCTTCCGAAAGCTGGGATGTATTCATGCCTCTGCCCTCTCCCCAGCTTTGAGTCTTCCCCGGTCTTGTAGGACCTTTGCATTTTAAACTTCCATCCTTTTAATGTGATGAGAGTTGTGTTTGTAAAGGTTAAAATAAAGCCCAGTTGTCATTTTTGCTAGAGTGTGAGGAGGAGAGAATTCAGCGCAGAACAGAAAAGCAGGCTAAAAATCTACCTTATAAGCTGTTTCACTTGAAGTGTTAGACTTCATTCTCTCTGGAGAGCTGCGTGAAGAGCTACTCCTCAAATTCTGCTTTCTGAGCCAGTGAAGACAAAAGAAATATGTGTAGACAAAGTGTGCACAGATATTCCCAATTTTGTAAATTTTGTAAATTGTGAGCTCTTCATAGAATTTATGCCCGTTGTAGATTGCTTTACTCCTACTGGACAAGATAGAGTGAAAGGTAAAAACAAATTGGTCTGACTGGGCAGAATCACCAGCAGAGAATTTCAGAAATGGTACATCAAGATCTCTAACAAGGCAGTTGGAGTACTTTACTAAATTAAAGATGGTAAGAGAAAAAATATTGAAATGCAGTTCTTTGAGGTACATGTGCTGCAATCTGTATTACCTGAAGTAAATGCCATAACCTGCCAACACATTTTCTCTTCCTCTGGCTGAACTAGTAGATAGTTCAGACAGAATAGAAAGGAGTACTTTTTTATTCACTACCAATGGCACTTTAATAAAATAGAGGAAAAATGTCTGCAGTCTTTAATAAGCAATATATCAACCAAGTACTGTCAGCCTGTGTAGAGTTTCACAGTATGATTTATTATGTTAATTACAGTCATGTGGGCCTCATGCTCTTAAGTCTGAAACTGCTCACATTCTCAGCTTGATTTAAGAATATGCTTTGGCCAAGACTTAAAGTGCAGCTTATTATGATTAATGTAATAAAATATTTATTGCATTCTCCTTTTCTTTGTTTCTCTGCTTGCTGCCCCAGTTAGACTGACTCATTTTGAAACACTGATATAAATTAGATTTCAGATGATGAATATTCTCATCTGGTTTTAATCTCTCTCTTTGGTGTTATGTTTTTTTCATATCCTTTGTTCTTACTCTCTCTTCTCGCCCTCTCATCTTTATTTCTCTCCCATATTTCCCAGTTCTGCTTCTTAGCTGCTGTCTAGAGTGAACCAAAAGCAGGCAAACTTTATAGCCCTGGCTCATTCCTTCCAGACGTCTTGCATTGCTTTCTCCGCTATGCTTATGGAAGGTTTTTCTTAAATGTGATGACATTAAAACTGGTGTTACACTGTAGCTGAGAACATGCTAAGCCTCTGGTGAAATGATGTGGCATGTTCTGCATGTTTTACATTAAAATTCTTTTTAGAGAAGGCTGAAGTGAAAGGGCCCTGTTTCTCATTCTTCTTCCACAAGGCTCTCAGATGCAGAGAGGCACAAAATTCCAGTGTGCCAAATATTCCAAAGTGCTATATAAATTTATACCTGTGATTTTGTGCAAACCAGCCCAGTAGTTAAATTTCTGGCTAAAAAATCATTGCTTCTAAGATCTGCTTACACATCTACAAATCTGGATTTTTCTGTAGGAGCATGACAGAAAGATGGAAAACTTTACAAAAATGTTGATTCTTGGTTTTGTTATGCCAGAAATGGATCTTTTGCCATGAGAATGGTATAATTTTCAAACTATAAACTTGATTCAATAAAGGAAGTGTGTCTCAGATCTTTCTGGTTTTACTCTCCTCATTTTTGTTTTTTTCTTTGTGTTTTCTTTCCTCTTTTCAGCTTTTGAATCAAGTCACTGTATACATATAAATATGATTCAGTTCCACCTTCTATACAGATAATGACCTAGTCCAGTTAATTTCTACATATGCAGATACTTAAGTATAGGGACAACAATCCAGAACGCAGTTAAAATATGCTTTGTGGAATTGGAAACTTACTTGGGAGAAAAACTGACACTCTGCTGAGTATATGTATGCAACACTTTCCAGAGTCATGCTGAGCCAGGCCCTCTTTGAAGAGGAGTGCATCCCTTCTGCTGTGCATCATCCAGCTTCCAGTTCTCAGGGCAGTGTAGAGCATTAGCATTACCATCATTCCTTTACTTGCTTCTGCCACAAAGCATTAAGTGACCAACATACTTTGAAGGGGCAAAGAATGTTGCTAAGAAGTCCTGGGTTATACAGGGGACAAAAACAAACAAACAAACAAAAAAAACCCAAAAAAAACCCAAAAAAACCCAAAAAAACAAAAAAACCCACAACTGTTTTCCAGAGTTAAATATTTAATCTGAAGAAAACAATTGTCAAAAAGTGTCTCTTTTCTTTATCTTTAAACTGAAACCAGTACCTGGAGTTTTCTAATGGTGTTAGCCATTAACTATGTGGAAATTATTAGACTATTATATGGCTGAATACAAAGATGCATGCTCAACATACAGCTGACAGTAGCTTCACATTATAGGTAAAGTTTTCCCACTTACCAACTCCAGCAGCATTCCAATTTCACCAAACTACCTGGTTTGTTAAACCAGAGCTCTGAAAGAGCAGAAATTACATCTTAGACAGAATCTTATCTGAATATTTTTGAAGAAAGTTTAGTCAGTTATTTTGAAAGGAATGGAGTTTCACATTTTTAAAAAAGTTTTCTAATGGTTTTGGGTTTGTCGTATTGAAGATTCTAAGTGTGGCTTTTATATCTTCCACCTCTATGAAGAGCTGAGTGCCTAAATGTCAATATAAACGTCCAGATACTTTATTTTTATATTCCTCCTGTAAAGACAGTAGGTATGGAAAAAAGAGTGGGATGAGACATGGCAGGTAGACCTGGAGATGGTTGCAGGGTAAGTTACAGTCCTGATGAGTGGCTTGGAATGGGCCAAATAAAATAGCAGATTCCACTCCAGCTGCCAGCTGAGTATATTTTGCCTGTACATCACCTAAGTGCCAGATATATGGGTTTCTCAAAATATTTTCTGTTTCTGCTGTTCTCTATGTTGTGTCCAAGCTGTAGCATCCTGCTGCGCAGTGTTGCATTGCTGGGCAAGCCTGGGAAAGCTGGAGTTGATATACGTCTTCCTGTCAAATGAAGGTTGAATCTGGGTAAATATCCCACTGTACAGAAGAAATACATCCCATTTTGCATTGCAGCAGTTCATGCCAGTGCATCTCAGAACAGCTTCAGAAGGAGATAGGGAACTCTGTGCTCATACCACAGAAATACCACTGAAATTTTTCAGTGGAAAAAGGGAAATGCAAGGTAAAACTGGAATGCAGCACATCTCTTTTCCACTACCATGATGAAATCAAAACCAGACAACTAATGAAGTGAACCAACAGGAACAATTTTTATTTAGAAAATGCATTTTTAGAACCTTTTTGCTGGAATGACTCAGATGTCACATGCATCAGGTGGAGAAGGAAGATAGCTTTGTAAAAATTGGAGTTCCCTGGGTGCTGCTGTTTTGCACTTTTCATTAGCAATTGCTCTATCCACTGCAAAAACCCCAGACTGGTGAGACGGTCAGTCATAGGAGAACATAACTTCTTAGTCCCTTGTCATAGCTACAGGTTTTCTGACATTTAAGAATTGTGCAGAAGTCCCATTAATATTGATATGTATTTTGTTGTTGGCTTTGCCAGCAGTCAAACTATGTCTCAAATCTTTTGAAGCTGTTGTGAGAAAGTAGTGAAAGAGCACAAACTGGAAATCAGCTCTAGTGTCTGAGTAAGCATTCATTATCAGGCCATTCTATAACTTGCAAAAAATGTACAGGTGACTAAAGTTTATTTTTGTGACTTTACTTCATGGAGATACTAATGAATAAATATTCCCATACTAATTTGTTTGCAGTCTATGTCCTTTTTCCTTTGATATAATCTAAAGCTTTATAATTTTAGAATCATAAAATATTTTGCAGATAATTTCATTGGAGCAGGTTAACTGAATAGAAGTATAATATTTTTTTTTGCCAAAAACATAGTGGATATAAATTAATATAAATTAATTTCCCAATACTACAGATTTTACATGCTAATGAAAGCCTTTTCTGAAAATGTTAAAATAGAGCTTAACATTTTAAATGTTAAAGTAGAGTTTAACTTAATATAGTGGGAACAGGAAACTTTAACTGTTAAACAGAATTTTTAACTGTTAAAAGTTGTTTGATGGTAGGGCAGAAATTCAAGAAGAAATTCAAGAAGCAATTTCTTCTACTTAATCTCAGGATGTTTCTGCAAATGTTTAGAGGCACTTCTCTTGTGGACACGTTCTGCTCTTACCCTCACCCTCATTTTTGGCAGCAAGACATGAGAATGGTATTCACTGGTTTATTCTTGTGATATGGTGAAAACCATCTGTCAGCTGAGTTTGGCATGAAGAACAAGTATTAATATTCCAGGATGCCGTGGTATGACAGTTGCATTCAGCTGGTTCTGACAGGGTAGCAGTAGCACGGCTTCCAGGGGGGCACATTTGTCAGAGGCTCATGCAGCTGTTCCCCATTGTGACTTGACCATAACTCCCTCATACAACAGCATGACTGTAGATTTGAGAGTGTTGTTTGCCTGGAGATACCTTCTTAAAACAAGATGGGACAGGGGAAAAAGGTAGGAGCAGTCTGTGGTTTACTTGAATGGTTTTAATGGGCTACATATTGCCACGGCCCTAAGGCTGGATATCACTACTTTTCAGTAACTGCAAAACAGGGGCAAGAGCCAACGTACAAGTGCTGGGGAGTGGAGAGAGGGCACTTTGCTCTGGAATAGAGATATGTGGTGCTTTGTGTGTGGTTAACTATGCTTTTTCACTTGAATCAAAGCATATTGGTGGAAGCAGGCCTGCTGCAGAGACACTTTCCTAGGCAGGACAAAAATTTGACAGAGAAGACTTCAGCTGGTGATGTGATTACCACCAAGAAAACCCACCTTACTTTTAATGTACATCTGTGAGATCTCACTGCTTACCATATGCAGAGTTTAAGATTTTTTGCAATAATAACTCAGGTTTGTGACTCCCACTGATGTGCAAATGCTCTCTGAACATTAACAATCTGTATCTGTCTGTCATGAAAGCAAGTGCCTTTCCTCCTGCCATATGTAATTACAGAGGTTACGTCCTTTTCAGGGAGTCCAAGTGTGTGTATGTGTGTGAGCTGAAATTAAAACAAGTCTGAGTTTGATAACTGTGCTGATAATATTAGGTCTTGGCTGTGTTAAAATCAGATTATGAAAAGATCAGAAGACAGCTGTTCCTCTGTGGGAGAGATCATCTGATCATTGTGGGCTAGTCTGGAACATCCACTTCCACTAGGTTGTCTGTTTAATCTCTGCCTGGTCACTTTATCTCTTTCACTTCATTTGAACTAGAACATCTTAAGTACTCATCACCTTTTCAAACTCATAGTGGGGAGTTTACCCTGGACCCCCCAGTAAGGTGGGTTTTACTGTCTTTTTCTGCCACACTCTGGTTTTCTTGGAAATGAAATTGTGGTGTGGGATATGATAAGAAACACAAGACCTACAGCCAGCTCCTTTGTGCAGTGATGTAGCTGAGGGGGCAGGACCTCAGGAGATGTATCTCCAATTCATTTTTTTATGCTTCTGCTTGTAATCTGTAAAACAGGAGTAACAGCACTACTAGTTCCAAAGACTGCATTATGACAAAGAAAAGACACTAAGGGTAGCTTGGCTTCATAGATCTATGATGACAATAATTTTTGGTTGATGGTTCTGACCAACCAGCTGAGAGAAACTAGACTGTAACACAAGAGTATTTGTATTCCTCAAGCCTAACAACAGAGACATACAGAAGGCCATAAGAAAGGTGAAAGCATATGTAACACCTTCCCATTCTTCTTTGCAGCATGGGGATGTTCTGATATAGAGGTGTTTTCTAGGAGCACTTGGTGGCTTTTTTTTCTGTGCTTTTACCCAGTTTTGGAACCCATGGATATTGAAGAGTTGATGATACACTTGAGTAGTGGAGGTTCAAGAGCAAATAGGCTTATTTTGCAGTAGTCAAGGAACTAATGTAGGTCCCCACCAGTGTTTCCAGTACTTTCTGCCAGCTCCACAGAACATTAAAAAGAGCTTTGGTCTCATTCAGCTAGATCAGCAAGGTGAGACAAAGCAAATATCTGGGAACTGTTACATGGGAAACTCGCCACATTTGTGACATGCTACATGATACATCACCAATATTTGAGTGGTCTTGTATGAAGAGAATAATCCATTACTACTACTTCAGCCTGGATTCACAGTCAAAGTAGAGGTGGCTCTCCTGATGTGGCTGCAGGAAAACCTGACCCATTCTTTTTTAGCGTTTCCCACCTGCCTTGTGAAGTAGCACACAACAAACCAGTGCAGGAGTGTTTTGGGGTACTGTTTTCATTATGTAAGTTGGAGAATCTTTAATTCAGCATGGGTTTTATAACTGTTAGCTGCAGACAGGGCAATTTCCTTTGCAGATTAAGGAAAGATGTTGTAACATAAATGACTGAATGGGTATCACTGCTGTGCTGTGACAGGCTATCCTCTAAGAAGAAGTGATTGATGACATTTATAAAACTGAGCCATTATATGTGCTGTTTATATTGAAATAGAACTTAGGATGTGGGCTGTCAGTCAAAGCAATGATTACTTACACAGTTCTATAACAAGTGGTGGTGGGTGCAGTGAACAAAATACCAGAGTAAATGTTTGCTTTGGAGCTTTGAAGAGGGCTGTCTCTTTTTTTCCAGCCTGCATCTAGCCACACTAAAAGCTAGATGGATCTAAAAGGATCTATTATGTACATTGCCTAGAGCATGAGGCTTCACTGCAGGCTTCAAGGAGCTCTTTGATACTGACATCAGTATTAAAATGAGTCTCTGAATCAGGCAGGTGACCTTTCTTGCTCCCCTGAAGCGCAGTTCAGGCAAACCTCAGTCCTTTGTGGCAGCATTTTTTCCTGCCTGCAGAAGCCCCCAAGGCCTCAGTTGCAGATGCCGACTTCTCTGTGCTTTGCAGAGGATTTGAGAAATCCCCTCGAAGGGTGAGTGGTGTGGATGCAGGATGCCTTTCTCTGAAGACACAGGACCTGATCATGAGAGTATAAGCTCAGTCCTGCTTCTGTCCTGCTGGGAAGTCCTGGGGCAAGTCATTCCCTGTGGCTCGGTCTGCAGATGTGGTATGGAAGTGATTGGATGGACTTTCTTGAGAGGCACTCTGTAGATTGGTGGAAGGAGGAGCTGCCCAGCTCTGCACCAGTGTTTCCACATCAGATGGAACACTGCAGGTGGGGTAGGGAAGGAGAGACTGCCTTCCTTTCCCTGCTGCCCTCGCCCCTGCTAATAGGCTTGCAGGGAAGAGAGAAGCAAGTGTCTGAAAACTGGTGCAAAGCCATGGGTGTGCTACACAGCCTGACATAAGCTTGACCTGATTGGCAGAGAGGCAATGGGAACTTCACCTGGTCTCATATCACTTCGTGTGTGTATCTCGGGTGGGAGACACCTGAGAGGGTTGCTATGGCACTGCTAAAGGATGGCAGGTTTTGCAATGAGTCCAAATAGAAAAGGGCTTGGGGCTTTTTTTCCCCTCTTCTGCTTGTTAAGTGGAAGAGATACAAAAGTGGACCACATACAATTCCAGAAAATATTTAAATAATTGAGTTTTTCCTTCTTTGCATTTGTTTTTAATTTTCTAAAACCATTAAGATTTATCACATTCAGAATGACAGTTCCACCTGTATGCTTTAAGCTGCATTCTTGTTCAAACAGATAGTTTGCACATACCAAGAAAACAGTCTTTAAAAACACACATAGCTTATAAAGCTTTTCCTTTTTATGCTTCTCTTATGATCAGCCAGAAAATCAGCTGTCAGTAACAGCTATCATAGTGGTAGCATTTGAATATTGGCTTTTGATATGTCATTGATTGTAAGGATCTATGAGGATAGCCTGTTAAATATAAAATTTTTTCTAGAATTTGGTTTTTCTGCAAAATGAAAAGGCAATTGTACTTGTTCTGTCAAGGCAGAGTTTGATGACATAGAGAGGCAGTGTAATCATGGGTTTTTTCCATGTTTTCTGATGTGAACATATTGACTATATTTTCTTTATTCTTGTACATTTGTAAATTGTACATTGCTCTGTAGTAATTTATCTGTCATTTCTCTTGGATGTGCTGCCTTATTTTGTACAGTACATTCTGACTGTATTTATTTCACTCTTTAAATATGTGTCTGATTAAAGACAAATATTACTGTCATAAATATGATGCTTGAGTGCTTGAGCTCTTTTTTTTCCTAGGGAAACAAAAAAATAACCAATACGACCTCTGATTTCACAAATGAAACAATTCAGTGTGGGCTTATTCCTGAGTCTGGACCTTGCACACAACACTGGAATCCAAGAAAATCCTTCCACCTTGCCTTTGTTGTAGAAAGCCTATTGCCTTTAATCTCAATGCATCAAACTATGCCCCAGTGTCATGAGGAGCTCACTTAGTTTTGTATCATATAGTATGTCATTTGTTAAACTGAAGTTGGCTTTTCAGTGATGTGACAGGTATGTAAAAAAGTGTACCAGTGCTCTTTCTGAACTTGAGTTTCAGTTCTTTCCTTTTTGAGGAAATTTGTTTTAGGAAAAAGTGCTTCGCATAAACTCACTGCTTCTACTTTCTTTTTTCTGTCCCCATTCTTCCTCTTCCAGACCAGGATGAGAGAGCAGCAGAGCTTAGCAGGGAGCAGAATGAGAAGACCATTCGCAGCACGCAGACGGCTCTCCGCAATTTCCGAGAATTCCTCATTTCCAAGTACCCCTCTGAGACCCGTGAGATCTATGTCATCCCCTGCAAGGAGCTTGATGCCTATCTTGCATCCTTCTTTGTAGACGCCAGACAAAAGGATGGGTCTGAATATGAGCCAAACAGTCTGGCCAACTATCAGTGTGGACTGGAGCGGTATCTCAAAGAGCACAGGTATGGATACAGTATTACAAGGGATAAGGAGTTCAAGAGGTCCCAGGAAGCACTAAAGCAAAAGCAGATAGAGCTGAGGTGTAAAGGCAAAGGAAACAAGCCACACAAATCCATGAAACTCACCTTTGCTGATGAGCTTATCCTGCGCAAAAGAGGCTTATTGAGCAGGTACAATCCTGAAGGGCTTCTGAACCTAGTGTGGCTGAACAACACTAAGGCATTTGGACACTGCACGGGTTTCCATGGATCCACCCTCAAGTGGGGAGACATCCGTTTGCGGGTGACAGAGACTGGGTTGGAGTACCTGGAGTGGATGGGGCCAGACAACGGGGATGTGAGTACCAAGAGCAAGAGAGGTGGGACAGACTCGCGGGTGTACGCCACCCAGCACTCCCCGCAGACATGCCCCGTGCAGGACTACAAGGAGTACGCCCAGCGGCGCCCTCCGGCCATGCGCTACGAGGATGCGCCTTTTTACCTGTCCATCAAACCCGTTGTCAACTTGGCTGCACTTCACTGGTACAATTGCCAAGCCCTGGGGAAAAACAAGCTTGCCAAGATGGTGAAGACAATGTGTGAGAAAGGGAACATCCCTGGCCGCAAGACCAACTTCAGCGTCTACCAGAGCTGCAGCACCCTCTCAGAAGCTCAGAGCAACCAGCTGGTGCTGATCTGCAATAACTTGAGCCAGCAGGCTGCCCAGTCCATGGCAAGCCACTCCAATACTGGCAACTTCATAGTGTCAGCATCCTATGACTCGTCATCTGACACGGCTTGAAAGAATACTGAACACTTTTTTCTTTTCCTTTTTGTTTCAAGCATTCAGTTTGTGCTCAATAATACACATCAGCTGTGATTGTACACTATTTTCCCTCTCAGCCCTCTCTCCAGTGTTAATTCACTTTATAAGAATATATAAACGTATAATATATTTTTCTTTCTACAAATAAGTCAACAGAAATAGTTTAGTATTACTAACAGTATTTATAGTGTTAATGCAAAAATGAAAGGTACTTATGGGTTATAATACAAATGCAGATTTTAAAAGGATAGAAATGGTTCTCAGGCAACACAAGATAGACTGAAAATACCATTTTTAACATGCACACATTAATGAGTATAAATCCCCAGGGAGGCTTACGTAGCAATTCTGTTCTAAAGCATTTTTTCAACTTAGTATTGTAAAATGACCTCCCACAGTGGAGGAGACAAACTTAACATTGGCTGCTGCTTCTTACCTGCTAGCTTATTCTTGATCAGCAAGACCAAGAAATAAGAAATACATCAATGTAAGTTCACAAAACCATTTACAGCATGTTTTGTCTGGTTTTATTATGTTTCCTGAGGCTCATTTACACTACAAAAATCCTGAAGTCAGCTAAATGCCATGTTTAACTTTTGGGTATGTTGATTTTCTGGGATCAAAATGTTGCTGGTGTTTATGTTAAAAAGTATTGTTTTCAAAAATATGCAAAAGTATAATGGCAAAACCATTGTCGCACATAATTTTACCTCTTTAAGTATAGGTTGTTGGTATTTTATCAGTGTGCGTATGTGATGTAAAATCTATTGACATAGAGCACTCTTTCAGTATTCTGGGAAAATGAGCAGTACAGAAAAATCTGCAATCTTACCCCAGCTGTACGGAAAAATGGCATCAACTATGTCTTAAGCCATTGTTTGAAATCCACAAAACAATAGGTAGTGTAATGATATTTCTACAGAAATTTTTAAAGAAATTCTGCAGAGAGGTAAAAAGCTGGATAGTTTTAAGTGCTAGAATACAGATTTAACTTATCTACACATCATCTGTTTCCATTGCAGATGATGGAAAATGTGCACATGAATCTGAAGGCCTTGAAAAAGCAAGCTCTACTGGTCTACTTTGTAATGTAGTTGTTCTACTACAAGTATGGGGAAAACACTAACAAATTCACTATTTCAGTGAACAGTTATAATTCTTGACACTTAAAATTAGGAACAGTACCTTTCAAGTAAATAAGCTTAGTTTAAGTTCCACAAGGATGTGCTAGGGCTGTGGTGAGGCTTTAGAAAAGTCTGCTGGGGTAATCGAGTGCCTGCTGAAATCAGTGAAAGGGACAACCTTGGCTGACTTCCTCTGGGTATTGGACCAAATGGCCTTTGGAGAGGCTTTCTTGTTTTGCAGGTTTTAATTGTTATGTTTCTTTGTGCTTGTTTGTCTGTATTTCTTCACATTCCTGAATATCCTTCAAATTCCTTAGATCTGCAACTGTGCAATGACTTTAATCATCACTAATTCCAAAGAAGAGGTGAAAGAAAGGTAGCAAATAGAAACAGAAATAACCCACCTAGCACCTAGAACCTTTTTTTTTTCTGTGTTCCTAGAATGAAATGTTCCTGTGTGAGAGGGAGATGGCAGAGTGTCTGCACCTCATTTAAGCCTTACTTAAGGTATGTTTTGGGGATGAAATAGGTAGCGGATGTGGCACTGAAAAGTCTAAGGGCAGAGATTTCCACTATAATAAAAATCTGTCCTCCCAGGAAGCTTTATGCAGGTAACACAACCTGGCTGTGATCTCTTTTTTTTTTTTCAGATGTAGTTAGGCTGGTAAAAAGTCTGGTTTCCTATGTCTGACGCTCCATAGTGGTGTAGCCACCAGTTCTACAGTCTTCCATTTATGATCTGCTGTCTCTCAGGGTAGGTAGTGGATTGGTGGGCACATGCAGTTGTTCATATTATAGAGCCCTCCTTTTATAACTTGGCTTTGGGACTTGAGGCCAAATTATGACTCTGCTGAAGTGATTACAAGCTGTGTCTGTGACTTTCAGTGCCATGGCATATCTGACTTGTCAGTGAAGGAGACAAGCACAGAGAGATTTCAGGTGAAGCCAGAAAGACAGCTGCCCAGTTTCCAGATGAGGCTAGACATCTGATTGCTGTTTGTACTGCCTTGCCTTTTCCCAGCAGTGCTTTTAGTGTGATGTAGTGAAAAAGCAAGACCAGTGTTGCTCTGGGATTTCTTTACTGTTGTCCGCTGAGGACTCGCGCAGCACTGCTTAGTATGTGCTGGAGTGTGAGCATTCCGTGCCAAGGATCTCTCTCAAACTGCCAGGTGAGAGCTCAGCCATGGAGCTGGCCTCTAGGGAAGTCTGGTTTCTCTTTCTCCCCATTGGTACTCATCTCAGCACTTTCCAGTGACAGCTATTGCAGTATCTGACATAGCTCCCTAGATTTCCTTTCCTGTTCTGCAGTGAGGGGATGGGTATCAGCTGACCTTTGTGGGGCAGTGATCTCTGTTTCCCACCTCTCCTCCGCTGCCCAGCCCACCCTTTGCTCTGAGGAGGCTGGTCACTGGCTGTACATGTGCTGTGCTGCAAGCAGCACTTTGAAGTGTTTCTTCACATCAGTGCTGTAATTCAGCCTCAACACAGATCTCAGAAGACTGGCACTCCTTGGTTTTGAGCTGAGAGGTCAAAAGAAGCATTTCCCATGACTTTTTGACTCTACATGCTGCCTAAATTGTTTATTACCACAGTATTAGCATGGTTTGTGCTGATGTTCAGCAGCAGTGAGGCAGCATCTCTGGTACCCTTGACTTAGTGGGGCACATGAGCAACCTTTGCTTGTCTGGTTAGGGAATAAGTATTGAAATGTGTGTGCTTATTGTGATAGCCTCAATATTATCACGAGAGAGGCCAGGGCCCAGCTGGAATTAAATCTGGCCAAGGACATCAAGGACAACAAGAACAATGTCTGTAAATACATCAATAACAGAAGGAAAAGGAAGGATTATATGGGCCTGTTACTAAATGAAGGAGGGACCCTGGAAACAGAGGATGTAGAAAAGGCAGAATTACTGAACACTGCCTTGCAATGGTCTTTACTGGCAACACCAGCCCACAGGGATCTCTGACCCAGGAGACCAGGGTAAAGGAATGTTGAAAGGGAGACTTTCCCTTGGTCAAGGAGGGAAAAGTGTTGGAGAACACTTAGACTTCCAAAAGTCCATGGACCTGATGGGATGCATCTACAAGTGCTTAGAGGCTTGTGGACACCATAGCTGAGGCTGCTCATGATCACCTTTGAAAGATCATGGAGAGTGCCTGTGGATCAAAGAAAGCAAATGTTACCCCAGTGGTCAAAAGGAAAAAAATGGAGCCCAGGAAATTACTGGCCGCTTAGCCACACCCCAATCCCTGGAAAGGTGAGGAAGTGCCTCATTCTGCAGGGCACTTCTGTCCATAGGAGAAGGCGATCAGGATAGTCAGCATGGATGCACTAAAAGTAAATCGTGCTTGACCAACCTGATTTGCCTTTTAAAATTAAACAACTACGTGGATGGATGAGAGGAGAGCAGCAATCTTGTCTACGTCAACTTCAGTGAGGCTTTCAACACTGTCTGGCAAACTCAGGAAGAGTAGACACTGAATGGGAGGACAGGGAGGTGGATTGAGAACTGGCTGAACAGCAGATCCCAGAGTCCTAATCAGTGGCACATGCTCTAGTTAGAGGCCTGTCACTCGTGGTGTCCCCCAAGATCCAATAGTGGGCCCAGTCTTGTTTAATTTATCCATCAATGACTTGGGTGAAGGGACAGAGATCTCAGCAATTTCCTGACAGCGCAAAGCTGGGAGGAGTGGCCGATAGCCCAGAGGGCCGAGCAGCCCTTCAGAAGGATCCCAGCAGCCTGGAGAGATGGGCACAGAGGAACCTTCTGAAATTCAGCAAAGGCAAGTGCAGGGTCCTGCAGCTGGGGAGGAACAACTCCAGGCACCTCCTGGGAAGCAGCTCTACAGAGAAGGAGCTGGGGTTCTCTGGACACCAAGCTCTCCATAAGCCAGCAGTGGCCAAGAAGGCCAATGACATCCTTGGGTACATTATGAAGAGCATTGTCAGCAGGCTGGGGCAGATGATCCTGCCCCTCTACTCAGCCCTGGTGCAGCCTCACCTGGAAGGCTGTGTCCAGTTCTGGGCTCCTCAGTACAAAAGAGACAGACATGGAGCTTTGGAGCAGGTCCAGCAGAGGGCAACAAAGATGATTAAGGGAATGGAGCATCTCTCTAATCACACACAGGGACACATTGTCCAGGAAGACTCATCCTCACTGGAGATATGCAAGAATTATATGGAAACAATCCTGTGCTGCGTGCTTTAGGATGACCCTTCTTGAACATGGAGCTTGAAGCAGATGACACACTGTTGTTCCTTCCAACCTTACCCATACTCTGATTCTGTGATTATAGGAATAGTTTTGTTCTGCTTTGTGATATCTGTAGTAGCTCCAGCAGTGATGATGGCAGACTGACTTGGTAAGTTCTGGTGGGGCAGCCCCACTCAGACTATTTGTTGAAGAAGTTAAACACATATGGACAGAATATGATACCCAAGTAATATAGTACAAAAATAAACTTAATTGTTTTGAAGGGCATTTAATACAACCTATTATTCAGTCTTTATTTGTGGACAGTTAAAGGAATTGAGTGACCACAGTTTGTCTAATTACCATTTGTATTAAGGCTGTGAAAGGTTATGAACTGTCTGTGAGGGAGACTTTGTGTTTAAGCTGCTCTCGTGGTTTTGTCTAATACTGGTAGGAGAGTACATATCCTCATCTCTTTACGTTTGGTGAAAAGGACAACCAGTTTGGTGAAAGAGGACAACCAGTTATTTGCAGTTTTGACTGAGGGTATCACACCTGCTTTGGCAGCAGGGTGCAAGCTCACAATGATAGTGTGCACCTTCCCTGGTGCTAAGATACAGCAGTGTGGCCATGGGCTAGTGCTGCCAAGCCTTACCATCCTATCCCTCTGCCTACATGAAGAACTGTGGTCTCTAGCCTTGTGTCTTGTTACTGAGCACCTTTTACCATGAACTCAAGGGCAGCTGGCAAAACACTGTCCTGCTCCTGTCCAGCACAGGCTGTGTGATGGTGATTGGGTGCAGTGGCTACAGTGAGGCACTGCAGGTGGGTGGCTGCACTCCAGACTACATCATGCTCTGATGTAAAAGCTGAGCTTTGCCCTATAGTGAGGCTGTGATTTCCTTAAGATGAGGATAGCTGCCATTTTTTTTTTTTTCCTGCCATTCACATTTCTTTGACTTGATGTTGAACCTTGTCAATAAATGGTTTCAATGCAGCTCCCCAGCAGAAAACACAGCAAAAAAAAAGTGGGAAGTCAGATAATTTTCTGCCAACGTACTGAGCTGAATCTGCTAAAAAATTGAGGTGCAGACCCTGTTGGAGAGACAGAGAATGATGTTTGTCTACCAGCATCACAGAGTCATTACCCTGGCTCAGCTACTGCATCCCACTGGAAACCCATCAAAAGGATAATGCAGATTCAGACCCTTCTGGATCATTTGTAGATGTATTAGATGCCTTCAGAATTATCTACTGGCGTTTGGGAGATTTGCTCAGTGCTATCAAGAGCAAAATTTGGCCTTGAACTTCAGATAAGAGGCTGAGTGCCAAAGCACAGGCCTACACAGTGTAAAGGGGTCTGCACTAATGTTAGTGCTGACTTTCCTACGTGGCCTTCTCAGGACACCACAATAAGAGTCAAACATGGGGATTATATGTAGATGTCACTGGACTGATCTGGATGCAGCTGTACACAATACATGCATTTGGATCTGTTCACATGATTGCACATGTAGACGGGCAGAGCTGTGGACACTTTGGACAGTGTAAGCTCTGTTTTTTTAGTCATCCATGCATGTATTTATGAAGTTGTGGTTTTGCACAATGTTACGACTTCATGCAGTTAGTTGAAACTGAAGTCTGTGATGTCTGGGTGTCACAAACTGCCTGTTTTATTTTCAAAATATATATTTATGCAACAAAATGTGTTTTTAAGTGCAGGAGAATGAAACACTGTCATAGGCTACATTGTAAACTAAATTCCAAGGGATATCTAAAATAACAGCACATACCTTGTTCAGTTGCATAATGCAATAATTCTGTGATAGCACCGTCGGGGCTACTGACATAGATGATAATTCTAACAATGGAATCTGTGTCCCTGTTGCACTTCTCCTTTATGAACAGTATCAACACTTTCAAGCTCTTTTTAGAAGTTGCTATGGACTGATACTGTCTCTACAACATTGTTACCCTCTTAGAAAGCTGTGTAAAGAATGACACTCAAGCAATGTTGTACTGTTGTGTGTTTGTTTCTTAGATGTTTGTGACCAAATCTTGTTGTGCTGTTTGCACAAGTGATGTGGGGTGGTAAGATGGGGATCAGAAAGAGCAGGTGCTGTGTCACTCTAGAGACCAGGCTGCCATCAGGACTGAGACAGCCATAAAGGACACTGAGATTCCTGTTGCACTAGGTTTCTTCCTGTTCAGCTCATATTTTACCCTTTCTTGTTATCATATCTGTGTACATCCCATAAGTGAATTGACTGACCTGACTGGCACATGTAGTGCATGAGCTGATCTTTCCATCTGACAATTAGCTGGAAATAATTATGATTGACTGATCTTCCCCAACCCTAACAGCTCCACTCCTCTCACCATTCCTGATCCCCAAATATTCCTCCTTCCTGGTGTCTGCACCATGGGGCAGGGGGACCGCTTTGTGCAGGGCTGCTCTTGGCTGGGAGCCCTGCCCATCAAGTGACCTTGTGCTTTGGGGATAATGCGCTCAGGGCGGACCACCTCGCATGGGATATGTGGGGTTATGGGATACTGTGTGTGAGCACTCTGGAGGCTCGCATCTCACATGCTGGAAACACTCTCCTTCCCTCTTCTGTTTTTGTGAGAGGCTTTCAAGTCATGAAATGAGATTAAATTTATGCCTGCGTGGAGGACCAGGCCCACGTCTGTGTGCTGTGTAGCCCCTCCACTGACATTATGGACTGGGAAATACAACTGAGATGACTGGTCCTCAACAGTATGCAATTTTTGGGCTCCCTCTGTCTTGGAGAGGAGTTCAGCTCATGGTATGAACAGGGCATAGAGACCCATCCAGCTCCCTGAACTTCCAGAGGCAGTGTGAACGTATGTTAAAAAAAGAGAACCTACAGGATGCAGAATTGTCATTTTATTTACCTGAAATGAACCAGTTCATCCCTCTGGGTTAGTGCAGAGAAGGACTTCTCACTATGAAACATGGCAGGAAATGGGTCCGCACTTTTTAATGAGGGTTCTTTGCTAAACGCCACCATGGAGAGATGGCTTCTTTGCTGTCCTTGTTCTTAAGGGGCAGCATGTATTTTCTCTTATTTCTCCTCTTTCCTATGTGTGCTGAATCTACAGTCAGTGCTGAGGGACAGTGGAGAGAGGAGACCATCCATTGTAAAGTATGGCTATATTCCTAGCCAGAAACTCGGTACTATGCTTTCTGGTGATGGTTCCCATGCTGTGAGCCATGTCTTGGTGGTTGTGGGCCGTAATAGCTGGTGTCTTCCAGCTCTCTGCTCTGTGCAGAGCCAACATCAAGGTTGCAGCACGATTCTCCAAAAACAGAGAGCCCAAGGGCAGCTTTTCAAGGACACCCCTATCAGCTGGGCATCTGCAAGCCAAGAAGAGACAAGGTTTTAAGCACAATTAAATGATGATACTTTCCAAAGGACAGCATATGAAAAACAGATGAGGCTCTGCTTGATCTCTTCAAGGGTTTTGGAAAGCTAAGGGCTCCCAGGGACATCAATGCTTCACTTCTTTCACAGGAGCACAACTACAGCCGGTGAAGGAGTGGCCCTTCTGAGAACACATCCGCATTCTCTGAGCTCCCAGTGAGTTGCATGGTTGCACTGCTTCCAGCTGCACTCCTGCAAACCAGGTTCCAGCCTGTTCTTCCACACTGCACTGTGGCTGTCGCCCAGCACAGCCCTGTTGCCATTGTTCTCCAGCACCTTGACTCTTCCTGGAAGCAGCAGAGAGGCATTTACAGTGGCAAAATACTTCAAAGCTGTGAAGCCCCACAGCCCAGAGACTGAGTTTGTTGAAAACTTTGATACTGTCCTCTCAAGTGGAACATATTTGAAGCAGTGATGATATATAAAGCTTTAATTCCTGAACTTATGTGGGAAAATATGAATTTGCCACAGAATTTTCTTGTTATATGAACTGACGGATCTCTGTCTCAAGAAATTAATTTATTTCCTCTGTTTTGTCTCTCAGTTGGTTAATGGTAGTTGGCAATGCATCCAAAACTCCATTTATTTTATTATACAAATGCCACTAAATTAGTTGTCTGTGCATTAAAAAATGGACTTAACTGTTTCAAAGATACTAGGATGCTTTTGCCAAATCTTTTATTCTTGTGCTCAGCATTCATTAGACATCATTTATCACTATCTGAAAAAACAGTACCATTTCACATTTCAATCTGATCTTTGTAATTAAAAGAGGTTTCTTTCACTTAAGGTACTGGTAAGGTAGATGCTATCTTTGAAATTCAGTGGGATAGTTTCAGTTGGAATGAAAAGAGGTGTTAAGCTCTTCTAAACAAAGCTGTAGGAATCCATTAGTGAGTTCTTTTTGATTATTACTGTTTGATACAGTCTGTAAATGTCAAGAAAATAACATAACAGTCAAGTGAAGGAAAAAACATCAAGAAAATGAAAAATGTTTAGGAAAAAATAGAAGACTAAATGCTTTAAAATAATTAATTTAACAGATACTAGCTTTGCCACTTCAGCTGCTTTTCTTTTTCTTTTAAAAGTTTTTCTTTTTCTTTTTTTTTTTTTCTGAACAAATAAAACTTTGACATTCCTCATACCTAGAATTTTATTTGCTTTCTGAAAGTTGTAATCTTGCTGAGACTGCCTTGTTACCATTATAGCATGTTCTCAGCTGGCCTAAATCATGTGTAGCTTTATGGTCTGTTCCACATTGCTCCTGCTGGGATTCCTCTTTCTTTTCTACTATCACGCATTTAATAAACTTCCTATATGTAAATTTCCAGCCTGAAAACAAACCGATGCAGAAGACATTGCCTGACTATCTTCAGTGGTGGATACAGAAGTCAGGGATCAAGACTAAATGGCTTCAAATTTATTTTGATAACTTTTGTTTATGGAGACAAATATCCTAGTGTCTCTAAGGCTAAAGGCTCACTGAACAATGATTGCAGTGTCAGTCATTTTGTGGAGACCTTTGTTTTCTGCCTGGTACCTGTGATTCAGATCTTGTAAGTTTTGTCTTCTTCAGGAGCTTTCTCTGTGAGCAGCTTGAAAGACTGGGTTCCTCTGCACAAGGCTGGGAGCATGGATGTGAAATGCAGGTGCAGAAGTATCCAAGGCTTTCAGAGATGTGCAGACAAAATATGAAATGAAATGTCTTAATGAAATCTGAAAGCTGTCTGGGGAGGAAATGGTGAGAATCTGATTTTGCACCTATTTGTGGCAGTACCTGCAAGCTGGGTGATGCTGCTGCCAGAGAGAATTTGGTGCCACTTCTGCAGAGTGCTGTGAGAAGTGTGTGCCCATGCCTCTGCTTCCACCGAGCTCGGGCTGTTCCTGCACTTGCCCCCTGGCACATGACTAGCCCCACTGGAAATGAGTCTGAGGTGTGCAGGAGGTGACATCACTTGGCCATAGATGAGTTGTTGTGCTTGTTTTTGTCCATGTGGCCCATCCATCTCAGGATTCATCTCGAGACCTGTCTGGGCAGAAAAGCTACTCAATACTGGAAGAAAAAGAAGTGGCAGAATATCCAAGTGCAACGAAGAGAAGTGGAAAGGCAGTGGAAAAGCCTGGCAAACACAATGGAAGTTTTTGTCCTTTTTTCTAAAGAAGGCAAGCGTAATCCTTATCCCTTAATATCCTACTTTGATTTACACCAGAATTAGAAAATCTTTTCCATTTGTTTCAATTATCTGCAGGCATTAACTCTGCCTTTGAAAAGCATTTTTGCTATGACAACCCTTGGTCTCATGGTGAACAGTGCTAGGAGAAACAGCTAACACAAGGATTTTGTCTTTGCCTGCATGCAATGTTTAATCTTTTTAATCTTTTAATGTGAATGTATTTTTTGCTATTTTGTAAATTGACAAGATTAGCACAGTTTCTTCCAAAACAGCAGTTGACAAACATATTTTGCTTAAGTATAACTAAATTTCCACCTAACTGTGATTTCTCCATAGTGACCAATTCATTCTTAGAGTTAAACCTCTAAAAGGTTAACACTCACTCACTGACTTTAACAACTTTTTTTTAAGAACAGTTTGTAAAACTGGTTGTAGGTTTTAAAAAAATATTTTGTTTATTAAAAATATTACACTGTCTTGCATAATAATAATTATAATAATAATAATAACAATAATTCTATACATTGTGTGATTCAGTGATGTTGCTCTTGAAATTTTGCATGTGTTCTAGATGTTCTGACATTTGTATGTTTACGTGGTACTTGTAAAAATCCTAACCATTGCTGCTATTATCACCACCATTTTAGGTAAGTGAAAATTGTACTATGAAGCTGTGCCAGTTAGCAGGATTTTTGTGTGTCATACTAAAACTGCATTCTGCTTATAATTTCTTGGTTTATGCCAGTATTTAGTGCCTTCTGTAGAAGGAATCAATATGTTGTGGTGGATGGGATGTGCCAAATTTCTAATATCTTGTCTGCACAGATTATCACTTACCAGCTTGAAGCTTAAAAAAAGAAGTAAAAGGAAAAAAATATTTAACTCTCCATCTTTCTTTCAAACATCTTCTCATTGATTTTAATTTGGAAAACCTTTAATAGAGCTGAAAGGAAGCCATCTTCCCCTGTCACGCCTCCTGCAGCAGCACTCCACCAGCTGTGACGGGTATGAGGGAATGTATAGCACCAAAATGTTCCCATTGGTAATGGATCTAATGAACAGTCAGGCCTACTCAAGTAATTTTGGAGCATGGTAAAACACCATTTAATTAAAGCAGTCCTCTGATTACCATAAGAAACTGTTAGCTCTCATAGCAGTTGTGAGCTGGCTCTTGTAAACAAGTGTCAGCCTGGTCAAGTGGTGGATTCCAGTCTCTGCTCTGCCTCTACAGAAGCCACACATTGCTGCCAAATGAGACTTGGATGAAAGTCAAGCCCAAGATTTTTGATCTCTTTCTTTCCAACTGCGCCCATGGCAGACAAGCCCTGTTTATCAAAATTCTGACATTGCATTTCTCTTCTACCTTCTGCCTAAAATCTGGCAATATTGCAAATGCACACAAGCATATGCATTTGTTTTGATCTGTGTGAGATTCTGACAGGCTGAAATTGTATCATACTGTACTCATACAACAAACAGGCAAGAGGGAAATGTGAGATACCTCTGGTGGATTTCCCAGCCACCAGACATAGTTCACTGTACCTAGGCTGGTCTTTAAGATAATACTTTCTATGGAAAAAAGAAGAGACTGGCCACCAGTTTTCCATCTCTGTTGAGACATATAAGCTGTCTTGAAAAGACTTTTCAAATCAAAATAACAAGTTAGGAGAAAAACTGCAGGATTGGGGAAAATAAGAGTACTGTCTTGGTTTGGAAATACAGGTGCCTGCTAAGGAAGGCAGGAGGCTCCCCTGAAATGGAGAATGTGAGCACCCCACCCCCCCTCCAAGTTGCTATCAATTTCAAATTAAGGGACTCTCAGGCAACAAATATGGAAGCAGGAATAACAGTTCTTTACTAGAGAAGAAAATAAAAAGATAAAATAACCAATGCAGTAAACTAAAACAACACTGACAGAGTCAGAACACAACCTGACACCCTGTTGGTCACGGTGTTGGTAGCAGTCCAATTGGAAATGTGGCTGCAGTCCTCCTGGAGTGTCAGGTGTGGTTCTGCTGGAGCAGGGATCCTGTAGAAAAGGGTGTAGTCTTCCTCTGAAGATCAGTGGAAGAAGAAGCAGCAGCTGTTCCCCTGGGAAATCCAGTGGAGAAAGCCATGCTGGTGTCCAGAATCTCAAGACTGTATCTGGGTAGGAATGCTTGGCTCCTCCCTCTGGGCTGAGCATCTCACAATGGGATGCTGTAGTTCTTATCAGTCATGCAGTGACATTCAATAGCAGATGTCCCCCTGGAGGGAGGAGTGGGTGTGGAAGAGATAAGGACAATTGCTCACTTAACAGAAGAAACTGCCATACAGATGGCATATAGAATACATCTTGCCATGCAGTGTGGGACAAGTACATTGGGTTTATCCTTAGAAGTATTGGTCTGAAGTCATCTCTGTCTGCAAGCAGAAAAAATGACAGGCCTTGTGATGTAAAATACTTTCAAAAGTTAACGTTTATGCCAGATTTTTCAATGTAGTTGTTCCTTTTAGTGATACCCAGGACATTTACAAAAGGCAATATTAAAGGAAGCATACAGAATACACTGAAAATCATCCTGTGTATTAGGGTTGCAAGCTGGTCTTCCAAAACCTGATGAATTGAAAACCCCAGCTGAAGATTAAAACCTTCCACAAGTGACAGAATATTGCAAAGCTTTTTGCAGCACCTCAGTTTCCATCAGTTGCAGGGAATAGGGCTCTCTTCAGAAATGTTAGATCCTGTAATTGTCCTTTAAAAACTGGAAGCTTCTTCAGACTTGCTTTACCAGATGAGGGGCCAGCTGGGACCAGTTACTGTGCAGTTGTCCACTGTTTTGGTTGTCTAGTAGCCATTTACACATGAAAATGTGCTTCCACTAGTATGAGTGAAGAGTTTTCACTCCACAGAGCTCCTGCCTGTGTGGCCCTAATACTAAACATTCAAGGCATGGTCTTACATCGTACATTTCTTCTATTTATGAGTAGGTCAGAGTCTCAGTGGTCTCACCATTGCACTAGTTGTCTTACCAACTTGTCTTTCTAAACTTCTATGTGTTGGCCTAATTCACAAAAAAACCAGTCAGATTGTAACACAGCAGCTGTTTTTTTCCCATCTCCTTATTTTCCATTATGAAGCTAGGTATATCTGCATTATCCCCAGCTTAGATTTGAGTCAGAAAAGCCATCAACATCCTTTATTCCTAGTTTGCACACTGGAAATGCAGTAAGGGTTCTATAGGTGCAGACCTGATCTAGCCTGCTGCCTGTGGCATGTCAGTCTCTAGTTGCATTTGTTTGCTTTTCACCACAATTCATCAGTTTCAAGATGCAAATGAGATTATATTAATGGTGTGCTGGTTTAGATACCACCTTCCAATCACAGTGATTCCTTCAGTGTACATACTGTCAGTCCTGTAATTACATTTTGTCTGATGTGCATTATATTGCAGGACCAGCTTTCCTTTTTCCTTTTAAATGTAGCTTAGCCTATGCTGCTGAAAGGATCCAGGAAAGAATTATCTATCTAAACCCCAATGGAATTTGGGACCTAGCTCTTGTTAGACCCCCTTGCAAGCCCCAGCTGTAATCAGCTATTTAAGGCAGAGATTTTAGTGTGAGGAGTGCTATGTATCATCAACTCGAAATGCAGTTGCCTGTACACAGGGCACCTTCTTACACAGATCTCTTGCTCCTGCATTTGTGAGATTAACTGAACAGAAATTTACTAGGGAGAAGTAATATTTTGATCTATTTAAATGCATTAAGCTCTGCAAATCTAGAAATCTGGGGGGAAGGGAAGATTACTGAATCATTTTCTGAAAATGTGAGCAACATTGTCAACTAGTCCAACTTTTCAATTAACTGTTTGGCCCCATTGTCCTCAAATTACCCTATTTTTGTACTTGCACAGTATCAGGAGAAAAACAAGCAAAAAGGCTTTGTGGCTGTAAATGAAGAAGGATTTAATAACCTACTTTGAACCTCAGATCAAATGGTGTTTCTGGGGCTGGTAATTTTTTTTACTCATCAGCTCATCACTTGGATAAGTTTTGACCCATGTGAATGTCATATTGCCATGCCTGCAGCATATTTTTAAGAAGCAAACTTCATACATTCCTTTGCTGGTGAAGACCGATATGGTCACCAACGTTGTCTATCATTTGTGTCAGTTAAAAAGTGTTTTGTTTTGTTGTGATGTATTTTTCTTCTTCAAGACACTCCACTATTTTTTAATGGGGATAGACTAAACAAATGTGTGTTGTACTGTTGTCTGCCACAATGTCTTCTTGAAAAATGTTCTTTAAGTATTTGAGTACAGAAGTGCCCTCAATAAGAAGAAAATAAAAAAAAAAAAAAAAAAAAAAAAAAGAGGGTTTTTTTAAGGTGGTATTTATGAGGTTTCTCTCTTGCTTAGTTGTCAGATAATTAGACTTTTGAAAAGAATGGATTCTGCTTGTGCTAATTGGAGTATGACATTCACTGTTACTGGTCTGTAAATTCCAGAAATATTCAGATCTTTATTGCACTTCACCTCCATTTTTATTCTCTTATGATAATCTTTAAGAAGTCTGGTTCTGCTGCATTAGAGATTGGCTTCAGTGTCTGTACAATGTTTGCTACTATTGTAGTGTGACTTTGTATTTTTGATTTTTAAAATTTGTATTGGTACAGCCTTAACTTACAGAAATAAAGACCATTTAAAATAAATCCAAATAGTCATTGATGTCTGTGGTAAGTGCATGCTTTATTCACAGTATTTTGTCTGTAATTAGGTGTAGCAACCAAGTCCTATGTATTTAATAAATTGTTTTCTGCAAAGTCGGCTCTTTTCTTTAATCAAATGAAATTAATTTGTGTGACATTTCAAAGCATGTTGTATAAAAAAAGCACAACCTGTATCTCATGTTTTTCCACATATGAGTATCTGCATAGCTGGGGAGTTCCCATGCACCTGTGCTGCATTTTGATTAGCAGAGTACAAATCAGCTGACCAAGAAATAGATGCTGTGATACCCTCCTAACTTCTGGGGTTGTGTTTCAGGAAAACATTTAAACAATTGCTTAAGTAAGTCCTTCCCTGCTCAGGAATGTATTTAAAAGCAAGCTTGACTTGAACCATGTGTTCATTTAATCTCAATATAGTAGGACTGAAAGCCTACAATCTTAGAGCCATTTTGGAGAGCCTTTTGGAAGTCATTTTCCTGAGCTTCAATTCCAAGGCACAATTTGGCCTGAAATAATTTATTTTGCAAGAAAAATTTCACCAGTAAGGTCTGCTTACCGCATTGTTTTGTTTTAAAGTTCATCTAGAATAAAGTATGAATCCAAGAATATGCATCTTTTAAGACAGGCTTGTCAGAGGTGAAGTTTTTCTGTTCAAGATGTTTTAAAATGAAAAGACCAGAAAACTAAAGCTAATAAAGTCCCTATATTATGAAAGTGAAAGATCCCAATTGGAGAAGATAGGAGTGTCTAGAGTTCTGCCAAAGGAACGTGAGAAAAAGGAAAAAGCCAAATCCCTCCGAAAAGTGGTATCTAGGGAACAGCAGTGTGTTCTGTTTTTAGGACATCAATGCAGGATAGTGCAGGTTAGTAAGAGATAAATGACATCATGGGTGAGGTGTAGAGGAACTTGCTTTTCACCAGGTATTCTGGGAATGCATTTCCACCACCTGAAAAATTCTGCTGAAAAAAATTCCCTTCTTGATGCTTGGTGCTAGCAGCTGGACTGTGCCCACAAAACATGCAAAAAGTATCCTGTCGAAGATCCTGCTGCTTTTCCAGTGACAAGTGGAAGGAAGACCTTTGGATGAAGAGACAGGGAAGTGAGGTATGGACAGGTGATGGCCAGGTGCTACCAGGTGCTTTCACTGTTTGTTACACATGCACAGTAAATCTGTCTTCACAGAGGTAGAAGTTAATGAGCTTCTGTTGGTCTAAAAGTGAGTGTGCCGTGGGTGGTTAATGGTTAAGGTGTTTAATGCAGATTCAGGTAAGCAAAATTCTGGTAACTCCGCTTCTTTCACTTTCTCCTTTGTACACTGATTAACTTAGATTGCCACTTGAAGAACTGCCATGCTCCCTCAGCCAGTGGAATGGCTGGATAACCAGCAGTGGTGTGCACGTGCTGGGTGCAGTCTTGCACTATGAGGCCTTCAATATAGCAGGAGGAATTTGGCTCAGGCAATCCAGAGTGCATCACCAGGGTGGTCTCACAAAAGTGATAGAATCTTCTGGGCTCAGTTGTGGCTAAATATATCTGAACAATGTGTTCACAACATTGCTGAAGGGTATTGTGACTGCAATTAATGCAGAAGTTTCTGAGGGACACTATGACATGTTGCCTCCAGATAAACTTTGAAGGTGGCAAAGTGGGATCTGTAATTCTCTGGTAGCTTGCTTTGGTGCAGTGTGCACCAAACTGAAATGGAAAAAGGCAGCTATTCCTGAGAGGTTCCATAGTATTTCTTTATGATGTAGCCTAATGGCTTACTGTGTTACAGCCTTCACTACTGGTATCTTTCAAGAAGACTAATTAGAAGGAAAAAAAAAAAAAAAGGTGGCTAAGTAAGATGGCAGTGTATAAGAAAATGTGGCTATTCGTGTATGGACACTTTGTTCCAAGGTCCAAAGTCCTACAGGAAGAGAATGTACACGCAAGACTGGCAGCACATGAGATGCTTATTGCTACTTCTCTAACAAACTTGAAGGAAATGACACCTGGAGGAGCTTTAAGGCAAAATCCTGCATGTAGCATGATGTGAGTGGAGTTTCTCACGGACAGGTATTTTGACCAGTTTAACATTTTTTCAGTGTCAGCGGGATTGAGAGAACCCTCAGCAAGTTTGCTGACAACATTGAGCTGTGTGGTGCAGTTGACACTCTGGAGGGAAGGGACAACTGAGAGGTGGGCTGATGCATGAATTTAAACAAGGCCAAGTGCAAGGTGCTGCACCTGGACTGGGGCAATCCCAAGGACAAACATATGCTAAGAAGAGAATGGATTTTGCAGCCCTGTGAGAAGGACTCGGGGGTGCTGGTGGGTGAGAGGCTGGACATGACCTGGCCATGAGCACTCACAGCCCAGAAAGCCAAAAGTGTCCTGGGCCAAAGCAGCGTGGGCAGCAGAGGTGGGAGAGGATTCTACCCCTCTGCTCTGCTCTGCTCTGGTGAGACCCCACCTGGAACACTACATCCAGCTCTGGGGCCCCCAGCATAAGAAAGATGTGGACCTGATGGAGCAAGTCCAGAGAAGAGCCATGACAATGATTAGAGGGCTGGAGCACCTTTCTACAAGAACAGGCTGAGAAGGTTCAGAGAGGAGAAGGCTCTGGGGAGATGTCATGGGTATCTTCCTGTATCTAAAGGGGTTCTAATAGAGAGGTGGAGAGGAACTTTTTCCAGGGGCATGGGGTGATAGGATAAAGGGGAATGCCTTTAAACCAAAACAGGGTGGGTTTAGTTAGATATTAGGAAGAAATCCTTTGCTGTGAGGGTAGTGAGACACTGGCACAAGTTGCACATAGAAGCTGTGGATGTCCCATCTCTGGAAGTGTTCAAGGACAGGTTGGATGGGGCTTTCTGGTCTAGTGGAAGGTGCTTCTGTTCATGGCAGACAGCTGGAACTAGATGATCTCCAAGGTCTCTTCCAACCCAAACATTTCTATGACTCTGATTATTTACCTCAAAACTCCTAATGTACTGGCAATAACTTTTAGTCACACTCGTCGCCATATCTCCTAGTTTTGCTTGTGGGGGCTGAGAAGGGGTGGAGCCTGTGGCCATGCAGGCATAGCTGAGCTGCTATTCTGTACCATCCCCATCATCGCTGGGCTGTGGCTTTGGCGGGAGAAAAAGTGAACACACTGCAGAAGGAGCACTGTTTTGTTCCGTTTCTTCCTCAGGGCAGTTTCTGGCACCACCACAGCAGACTTTGTTCCTCTCCTGCCACTGCCTGTCCCTTCCTGTTCCTCAGGAAGAATGCAACTCCAAGCAGCTAGCACAGCTGGGCCCAGCAGAGCACCAAGGCGACAGTGTGGGAAGAGCCATGGGAATGAAAGCGAGCCTGAGCCTGAGCCTGAGCCCAGCTGAGCCAAGCCCAGCAGAGAAGGCCTGAGACAAGCTGACGCTACTACGCACAGCTGAGTCCAGTAGTCAAAATCATGCAAAACAACACAGACTATTCCAGCTCTTGGGAGGTTTGTCCATCTTTTTTTTTCACTCTCTTGTGCTCAGGGACTGAGAATGCCACCTGGGGAGAGCATCTGCCTTCTTGTCTTTGTCTCAGCAGCCAAGCACACTGAGTTGAGGTGGCAAACACCTCTTGTGTGTAAAGCACCTTCTCTCTGGCACACGTTCGTTATTACTATTGTGCTGTTTTTCTGGGTTTCTTATTTCATTGCTGTTTGTTTTCAGTAAATTGTTTTCTCAACCCATTGTTATTGCAACCTTTGTCCCTCTCTCACTGGAACAGGAGTGGAGGGAACAGGAACACCTTATCTGGAGTTCAATTCCAAGCTATTTTTAAACCACCATACCATGCAAAATAGCAAATGAAACAGGACTGGAGAAAAAACATGCTTTAAATGGGTACCTAGGGAAAAGCATTGAGCACTGAGGAGACAGGATGCCACTAGCCATGGAATCATTAACTCTGTCATATAAGATGATGCCATTCATCTGTTTTTGGAAGGAGATTTCTGTGTGTCTGGACCTTGGTGAAGGACACTCAGAAGTGTCCCTGAAGGCTCAGGGTAGCCAGAAGTTCTCGTGTGCAAAGGGTCACATGAAGAAAGGATTGAATACAAAAACATTGCCCATGCTACAGAAACAGAGAGCTAAGTTGTATCCTCCTCTGCAATGCCATCTGCTGTGGGGGTCATCTCTCCACAGCATCTGTGTTGTTCAGTCTCATGCGTCCGGAGCTCCTTCTGGAGACAGGTCTGTTTACACAGTTGTAAAAAGTGCTTATGAAACTATTCAGCAGACCAGAAATTGGTCAGACCACATTGGTTCTGCATCAAGCCCCTGATGCTTGCAGGCCAGCAGGAAGTGTGTCCTGGCTCACCCAATGAGAGCTGGGTGGCCTCTAAACAGCATCTAAATTCCTTGTTCTTTCTGGACCACAGTGGGATCTGACAGGAGCCTGTGGTGTGTGTCAGTGTCACACACCAGACTCCTGGCTAGCACAAAAATTAGTAAGAGGCCGGTTGAACATGAGCAGAATCTGTGGATTTTAGGAACTTCCAGATACTGCAGCTATCTTTATCTTCTTTATCTACACTAGCTGTGGGGGAATAGTATTTTTCCCTCCACAGAGGGAGAACAAATACAGACGCTGGTTTTTCTGATGTAGTGCCACTGAGAAGGTGACTGCTGATTTGCATTATGAACAGCAATGGGCTCTGCAAGAAGAACTGCCTGTGCTCTAGAAGAAGCATGCAGAAAGGGAAAGCGACATCAGAGCTGAGATCTAATTTTGATGGCACCTTATTTGCTCATCTGGCAACTCTCCTTCCCTCACCAAACACAGGCACAGTGCAACTCCTGGCATCAGCATGGAGCAGAGCATTAGGTGTCCAGACATTTACCATGTGTATTTCAACTTAAATGGTCTGGCACGGAGCACTCACCAGCCATCAGATATTAGCACAGTTCTCTGCATAGACGTAGGGTGTGTGCATGTTTTGGCAAGAAAATGTAACTGTTTTCTTCCTGTATCATCTCAGTGACAGACGTTTGGCAAGAGGGCTTGTGCCTGCACAGATGGCAGTATTGTGTGATTTTGCAGGGTTTCTGCTATGAGTATGGCATCAGCTGAACCAAAAACAGAAATAAATTTTCCTAAGGACCCTGCCTTACTGAAGGTAAGGAAGCTCAGGTGTTGTGTGTTCACATGGCTGGCCTGCATCCCTTAAAGTGTGGTTAGAAAATAAACCCTCCCGGAAGAGAGAGACAAAAGCACTTTAGGGATGAGGAAGCAGGACTCAGATTTAGGCGCAAGGTCTCCTCCTTTATCAGTTTCTCATATATCTACAGTGGCACTGAGTTTGCACAGGCAGCCTGTCAGTTACACACGTGAAAATTCAGTCTTGTGGGACTTGATCTAGAATAATTTAGTGCTGATGTGTTTATAACACAGGGAACCAGTGATTGCATGGCTCTTCTGGCTACAGGGACACATGTTCCTCCTGCTTAATGCTTTTCCAAATTCTGTCTGATAGGTCCCCGTAAGTACTCCTATGTACACTCAGTAAGGGTGTAGTTTTGTTAGTATGTTCAAATGCTTGGAGCATCATCTGGCTCCTGACAGACAATGCTGGGCAAAGAGCTTTGTGGTTTGGTATGCAGCCACTGAAGTCAGAGATGGAGGCAGGATGGGAATACCCTTATCTTTAAACAGAGCCCATGAGCTGGTGTTGTATTCAACCAAGATCCCAGTCTTTTCAGGACTCTTCCACACTGTCCGAGAATGAAAGTGATAAACTGTTTTCTTTGGGACCAGAAAAAGCAATTTATGCCAATAAAAAACCCAAAACCAACCAACCAACCAAACAGAAAGCCCCCAAAACCCATTAAGCAAGGATGCTGTATTTCATGGAGGAGTTGAAAGCAGGATAATTCTTATTCCAGCCTTCTGGTGATAGAACACCCTTACAGATGGTAGCTGATACATGCTTGCCATCAAAAACTGTATTTTTATTTCAGTCGTATTTTGTTAGGCTAAGACTCCTTTTCTGCAAGCATTAGAGCTGCACGCTGATTGCAGCAGCCATTGCTTTCTGAGCTCACTACACATCCAAGCCCTACACCAATTCATGCATTTTTTGTTGTTTATGAGGACAAGGTTGTTATGAATGGAGAGGGGAGTTTTAAACCAGTTTCTGTCTTTTCCAGCCCTTTGGCTTTAGACAGTACATTTACTGAGGTGGCCAGCACCCCAAAGCCCCCTCTCATTGCAAGTTCTTAATAATGGTTGATTAAGTCTATTAAAAAATGAACCATTTATTTGATAGATGCAAATTTAAATGACACAAGACTTTAACAGATGACTTACTACACGGGACAAGCAAAGAAACAGTGCTAGCAGATAGACATACAGCATGAGAGTGAGGCCCCTGTGTTACAGCTAGAGAAGAAATAGTATAGATTAGGATTCAATGCATCTTACCATCCAGTTTCTGCTGGGGCATACACAGGACCCTTCCTCTCAGCTTCTGGAAACGTATCCACGGAGATGCATCCAAACATCATGAGGGAAGCCCTGCATGTTTCCAGGAAGTGTGTAGGAGGCTTCTGTTTCCGTGGAAATTTGCGCAGCTTATATATTGTAAAGCAGTGTATTTTGGTCAATGACATTTAATTTTTATCTCTCTCTACATCTGCTCTCCAGACCAAGATGTTTATTCTCAGCTGGGGGTCTCAGTGCTCTTGGCCAGAGGTGACTCCCTGCCCGGCATCTGGCCTGACCTGGGTTATCTCATCCCTGTGCACCAGATGAGGCGTTGACACAAAGGTGTGTAGTGGGAAGCAAGGGAAAAACTGATACAGACTTTAATGTGCATGGCTGTGCATGTGCTGTGGAGCATTCCTGAATGACCACCCATGTACCCTGCTCTCACTGTTTCCTTCGGGAGTGAGGGGCACTAATTAGAAGCTGTTACTGAAGGCTATCAAGTGTCAGAGCTCAGCTCAAACCAGACACAGCACTTTTGAAAATCTGGAATATGGAAAAAGTGGGAACTAGGACTTAATTTCCTAGCACATGATAAACCTTGCCTTGGGAAGCCAGAAGCAATCTAAGTCTTTGTGTCCTGTTGCAGTTCAATAAATTGCCTCAGTGATACTGTGATTCAAGAAACAACTTTTCAGGCCAAGGCCTCTCAGAAGTTAATTAAGTAGCATTAATTGCAGTGTGAGAATATCAGTGAAGCTGGAACTGTTACATCTTTCCGGACAACAGGTGTTGAATATTTAGGATCTTGATTTTAGCAAGTTGTTTCCCAAAATGATCTGGGTGCTCTCAGAAGTAGTCCTTGGATGGACTACTGTGTGCCAGTAACTCACAACTCATAAGATGGCAAGCAGTTTGTGGGGAAATGTGGGACTGAATGTTACTGATCCATGGACTGGGCAGAGAAACATCCTGGGAAGTACAAAACTCTATGGAGAGTGGGTAGGGGGCAAGCAGTGCCTGAGCAGTGGCTGCGAGAGGGGTGTAGCAAGACCCAAGGGCACAAGAGGGGGCAAATCTTTGTTGGAGAGACTGCTGGTGAGAGCAGCTCATCATTTCTGTGAGCACCCTGGCCTCTCTTAGCAGACCTGTCCACCTAATAACTCACCAAGCTCATAGCTCATCAAGTGGCTGCCAGGCTGCCACACACAGAGGAGGAACGTTTGCCATGACCAAAGGTTTTAAACACAGCTTAGTTTAGGAAAGATGCTTGCAGCCTACCTTTCAGATGGAAGGAAGTCCTGGTTTTGTCCACTGGCTAGTTCCAGTGTGCAGAAGAGGCGGGTCCCTTCAGTTCATGAGATTTCTATCCCTTGACAGACTTGCACAGCAATGTACATTTATCACATGTGCCCCCATGTGTAGCTTTTTTCCAGCAATCTTTCTTGGAGTCTTCAGGACGAGAGCCTGGGATGTCAGGGATGTGCACACCACAGACTGAGGACTCTTGTTACAGAAAAGTCCAGAACTCAGAGGATTAGACAATGGGCCTGCACTGGTAGCCTGGTAGGGCTCATCTGTTTCTATTTCCAGCTTGATTTTCTTGCAGTGGGTCCTTCAGCTGGGTTTATACAGTTCCCTTACCTTTGATATATTATATAAACAGCAAAATCTGCAACAATATAAACTTCTTTTTAAAATCACATCTTCCCAGTGTGCAGCATTATACCTCTGGGGCTGCAGTAACAGTCAGCAGTGCCAAAAAGATCAAAGCTTAGAAGGAGAAATCCAGCATCTCCCTCCCACTGACCTTGAATGTACCACCTTTCCCCTTTTCCTGCCACACTGAGACAGTCGCTGTGGGGATCACAGTCCATGGATATTCAGAGCAACTTTTCACTGCTGAATTCATTGGGCTGCAAAATCCCATTATTTTCAGCCCTAAAAAAAGTAGACTTTGAAGTACAGTGGATATAATAAAATTATAGCAGTATCGTAAAATGCATTACCCTTTCAAAAAGGATATTAAGTGACTGAATATCTATGAAAAAATTCTCCATCAATCCTCTGCTTTTAGTTCCTGCCTATAGGGCTGAAGCTCTCCATTTATGAAATGCACACTGCTTGTCTTCATTCAACTCAGGGTATTCATCCCAATGCACCTGCTTTTGGTCCACTGAAGCAACAGGATCTTGTTTTGTTGTGCCTAATAGGGAGAAGAAAGTGTGTATGGGTGGGAAATGCTACTTGACTAGCATTGCCTGTTTGGCTTGCACAGACACCTCTGGTGGAGAGATGTGCTAGCAGCACAGTGTCAGCCAATAAAGGAATAGAGTTTTTTGCTGGTGCCAGTGCCAATTAAAAAAGGAAAAATCTTTGCCTTTGCCATCTTCCTACGGTTTCTACAGCAAGACAAAAGATGGTGTGTTGCTCCCTCTATTACTGGCTCTGTGTGGCAATACATTTTTAGCTTTACAGCAACACCAGGGTAACTCATGTTGGTGCCTCTGAGTTTTCAGCACATAAACTCATCAGAAAGCATCAGGGAAAATGATCTTTCTTAAATTCTTCATATTTTGTGAAAAACACGTAAATTCCTACTACTCAGCAATGGTGGCTGAGTGTCACAAGGACAAGCTATTTTTATTCCCTTTCTTTATTTGTTTTCTATCATATTCAACTAAGCTCAACAATTTAATTCTGATGATGACTTCAAGTACTTGTGTATCGGTGCCGTGAGCCCCAACACCACCAAGGCTATCCCTGTGCTCTCAGTGTGTGGAGATACTGGTGCATGACCAAAGGACCCAGAGATTACATGGACATCACTAAGGCCAGGAAACTTTGCAGAATACTGTTTTTTTCAGTGCTGGGAGCCAGTCCTTCTGGTGAAATGAAGTTATAAAGTTTAAAAGAAAAGGATTTTCAGCCTTCTTTATGTCCTTGTGGTCTCAAGGATTTTCCAAGTTTCTCTCAATAAAACTGTAACCTTTTCTAATTTATACCCTGTTTCCTTCATGGTTAAGCCCATAGCTTTGAAACCCAGGGTGATGCTAAAGGTTTCCTTGTACATAATGCTTGTGCACAACCTTAGTCTCATGCTCTATGTAACAAAATTTCCTGATGTTACCCTAAGGTATGGTTTCTGCTTCTAGAGCTATCCAGTGTAACCTCAGGCATTTGAGAACTTTTCGAAAAACAAGCTCCCAGAAACATCAAAGACATCACCCCCAAAAAAAGGACTTTGGCTAAGATCCAAAGTGTAAAAACCCTGCTCACTTTTTTTTTTTTTTACTAAATTTCTCTGTTAGGTTTATCCAAGATATTGGCAGGCAAAAGCAGCCAGACTGGCAGTCTGATTGCAATACTGACATCTCATCGCTAAAAGAAGTTGCTACTGCTTTTTATTTTTCTCCTCTCACTCCTCCTTCACCTTCTTCTCCTTCTTCACCTGAAAAGTATCCATTTCCATGAGTACCACATTGCTGTGAAAGTACAGAGCATTTCACCCAAGTGGTAGGTCACACACATTTGCACAGTCACACTTCAGTGTGACTGGAACCTTCATTCACTTCAAAAAAAGCCAGGAATCTGGCTCCTTTCTTCTGAATCTGGATTTCTACTTTTGCTGGTGCAAAAGTGGCACCAGCAAGTGAAATGCACATGTTTGAACACCCCTTACACCACAGCGTTTCATTGCAGCCTCTTCCAAAAATTCTAAGGTTGCCAAGAAACAAATTTCTCGGGAAGCTTGGAAGCTGCTGCAGTGTTCTTCACAAAGACCACAGAGAAGCCCTAAATGTGTTTTTCCCACCTGTGGGGCACTTCATTTCTGAAAATGCTCTGAAATACCTTTCCTCTTCTTCTTATTTCAGATCCCAGCAGTGAAGGTGAGTGAGCCCATGGAGGACTTCTGCATCACCATGAAGAAAACAAATGGGTCTGACTTTGTAGCCACACCATTCTGCACTACACATCGTGGCTTGGGTCAGATCCTCAGGAATGCCGGTGGCAACTTCCTCCACCACCAGCAGCACCTTCAGCTCTTCCACAAGAAAGCTGAAGAATAAGCCTAAAGTCTTGAGCAAGGCTGGTATGTCTGGTGACTGCTCTCACAGTGTCTACTTCTTTGTTGATGAGGAAGAGGTGTGGAGGATAGGATGCCTGGGAGGTGACAGCCCCACAGCCCTGCTCTCCAAGGGGGAAATACTGCAGCCAGTACCTGAACATGCAAACCTTGCAGGAGAAGGCAGGCATGGAGTCTGAAGACATTGAATTGCTCAGAGACTCTCAGAACAGGTTATTTTTTGCCAGAATGGTAGCAGGGCAGAACACAGACTGTTATGGCCAGATTTCCCATGAGCACAAGCTCTGCCTGTAGCACCTTCTCTACAAGTACATGTGCACACAAGGGCCTGACACCAAGGGAGCCCAAGTCACCCCTCTGCCTGGTGGTATGGCAGCAGGTCAGAGGCATGAGGAATGTCTGGTGCAAGGAGCCAAGAGTGGGGATCTGCTGTCTCAGAGCTGTCATCTTCAAGCTGGTGAAGAAACCTGGAGCACTGTGAAAATTTTACTTTGGTCTCCTTCACTAAAGGCTTCCAGGAAGTTTTTCCATCTTGGCATCTAAGATAGAGCAACTCTGCCCTCTGTCTGCTTTCAGCATCCAACATCCCAAGGAGTCTCTATGGTGATGTGAACAAGTTTAGCTGCTTTCAAACAAGAGAAAAAAATGGAATGACAGGACAGGGCAGAGGAAGGCAAACCATGCTGTGGTCCCATTTTGGGGATGAATACTGCTTTTTTTCTGAAGAGCTGGGGAGCAGTGGTCTCCTTCATCACTACCAGGTCTTCCAAAGAAAGAGCTGGTGGAGAGCTTTTTCCTCACTGGAGGCTGGAAACACTTATTTGATGGATTTTCCTCCCTAGCAAGCATAGCTAGGAGAAAGGACACTGAGTTTTGGGGACCAAGAACCCCTGAAGCTTAAGTACCTATGCTTTCAGAGACACTGTACAAAAATTACTTTCTTGTGAATCATATCTTTTAATGGTTCACACCTTTGTGTGCTTGTTTGGCATATTGTAAATACAGTTATTTTTCATTCTCTGATCATTTACACTAGACCTGTAGGCACTGCAATAAACTACTACTGGTTTACCAATTAATAAACAAACATATGGAATTAATTAACAAATTAATAGCAGACAAAAAAATAGCATCCCCAAAGGAAAGCATTTTTGGTCAGTCATGTATAAATGGTGAGCACTTAATAAAAAACCCAGCAGTTTGGGTTTTGAGAAAGGTTTTGAGATCTGACATATATCAGAAGTCAAATTCTTGGTCTGACACCCAATTTTTCAAAAATTGGTGATTGGGTATAAAAATAATTGCCTTGAATTTCTACAGCTATGGCTTGGTCCACCTTCTCTTGAGAGGAAAACTTCATTTCAGCTGGAGTTGTGACAAGCCTTTAAGTCACAAAGAAAGACACCCTAGAAGACTTAGCACCGAGCTGGGGAGCAATATTTGATGATGCAATCAGCTTCTGTTCTAATGGAAAGGTATGACTGGGTTTTTATCTACCCTACTGCAGTGCTGTGAGAGGATTGGTGAGGTTTACCATGCCTACTATACAGAAACTGATTGTTCTAGTTCTGTGTAACACCTCTCCCCTGCCACGTCAGAATAAAGCAGAACACTATGGCAAAATTGTTGATCATCATCTGACTACTAATGAGAGGAAAATATTTCAACAGATATGGAACTTGCAACTGGAATCTGTAACTCAGCTGGAATCAGTAAGATCATTACTCCTTCATCTGAGTTTAGAATTTTTTTCAATTCCAAGTCCAGTCCCTAAATGCAAAATAATTAAGGACACAATTCCCACCCATTATGTGAATTATGAGATGCAGGAAAGCTAACACTTGCTGGTAAATAATGCATTATATGTCAGACCAATAAGAACCCTAGCTGTGATTCAGTGTTTTGATTTGTTCTTCATGAAAATGGTCTTGGTTTTGAAAAGCTGTCATATTTATAGGGATCTGCAAAGTGTATTTTGTTACTTGCTCTAAATATTACTTATGGGGATATTTCTGAAATCAATTTGATTGTCAAAGAGAAGCCTGTAATTTTCACTATAGTGTATGCATTAGGAAATCCCATAGGTAGATCTCCTGCCACTTGAAACCAATATTGTAGGAAATAGCTGACAGAAAAGAAAAACATAGATAAGAGTCAGGGAGGAGGAAGGAGACCCAGCACTGGCTTTCATTGCTGTATCAAAAACAAGGAAGAAATCTTCAGTGACGTACCTACATGAACCTATAATGGCATATTTATAGGGAATGCACAATGCATATTGAACACACAGCACAGAACTGGGAGGCAGTGAATTGCTGTCTGATGGAGATTTATGTCCTCTGAGTGAGGGAAAAGTCCTGTATACATTCTATCTGGGTGTGAACCACTGAGAGATGAAGCCTTGAACAGTCTGGCATTATGCTTGTCCTGACCATGCATAAAAATATTCACTAGCACAGAATAGTTATTTTCCTGACACATCTTTCTCACCTCCTTCTTTGGAACTGATCCTCTTTACACAAACACTGAATTCACTGGTTTGGACAAAACCAGCCTTATTACCTTGAGGGTCAGGCTCTCATCTGGCCCATGTGAAACCGTGGGTCAGCTTGGGTTCCAATTGTTTTTTCACACTTCATCCCAAGGGAAGGAGCTCCAGTCAGATTGAGAGCACTGCCTTTGCAAGCATAAATCCAGGCACTTTCCTGTGCTATGGAGGTCAGGACACATTCCAGGCCTGGACAGAGCAGCACAGACTGCTCCTCGGTGGTAAACTCTTACCTCTGGGGTTTCTGGTTACCTTCTCAGATGGTCTGAGAAGCACCAGCACAGGGTAATACTATTTTGAAGTCCCAAGGCATCCCTTGGAAAGTGAGAACTAAAGCCTCACTGGGGTCTAATTATCATCTTGTATTTAAGGTGACATCTGCACTTCCCAGCACTGAGATGGACTGTGAGGCTGTCTCACAGGAGCAGAGAATAAGAACTCTCCAGAGCTAAAAGGACTGAGGTGCTCCCACATGCACAGCTCAAGCCCATGTTCCAAGACAGCACTGGCAACTCATCTTGCAGCCCCATGGCCCACAAAAGAAACCTTTTTCCAGTCATCACTCATCTGCTCTACCCTCTTTTTCTGACCCTTACAGCCCGGTGGCAAAAGTAAGTTTCCGGGAGTACTGTGCCAATTAATTGCCTTCCACTGGGTCAGAGCTTGAGGATGTGGCAAACTGGCACATGTGAGATGCAGGCGATCTCTGTGGGTTAAAGCAGAGGAGCCTTACACCCCCTCGCCTTAACCTGTGCCCTTAGAGCTCTGGACTGAGATGGCTCAATGTGCACTCCATCAGGTACTGTTGTTGCTTACCTAGTCTTCGCCAAAATCAGATAGCATCCCTCACTCATGTCATCAGGCTTCTGCTCAGGCTGGAATCAGCCAGCATTTCATTTGACTCAGCTTGTTACACTCTTCACAATCTTCATTGTCACTCTTCAACAATAATAGATAGAGCTGTTTAAGTGCTGCAAAAAAACCCCAACTTCCTCATCAATGAATCCAAGTACTTCAGGGTGATGCTGCGCTATCCAATAATGTTCAGCTTTCTCAGCAGAACACACTCTGAGGGTTCCCAAAAGTAACTTTCTGGTCCTAGTCTTGCTTGCATCTGTCAAAAAATGCAATTGCATGTTGTTTAGTACTGAAATAGAGCTTCATTAAAGCACACTTGTTGTGGCATAACCAAGTAGCTCAGGTATGGGATATTTCAATGATGGAACACTAATGGGAGGGAAGGAAGAAGTGGACCTGGAGAAGCAACACAGTGTAACTGAGAGAAATGAATGTGTCTAGCAGTGGAAAAAAATGGTAACTGACAGGGGTAACCACAGAAAATCTTACTAAATTGCTGACAAGACTTACAAAGGACCAAAAGGGTATAATAAACAGGCCAGCTAGAATCACAGACTGCATTAGTGTGGAAATACTAAAAAGTAACAAACACAGAAACAAGAATCACCATGGTTCCTGTCTGCTTAAGAGCTCTGCTGCTGTACTGAGTTGTCTTCAGCCATGCTGAGGGAAGCAATTAGGTTTTAGACTTTCCACTCTTGGTTGAATATCACCAGCTAACCTTAACATATATCCACATCACCAGAAAACTGGTGAGTGCTGCTGGACGCACAATTTCTTCTTATGTACTGCAGGGATCAAGACATCATACTGACATCTCTGAAACCCTGCCTCTGAGTTTATGAATGGAATAAAGTACAAAGGAGCATGGGGGAGCATTTCCATGACTATAAATGGAAATTATTTATTTTTTGTAGTTGCTCTATCAATGCTTAGCTGAACAGAAGATCAGTAGCAAAGGCTGAATAAGCAGTTATTTGTGCCTATTAATGACTTCCTGTGCTTAGGAGCCTGTCTTATGTCAGGACACTGCTGTGTCAGATGATGAGCAAACCTATCAAAAAAAGTGGTCTATCCAAACAGACAGGTTAAGCAGGCTTGTTTGCTGACAGAGCAAACTGACCAGTTCAAGGTATTAAATTGAAAGTGATTAGGCCTGAATCTGACAAAACCAATCTGTGAGTGAGAGGAAGACTGGGACATATACACAGGCCCAGCTCAGAGGGAAAAGTCAGCCTCTGCAAACCTCAAAGTCCAGGGAAGCAGGCTGTGCTTAGAATGGAGTAGTTTCAAACCCACCCTTCATTTAGATGGGACATAAACGCCCCCTTGCAGAGACTACCAAGGGTGCTGGCAAGGCAGCCAGTCCTACACATGCCAATGCACAGTGTTTTCCTTGCTCTGGACAAACAAGCCCTCTGCTGGGCAGAGTTTGAGAACACAAGACTCTTGGTGTGTCTCTTCCTGGAAGGTTGTAAGCATTCAGTCCTTCTGACCCATCCCAGTTGTCAGCCAGCCGTGCAGTCTTGCTGGCAGAGAAATACCAAGACAGCAGCTGTGGCTTGGGCCGACATCTGGCCATTCCCACTTCCACAAGTGGCCACTGACTGACAGATGGATAAAATCTACAGTCATCCAGGCAGATGCTCTAACATATCTCTACTTAGGACATGCAGTGATGGCTAAACCCCCAGCACAATGGGCAACTTTATCTGATCACTGTTGCAAAGAACAAAGCACAAGAAAGAAAGCTCTTTCCAAACACACAGGATGTAACATTGCTCTCTTTTGGTTTCCACCTCTCCTACTCAAAATTTTAAACATAAAAGGCCCAAACTCTGTTGTCTTCGCCATCTGACAGAGAAAACCAAACCAAAGCTAAAGCACTAGCTATTAATGAAAGCAAAGACAAACCAAAAAGCAAAGAGCCCTGTGTCTTCTAGTAGGGGGTGATGAAGAGCTGATGGTGTGGGATGCAGAGCAGTACTCTCCACATGACGCCTCACACTAGCTGACTAACCAGGAGCTAATCCTGACAAGTCCATCGGCTTTCTGTGCAGCTGCAGGCATTGGAACCCCTTAGCATTTTTCTTCATCTGCAAAAATGAAGGTAACAGTAATCTAGTTTGCCTCATGTGAGGATTCAAGTAACACACTGAAAAAGACTGTGAAGATGTAAAGGCGCCTGTAAATCTAAACATATTTTTTACAATGAACTTACTACTGAAGTTTATGCACCACCACCCAGTTGTATAACATGCTAATATGTGTAATGTACATGCATAGTGAAGGTAACGCATGTAAGCTTGTGATTTGTACTTTCCAGGTATATTCTGAACAACTTTCAGACCCTATCTACAAAATCTTCATGAAAAAAGAAGCATCTACTGACACCAAAGTATCCACATTAGAGGCCTTAAAGAAAGCAGATTGAGAACAAGGTCACCACCTTGCATAATTCAATACCTGAATGAACCTGGCAGAGCGCAATAGCTGAGGAAAATAATTTCCTCACCAGTAGTTTAACGTAATTTTTCATAAAGTCTCACCGAAACAATCAAGCCTTCTCTATTTAATCCATTAAGCTTTCTCTCTAAAAAACGTGTATTCAAGGAAGGAATGTAAAGATCATTTTCCCAGACACATTTATAATTTGGTTCCTTCTATGAGGAGGAAGAACTAGGAAACAGGATGGTATTGTCTTTGTAAAATACCTGGGTCACGCTCTGTGCTTCCAATAAATGCAGAAACTCACTGAGCAAGCTATTAACCTAACAGCATGTGAAAACTACTTCACTGATTAGTTGTCAAAGTTACCATTCACCACAGAAAGCTCTGTATTTTAGCCCTCCAAAAGTGTTTCAGAACATACTGATTACCAGGCTTTCCGGACACAAGGGTGTTACTGGCAGGTGCTATAGAATTTTCCCTGTGTGTTAGCAAAATGTAAATCAGGCACACAGAGCTCTGGCCAGGTGGACTTTTCCAGCTGAGTGTCAGACAATCTCTCCCTCATTCTCCACCTCCTCCTTCAGAGGTGTCTGTGCACAGAGCCATCCAGCAGAACAGCTGTCTTCTGTTAACTTTTCCCTAAAGATTCACGTACCTGTAACATGGGAATGAGCTTTGATTTCAGCAGAAGGACTGACTGACTGTCCTTCAAGGCTTGCTATTTGAGCTGATCTGCCAGAAGGAGTTGTCACTGCCATGAATTTGACCATCAGGAATCATCCAGTTGCTTTCTCAGCCATTCTCCTGATTTTGAATGAATTAGCTACCGTAATGCTTAAGAGGATGCACTGAGATAGTCACTGCCTGCTCATGTCTGTGATCGCATAACCACACTGTTTCAGGCTCATTCCCTCCTTCAGCCCTTGTGCTCTCCCCCTACAACACTGCAGATTCTGTAAGAGAAGCTATAAAAGATGTGCACTCTTAAGATGCCATTGTCTGCATTTCCCTCCATCAGTTCAAGCTCATGTTCCCTGTAAACTGGTGGACAATTGACACTTTCCTCTTCTCCGAAGAGGCTGGGAAAAGCCTAGCCTCTTCATGCATTTCTTCAAGGCTTGGGTTGGAGCACTAACTTCTCTGCTATGTAGCAAGACGGTAAGTGACCTCTAGCCTTTAAATCACAAAAGTGATTTAATAAAAGCCTAGAGACATCCAAAGTGTGTACCTCAGACAAGGATCCTTGCCATGGACAGTGCTACCCAGCTGTGTCCACAGGACTAGAAAATTACTGGCTCGCTTGAACACTGTTGAAAGCACATGAAGGCAAAACCAGCATTTATCATTTTAACTAATTGAGCACATCAAAGCAATTAGGAAGATCTAGGCAAGATGCACAAGGGGCTGTAATTTCTTTCCACTATTTTGTTTCACTGAGTATTTTGTGTTATGATGTAAAGTCCAATACAACATCAGTTATAATTGATCAGTTTCATACCAGCACTTCTAGGAGTTCAGCAGAGTGAAAATACTAAGGAAAAAGGAGAGTAAAACCACTATGGTAGGAAATCACACATGGTTTTACAGGCCAAGCTTCTTGAGTTAAACCAGAGCATTTTGCAGCGGCTACTGTGGTGGGGAAATGGTGGGTGACTTTGGAAAACAAAGATGTCAAAACTTGTCTAGTGGAAGAAAAAGATGACAGAGCTAAGAAACAAGCTGTGGTTCAATTCTTTTAGTGCTTCAGAAAATCTTTGATCCCTTTACCTCATCTCTTCTTGCGAGATTACAACTCTGCCATCACTTAGAAAATCTGATCTCATGGTGCTTTAGCCCAGTCTATGAGCTGCTTCCACCCCACCATTCAGCTCTGACACAGACACTACACCAACCTGTGGTGAGTGGAAAGGCCAATTTCTATTGTAGCAAATTAAATAAAATTACGTGAGTCACGTGTGTTGAGGCACACAGGTCAGCACTATATTACAAGCCTTCAGTTTTCATGTGATCAACTTAGTGGTTACTGCTAGAAGCAACACATCCCAGATACTTCCTGGTTCACATTTATTCTAACTGGTAATAATTTGAATTTGAACATGTGGTTCCAAGAGAAGGGGTTTTGCTGAAGTTACTGCATAGGGATAGATTAATGTATCCAATACTGCTAATACAAGGAAAAAAAGAGTGGCAAGAAAAACTGATCCATCTGACAGTAATTGCTTGAATCTGTCATTTTAAGACAGGCGCTTCCATATATGTAATTTGTGTATTTGACAGTTAATCCTATCTACATATATCACCAAGACCCTCACAATTGCAAAGAATAATTTGAAACATTATAAGTTTAAAATATCACAAGAGCTGCATTCATTCCCCCACCCGCCATTCCTCATTCTTGAGCTCAGGCCCTGAATTTCCAAAAGCAGGTCTTTCAATACCCAAGGTGAAAATAACCCAGCCAACAAGTGTTAACTCCTTCAGTGGAGCAACCATAACTTGCCAAGGGAGAAAGATGATTGCTGTTGCACTGCCTGGATCATTTGCAGTCTGTATGATGATACTGAAAGATTCTATAGTTCAAATATGTGGCACAGAGCTCCTTTAATGTTCATTCAACTCAAATATAAAATCCATGCTTTCTGCTGCATCTGCTTTAACATCTTTGTCTCTGTATGTTTCCAAGTTGGACAGATTCATAGCTGTCTCTTTTACACTGAGATTTGCACATCTTTTTCTTCAAAGCATCTAATAAGATGTGCAGCTCACACTGCAGAATAACGAATAGACAGGACAATTTCATATGGTAATTTCATAATTGGTAATTAAAAAGTTACACAGAGCCAACCACAGAAAATAGAAGTGACTTCTTTCTCCAGTGCCCACAAAAACCATCATCATTCCCCTGACTCATCACATCAGAACCCAGAAAAAAAAAAGCATATGGTATGAATAGTTGTTAAAATTGCACATCTTTAAGCTCTACCAGGCTGGGTCTAGAAGATTCTCCTTCCTGAAAATGTTTCAGTATGCTCTGGTTTCTGCAAAGGTCTATTTTCAGCTGAGGTATATGAAAGCAGTGGCATTTTCCTTATACCTGCACCCATCTCTTGGTAGTTGTTCTGTATTCATGATTACTGCAAATATTAACAGTAAAATATGAATAGATAGTTCAGTAGTGCTTATTTGGTTCAGGCAATCTCCTGCATATATAAACAGAATACCCTAGATGTCCTTAAGGAAATGCCAATTACAACCCTGGAAACTTAGGGACAGCTGAGTTTCTGCAAAGGACAGAGCTGTTTCAAATGGGCACCAGTTTAACAGATGCTTTCTGATTTATCATTCTCATGTAAGTTTTCCTGTTCTTTTCTGTTTTCTAAAACTTGCCTCCATAGGCAATGCAATCAGTGTCGTAGCATAACTGCATAAGCAAAGCTGTGGAGATATAAGAAAGTCTAAGTAAGGACTGTTTTTCACTCTAAGATACTTTATCCTGGTAGCACAATCACAGTTCCAAAATAATTTACCTTAAGATCAATAGATTTTCTTCCAGCAGGAAGCTGGGATTGTTTACCACAGATAAAAACACCAAGGAAAAAAGTGAACAAAAATAAAACACACTGAGTCTTGAAAAATGCATAACTAGAAAAATTTGACCTTTTAAATGGAATTGTCTTTGCAGACAACACTTTCCATCTGAGATGTCCAGAGAAGTTTTGATATTTTGTCCATAAAAAGACTGTTAGAAACATTTACTTTTTTCCCCACTTTAATTAATTTTCACATTTCACAAAGCAAGGTAAGAGGCAGGCACACTGTAACTAAGGACTTAAGACCAGATGATGCTATAATGGTAAAAACAGTACAGTAGAAATGTTTCTGCATAGGAGAGGGTGGGACAGGAAGACTGGCTGATGCATTTGACAAATTCGTGTCTGTTTTGATGGACAGAAATAATTTTCATTATTCATTACAAAAATCATACCTGTACATAATAAAAAGAAACGCAAATGCTGTCAGATTGTGCATCTTTTGGTAACTCTGGTTTGGACATTTATTTAAAGGAAGCACTGAAACAGGGAATAGCAAACCCTGTGCACTTCAAACTCCAAGAAAAGTCTTGCATTTGACTTTGACCCAACAGAGGAACAGAAATACAGGATAAAAAATTTTCAACACTATTTCCCCATCACTAGAGCTCACACTCCTGAATGGCATCTGCAAGAACCCAGAAAAAAAGTAGGTCTTAAGATACATAAAGAAATTAAAAGGTCAAACAGCTCTTGCTATGGACAAAAATCGATCTTGAATTTCTGAGGCAAACAACATTCCTCATTCTGCCTCAAGTCGAGGTAAGACAGGAAGAATAAGATTTCCAAATGCAGAGTCTTGAGTTATGAAGTATCCTGAGGAGTGTGCATGTGCGTGCTGGAAAGAGAAAAGCATTTGTTAAAGCATCTCTCCCTGCAGCACTGACATGATTTAAGACTTCATGGCTTCTGCAGCATTACTTATTTATTTCTCCCGGTTTGCTCCTTAATTCTGATAGTCAAATTCAAACCCAGCATTTTAGATCAGCTACATCAGAATAGCGCCTATCAAAGCAATTAATTTGGACATTATCTTCTGCTCTTTTCAGCCAACCCCATGGAGGTGGTGCAAATCAACTGATTGCTTTTCTTTGCCTAGACCCCATGTTGCCTAGACCCCATGTTGCCACTTCCACTCCCTTCCATAACCAACTTGCAATTCTTGGTTTATGACAGCTGCTACACAGAGTGCCACCAGACACCATCCCAAACATGGGACACCAGGATTCTGCTCATGTGATGTGATACTCATTGCTCACCTGAGGGAGGCAGCTGTTGTATGGCTCTGGAACACCTTTGTGAAATCCTACATACCCCTTCCCGGTTCAAAGGCTGGACTCCAGCAAGTTAGATGTTCACATTCCCTCCCTCCACCAGTAGGGAAGAGCCCTCCTGGATCTCAAATTCAGCCTGAGCTTTTAAGTGTGCCCTTGGAGTGATCAAGGGTAACTGGCAGAGTGAACTGCACCAGCAATAGCATGGCCAGCAGGCCAAGGGGAGCCATCTGAGCTCAGTCTGAGACACAAACTGGGGGGAGTTCAACAGAGACACAACGACATGGCTGTGGGGCTGGCTGGAGCTCTCCACGCCAAAGGACATGTTTCATCATAACAAATGAGACTTTACTTTGACAAATACAGAAATGAGAGATACCTGATCTCTAAAAGGGGCTTTTCAATATCTCTAGGAGCAGGGCTGCTCTCTGAAGGGATGCACACCTAAACAGAGCCAAACTGAACTCTTTATCAGCTCACCTGCAGTGCAGCCTTCTGCTGTGCTGCAATGTGCTGTTGCTCAGCATGATCACGGAAATCCTTATTCAGAGGTGATCTTGCAAGTGCAATGCTGCAAGAAAGAACAAGATGGTATGACACAGACCACAGCCAAAACATGTTTTCTTGCCATTCTAGCCGTGGATACGATGACTTCCTGAGCTCTCATTTCACTCACAGCTTGACAATTGTCAGTTACTGTTTGGAATTACTATCTGTAAATATAAGAGAAAAAAAAAAGAGTAGATGGAGTGACCACAGCTGTACAATTTGAGCCATCATAAACAATTCCTGCCAAACTAAACCTGAAGCCGATTGTGGATTTCGCCCATGGGTAGAGTCCCACTGAAGTCAATGAAACCACTGGGGTGCAGTGTTCAACAATGCAAGGAACTTCTACAGCAGCTTTGTGCTTTCACCACTACTCAGTCACTGAGTGACTGTTCTAAACAACTGTGACAAACAGGAGCACTAACAAGAGCTCTGCAGACTTCAGTACAACAACAGGTCTTCGGTGGGGGGAAGCAGCTCACTACCTATGATAAAGGAGCTTCCTACTGATGTTAACTGAAATAATGATTCTTTGGGAACAGCCTGGAGTACCTAAAACTGATTTAGCGTATCTCACTGCAGCATAAGGCTTCAAATTAAAATTTACTGATGTTTTTTTCTTGTCTTTTATACCTTAGGACTTGTCTGCCTTATTAAACCAAAAAGAAGACAAAAAGCACCACCAACTCTATATATAAAGATACACGGAAATCAGGTGATGGTTGCCATTAGAACTGAATCACCAGACAATTCTCAACTACCTCTGAAACTGTCACTGGAGACTGCTGCTGAAAATCCTGCTCTTACCAATAACAGAAAAAGAAGTACAAATGACAAGGATTCCAAGCAAATTCATCAACTGAATTTTACCAGCAGTTTCAATGTCAACTGCTGATTTGGTAAATCAGTTTCTGAGAAGCAACCATGCTCATGAAAAGATGCACAGCCAAATCTATGCCCAAATGCATAAGAAAAGCTAAACAATTCAGAAAAAAATTTTGCTTATGGCAAGTATTATGATAAGTTTCACTGCTGGAAAAGAGTACTACTCAGTTTATTTAAAACACAGTATTTTCAGTGATTTTGGGGGTATTTAATTTGCAATTTGTCATCTGTACTCTCTAACTTTTCAATATGATTTCTGTACATAAGCTTAAGGCTCCACCATAAGCTGACATTTTTCAAAAGAGGTCTCCTGTTCTTGGATACAGGATTTTCACGTGCCAAGTCCAGAAATCAATTAATCCATTCACCCTTATGCTGTCCCTGCCACTGCTGTGCTTTAGGTACATCAAGCTCTTCTGGTCAAGTTTGCACAATTTTATGGTCTCAATTCTGACAATTCTGTGGTCCAAGACCTTTGACACAACATCAAAAAACTGTCAGGTTCTCAAAAGTCACACATCAGAAAAATCACACCAAAAAATCACACCAAAGCAGAGAGTCTGACTGCTGCATTGTACGTTCCACCCATGTCCACCTTCAAAACTAGAAAATTCTAATTCTGCTCACTAGAATACAGTGTTGTATTTCCTTAAAGAAAAAAGAGAGTAAACAAGCACTACCTGAAGCTCTGTCAGACTTACAATGAAGCACTGAAACACTGTTGCCAGGAGCTGTATGTAACAGTATGATATTCTGATTTTCTTTCCAACAATTTTGCTCAGCAATAACCACATGAAGTTATTAATAGTAACTTCTTACCTCACTCAGAAGTCTACATCAGGAAATTTCAAGTATTCTGCATGTTTTTTGACATTATGAAGGAATTAAAAATGCCGTGGAATCTCTCAGAAGAAAAGACAGGGGCAGCACTCAGACTGTAGTCAGAGTATTTGTCTCTCGTACAGGTGTTGTGTGTTACACGGTGTCTAGAACGAGGCACTGCACTCACATAACCCCAAAGTTTAAGGATGTCAATTTCTCCACATAAATTATTGTGTGATTTTCTAGTTACTGATTTATGACAAAACTCTAATCTTCTTGTCTTGTATGGGAGACATCCAGAAACACCCTTCAACTCAGATTAGACTATTACACTTTATGGTGCAGAATCATCCCTACAACACAGCATCTTTTACAGGATTATCTGCTATAACATACACTGTTTTCCTGCACATAGGGAGTTTCAAGAGTAACTCACTCCTGCTGTAATTGCTCTTCTCTAAGCACACAGAATCCTGAACCTAATGGTCTGCTACTTCCATTCCCCAGAGCATTTCAGCTTAATAATGAAAGGTTTTCTCAGTGTCTGCTTCCTGATTTTTCTTTATGGTCGAATTTAATACACTTGAGTAAGCATATCAGCTTCTCTCATTCTCAAATGGAAATGATAGAAGCCAAAATTCATGCTATGTGAACCACTTTAAATACTAACATGTTTCTAAAGAGCAATGTCCCTCTGCCTTGGTATTAAAGATGGTCAGAAAACACTTCTGTTAAGTATTTATATACATTTACAGCTCACTAGCTGTTTGGCTTTTTTTTTTCCTTGATGCAATCAGTGATGTCCCAACAGGTCTAAGAACATAAAATACCTGGCTCCAGGGTGATTTGTGGAAGACTGGTTTTGCATAAGTAACTTTCTCTTCTCCTTGTCTAGTTCTGCCAGGATTGCAACCCTATTTTTATTCTGGAAACCTGGTGAGAATGACAGAAAAATATTAGAGATATTTATTTGACTTCTGTGGCCCAACTCTAACCCTGTGGGATTAGAAATTCCAGTAGAAAATTACTCTAAGATGAATAAACTGATCTTCACTTGAAAAGACTATTATTAAATAGACTTCATTTTCCAGCATGCAATAGCTTCCATAAGCTATCATGCATATTATTACATTTTAAACAGAGGCTTTTAACTCACGTTAGAGCCTATCCCTTCCCAAGCCAGCTCTGGAACTACAATCAAGGTTTATGCTCAGACAGCTGCCTTCCAAAAAAAAGAAGTAAACTTACCAGGTTCTAAATTTAAAAAGTAGTCACTGAATGTTCAACTCAACAATAACAATGGAGCAATATATGCATGGGGCTTAGTTTCTCATGTCAGTGAACTCAAACTGTAACACAAGCATTTTATATATATATAACAGATAAGAATGAGCAAATCACTAAGCTTGCACATGTGTTTACACAAACATGTTCCATTCAATCTATGAATAAAAGTTTAAATATAATGTGTCCTATACACACTACCCTTATTCCAAGTATGATGAAATGCTGGAATAGAGAAGCAAATTTAAACTATTAAACTGTCTGTACACAATAAAAGAATGTGGCCTCCATTTGCTTTCATCATTCTTCCAAAACAACCTTGAATACTAAAGAAGGGGTCAGGAAGTAGGGTGACTTGAGAGAATTTCAAAAATGCCCAAAATAGTTGTCACCTATGTATTTTTAAAGTTGCCTTCTAAATGCAAACATGGCAAACCTCCTGTACCTACACAGGACTCATATAATAAAGGATCTCACGGCAGCCCTCAAACAAACCAGAGGCACAAGCCCTTGCTGTTGCCCAGTATGCCCAAAGAGCACAGCTGAGGACAAAAGCTCCAGAGCTGACTCTTACATGCCTCTATGCCACCAAGGACACTCCTCATGTCAGAAATGCACACTTCTTCAATCTCTTATTTGCTGCTGTTCTATAAATAACAAGCTATGACAACATCATAAACAAAAAAAAAAACAAAACAAAAAAAAAAGTAAAAGTCAAGCTCTCCTTTATTTCCTCCACACAAAAAGTCCAAGATTCCCCTGGAAGTCGCTGTGTGCTGTGCCCCGGCCTTGCAAGCTGTCTTAGTGACAGCACTAAAACATGGTAGCCCACAAGCTGTGAGGAAGGCCACACACGGTAACTCTTAAGCATGTCAAGGTAAAATTATTTATTCTCAGAAGCTGCACTCCAAGTTCATCCTCTTTGACAGACCTTGTGCTGATGCTCATCTACATAATCCAGAATTTCTTTCATCTGCATGGCTTAATGAAGGAAACAATCACCAGAGAGAAACCTTCAACTCTAAATAACATCTGTACTGCCTTGCTATCAAACTCTCACCTTTTTCTTCTACCATGCCTAATATACACACACCATAAACTTCAGTGTCTCAAGAGTTCTTTAAAGGAGCACAGTCTTTTGATTACATTGTACTGGATTTGTATACAATATTGTATATTGTATTGGATGTACGATCACCCACAATAATTTTGATATTTGTTAACAAGATTTTCAGTTACATTTAATTAACTGGAATTTTTCTGTCCGCTAATCTCTCCTTCCTGTGTAGCATTAGCTCCACTTAAACTCTGTTTGAAAAGAGTACTGATTCAGGCCTTTGATGTTTCTCTGCTCTTCGGATATGGTACGCTATCACTTTTTTTTTTTTTTTTAAGACCTTGGGCTTGCAATGAATCTGAAACCTTAAAACTGAGCTGACATACAAAGCCTGACAAATCTTGCCAACAAGCCAGGATTTAATTATCTCTGAGCTGCAGCTAGCCCAGACTTTACTTTCTTGTAAATTTTGGAGACAACGTGTGGATATGATAATTGAATCACCTCTTAGACGGCCTGACCTAAAACAACCATATGTTTGTATGCTCAATCTACACAATTTTAATCCAAAAACCTTTATACTTTACCTATTACTCCGCACCCTACTGATACTGCTTGCTTATCCTAAACTGCATAGATTTAAATGCATGCTTGGAATTCACAAGATATGACTAAGGAAAGAAAAAGGAGACTGCTTTTTAATGTAAGTTTGTGATCTAAAAAAAATGAAGATTAAATATGCTTAAATTTATCATGAAACAGATGGTATGATTCAGAAAAGCCTGAGACATTTCAAATGCTGTTTTTAAACTGTGATCAGAAACAGTACAAGACTGTCTTCTATTCTGAGTCTTGTTACAGTATCTTGCGGAAGAAACTCTAGAGGTAGTCAGAAGAAACTCGAGTATCTTCTCTTTCCTCATACCTCTAATAACAGCTTTGTGGTGTGTTTTTTGTTTGATTGTTTGTTGGTTGGGTTTTTTAAAGTAGTATTTTGCACTAGAGTTCAGACAGTAACCATCACCAACCCGCTGTGCTGAAAAAGTAATTTGTCTAAGAGAATTTGTTACTGGTAAGGAGAAAAAAAGCCTGTTTAAGAAAGTGGAGAAGCATATTCAACATATACATGTTAGTACTCCTCAGCTGAGCAACATGATCTTCCTGCAGGTAAACTTCTTCAATGTGCAAAGCAAAGCCTGCTCATTTAAAGGTTAACAATGAAGGAGGTGGGACATGAGAAATCCATTTTACAGAGAAATTCTGGCATCCTTAGAAAGTAATTAGCCATATCTGGCAATAAATAAACAAGACTTTCATTTAGATTTGTATTTGTGCAGGACCAGGAAGATTACTTGCACCTATTTTCTGCACATGAAAAGCAGAAAGCCAGAGAAAGCTGAAACCTTGCTGAGTGATACTGGCAGCTTTAAGAGCTCACAGAAGGCCTCTCTCTTTAACCTAATCTCAACATTTTATCTACCACCCTAACCCTTACCTACGTCAGTTAGCTCTTCTAACTAACTCTGCAGGGCAAGCAACAGGATTAGCTTTATCTGTTTTAATTTTTTGCTTTTCATTGATTATCTTTTCTCCATGATCTGTTTCCTTGATCTTTCCTTGATTTGTTGCTTCAGATTCACAGCACATTTAAGTTTTTTCCAAGATGCACCTTTTATCCGTAGATGTGTAACAGCGCTAAAAAGCCCTCTGTTACTTTGTGTTCAAGATATAGCTTTGAAAACATTTTCTACGTGTATGTCAGCTCCAACCTCTGAACATTGACAAGCACTGCATTTTGTCCTGCCTGCTCAATTCAGAAAGGACTCAAAGCAATTTCTTTACTGAAGTGCATGTTTCTATAAATGGCAGCATTCATGAAGTGAGGCAGCATCCTCTTAAAAAGCAGACTCTGAAGACCATATTAAACACACCACTTGCAAAAGAAATGGAGTAATTCTATTCCGATGGCCTCTTCTGCTTATGATGACTGGCATCTCAAAACATCATCTGAAAGTCTGCTGCATGCCAAATACTCTCAGTAACAGTTTACATCTGGATATGCTTTCATATACTTTGTGTGACAATGAAACAGAAGGTATACTGGTTATTCAGTAAATTAAGTTGAATTGCTTAAAAATACATGAGTATTTTGTCTGTGCCTCCAGAAAAGAGCTACATACATAGCTGAATATAAGTAACTGATAGCTGTATGGCTGCAAAGTTCTCAAGTACTATGCTTACACACAGATCAGACTCAGATGGGGAAGAGCAAAACACGTAGATGATGACATAACTGAACACAGAACAGCACAATCTTCCTCTTCAGACTCTGTGAACAGAGAGCCAAATCTAGCTACTTAGACTGTGCTCTATGAATGTCCCCACATACCTTTAGGGAAAAGCATAAAAAACTTTTACGACATAAAGAGACTTTAGAATTGCTGCAGCCTGAAACTTAGAATTCTGTTCATATTTCAAGAGCTTCTTCTTCCAACACACCAGAACTCTTATTTTCTGAAACATTCAGCCCTGTCTGAAGCAGGATCTGTACTTTTTCCACACCTGAGGACCAAAATGAGAATTCTGTCCTGAGCAGTAACATCTCTCTCATGTCAGATGAGGGCTCACACACAGAGTGGCTAATTCAGTTACACACAGCAAGGCTCTGGCCCTGCTGCACACAAGCAAAGGCATTTCACAAGAGCAGCCTGATGAATGGCATGTTGCCTAAGTACTGTGAAGTACTGCAGTAGGAGCAGCGTATCTCTGAGCACCTGGAAGTATTTGCTGTAATTCAGAAGCTGATTTCCACCCCTCAAAGTGTATCACTCTGGTCAATCAGTGCATGTGGTGGACAACACACAGCATACAGCAAGATCTTCCAATGCTTGAAAATGCCATCAGTTCCCTGTGGTACTAATGAACTGAAATAAGGCTTTTCATTCAATTCTTCTTGGTTTTTCTGCATTCGCATGCAGCTCACCACCAAGAGTGCTTTTCTAAGAGGCCAGCGAATAAAAGCCTAGTCCAAAAAATCTTAACTTTTATAGTCCAAGTCTGTTATCAATGGAAAACTCAAATTTACTCTTAAGAAAATACCTTATACAAATCAAAGGAAAAGCAGTAATTTGGTACAAAAAGTTACGATCACAGTCTGCCTGGGGTGTAGAAGGTTAATGTTTAATTCATCCTTACAACTCTGCCTGAGTAAGTGCTACCATTCATAACCCTTCAGGTGAGCATTTCAGTAAACTTGTATTCTTTTTGTCCAAGTGAAAAGAATAGATTAATTTGAACAATACTAATACATATGCCAAGAGGCAAGCTAAAAATGCAGTGTTTTCCACAGTCCTTTTCACTACCAGACTGCATCTAGCAAAGACAGAAACTCTGAACTGTTGTTTATATTTACCTGTTCCTTTCTAATTTTCCTAGTTGGACTACATATAGGCTTATTTGGTAATTAAACTTTAGATAGTGTTTCTTGTCTCCTCAATCCAAACAATTTTCAAATAATAATGGCATGGTTCCTTTAATGAGTCTGTAAAGGATATCTCAAATATAAAAGGCTCTATTAAATTGTAACACTCTGGAATCGGGAGAGAAGCAAAGGTATTCTGGCAATAAAATCTGATCTCTCAGTAAACCAACATATTTAAGAAAAAGCAGCTTTTAACTCTCTATGACTACATTCTATTCCTTGCAATGATGCCGATTTTGGTATTCACAGAATAAAAGCAAGATTTACCATTATGTACCAAAAACTTAATCAGAGTTAAAATTTCCAAACAGACAGCTCTGCAATCTGCAGTACTTCTCTGTCAACACCACACAAAATTTCAAAAAGCACTCCTGAAACTACCTCCTTTTCATCAAGTAGCAAGTAAAATCTGTCGTTTGGACCCACATGAGTCATATGATACCCCCTGAAGTATATTCCAGCAAAACCAGGTTTGCAGGACTGCTTGAGGTAAGGACACAAAGACAGACCTACAAAAAGTCTCTGCTTGCTGGGAAATTGAACCCAGAATTCATTTCTCGTAACCAAGTAAGGAAGAGCCATACCTGAGAAGCTTTTTCCTCAGCTCCTCCATACAAGAAAAGCCTCGGAGTTCCCCTAAGGTTTCCAGAAAACACCTCTAGAGGGCGATTTAAGATCCTCCTTCAAATTTACTGGGTGACACCTCCAGACCCTCAGCCTCCTCTAAAGCACATGCATTACCTGGATAGATGGACCATTACTAAGATTTTTATTATTCTAAGGATACAATGGAGATGCATCCTGGTAAAAAGGAACATTTCGTCGCAGTTACCATTACGATTTTAACTGGCTTTTTCTCCTAGGCCTGGCCAATTGCCTGTGACAGATATTACTGCCTGGGTCTTGCTGTTCCCAACATGACATGGAACATATTTGATTTCTGGCTGTTCTCTGATGTTGAGTGCAATAGCTGCAAGTCATGCTAAAGGCCAAGTGTTTTAAGTGCCTGAAATAAGCTTCAGGAAATGATCACTGTATCACAGGCATGATACCTACTTCCTAACCCTGAGCACAACACTATGCTCAATAATGAAGAGCTTCCCAGCCATCAGTGGTCTTTTTTAACCATTAAATATGTGTGTACCTCATCCCAGAAGAATTGCTGCCATTCTGCTGCTTTCAGCCCCATCTCTCTTTCCTTTCTTCACCTTTCCATAAAAATAAACTTACAGTTATGGTGACTTCACTGATATTTTGCATTCACTTTTTCCTTGAATACTTAAATTAAAACCTACCTTGTCCTGAAGGATTTGCTGCCATCCTTCAATTTTCAGCCCTTGTTTTATTCAGCTGGAGTTCAAATATTTTAACCCCCACAAATATCTGCAAAACAGGCACAATATAAGATGAAAATAGTCCTTTAAGAAAAGAGCTTGGAATTCAATCTGTTAGAGACTTCATAAATATGGCAACTGTTAGAAAGCCCAAGCTGAACACACCATGTGTGCTGCTTAAAATGTATTCTACAATATATATTGTTCTAGCTGAAACTTTAGGCTTGAAATACCAAGGGTTGTGATCAATCCTTTTTTTCAGATTCTAGTAATTTCTATTAGTAGAAGTAGTAGTAATTTCTTATCATTTCTATTCTACTAAAAATAATATACATAATTGTAGTCATACACTTATTTTCCCAAATGAACGTCTTCTGACAAGGCATGTCAGATTACACTTAAGAATTACATCAAACCTTTGAAGTCCTTAAAAGCTGAAGCCTTGGAAGAACACAGTTTAGGCCCTAACTCAAGAAAAACTGATTGTTTGAGGAGAGGCTATTTAAATCCCACATACAAGGCCAGCCACAGTTAGCTGCAGTGTGGCAAAACAAAAAAGGAGGCCTGCTGCTCCTCGGTCATACATCACCTCGGACCACCACCAACATCTGTTTCCATCAATGTGCCAGGCTGTAAAGTGCAGTGGCGAAGAGCTCTGGCTCAGCCAGGCGGAGGCGAGGGACAGGAACGCTGAATCCTGCAGGAAACGTGGAGCACAAGTCAGTCACACTTCCACGGGAAACCGCGTCATCGCTACGCTCTGGACCTGTGGGTCCCTGAGCAGCAGCGCTGCGGTGGATTAATACCTCATTGACAGCATTAATTAAGCGCAGTGAGAGCGGTCGGGACGGGTTTCTCCAAGAGCCAGGAATGGCCTGACCCACTCTCGCCGCTGCCCACTTCCCCCCACACACTCGGGAATGGGCTTTCCCGCTAGACTCTCCCCTCCCGCCCACAATGGACGGATGGCTTCCTCGGCTCTCCCCAGCCCGGGGGCGATGCCCCGCCCCAGGCCAGCCGGCCTGGCCGAGGCCCCTGCAGTCCCTCCCGCCACCCACCTACCCGAGAGCGCGGGCGCTCCGGCTCCTTTTACCCCGCTCGCCCTTCCCGCAGCGCGGCCGCGCCGCCCCCGCCCCTGCTCGTGACGCTCGCACAGCGCGACAGCGCCCGCGCCCTCCGCCGTGCCTGGGCCCTCCTCTCTTCCCGGACCCTCCCCTCGCACTTCCCGCGCCCTCCTCTGTGGCCTCCCCTCGCACTTCCCGCGCCCTCCTCTGTGGCCTCCCCTCGCACTTCCCGTGCCGTCCTCTCTTCCCGTGCCCTCCCCTCGCCCTGCCCAGGCCCGCCGGGGTCGCAGTTGTGCGTGTGGAGGCGCAGGGGGCCGCGCGGAGTGTGGCGCTCAGCGGTAAGGCAGCGTTTGCCTGAGTTTGCTCCTGCCGAGGACATCGGCCTGGGGACAGGAGCAGGCGCCAGGGTTTCAGGCTTGGGCCACACAATGGGGACTCCAGGCAGCATCGAGGTTAAATAGTAAAAACACCCACAAGTGGAAGGGAAAGGGTCACGAAATCAGGTTGGAAAAGACTTCCGAGGTCATGGAGTACAGCCTGTGACCCAACACCACCCCATCAACCAGACCATAGCACTGAGAGCCACATCCAGTCATTGCTTAGCACTTCCAGGGACGCTGACTCCACCACCTCCCCGAGCTGGGCAACTCATTCCAAAATCTAATCGCTCTTGCAAGGAAGAACTCCCCTGGTGCAACTTGAGGTTGTGTCCTCTTCTCCTGTTTCTTTTTTGCTTTAAATCACTGCCAAGCAAATTGTGTTTGAACACAGCAGCAATATTTGGAATTATTACAGAGAGGTGTGTTCATGGAACTGGTGCATGGTTTGTTTTTGGAATGTCAAGCAACAGCAGTATAGGTGAAGGTATCTGATTAAATGATCCAGTCTGACCTGGGGAATAAACCATAGTCTTAAAGCAGCAATCTAAGACTTTTTATGCCCTTATGGTTAAAATACTTATTTGAATCAAACTGGTCTGAGTAGCAGCTGTAGCTTTGATTGTACATAAATCAATTATTAAGAATTGCTATAAATAAATAATTTAAAGGCTGCATACAGATGGGGCCAACTCTGACCTCTTTGCAGCCAAAAATCAGTCACGTTGTCTGCTTCAGGGGTTTTTTAAGGCACTAAACAATTTTCATGAAATAAAGGCCCTTTTTCTTCTTTAACTGAATGTAAGGATAAGAACATGAAAACAGTTACCTTTTTTTTTTTATTACTTAGTTCAAGATGTCTATGTAGACATGCTTTTACTGCAGGATATTAAATTTTTTAGTATTAACATTTTGATGGTGTATGTAACAGGCACTTCTGAGCAAATGACCCTTACAGCAAGGGTAAGTCAAGTCTTCTGCATTCTGCAGGGCATTTTATTTCATCTGCTTTCTCTTTCATTAAATGCTAGAAGTCCATAACCTCCTCACTCTTCAGGCCTAAAGTGGAAAAACAGCTTATTAAAAACTGATGATTTAGTTACAATGGAATTATTTATATTGGTAAGAAAACACATAGGGTCACACTAATTGATTAGCCTGTACAACCACATATTACAGAAATACTGAAGGCAATTGACAATTACTAAAGATGCACTGCAGCCAGTTTTACTATCTTGAAGAAATAAGTTACGTTTTTGAGAGTGTACAGAATACATAAAAATCTTGTTAGTGTCTATAATAATGGATTAATTTGTCTTAAAATAGTGTGCCTTAGTATTGTACACATGGATTCTGTGAGATTGACAACAACCTGCTAATCAAGTATGCTGTCCTTCCATTTATATTTTTCAAAGACATGCACACTGTTTGACATTTGTAACTGAACAGATTTGTGTCTGAAAACTTGTAATGTCCAGATGTAGAATTTAGTTACCATGATTGTTTTCCTGGTAAAAGCAATGTGTGCGTGTGTGTGTGTGTGTGTGTGTGTGTGTGTTTGTGTAGGGAGGTGTGTGTGTGTGTGCCTGTACCCAAACCAGCAGACAATCTCGGGGAGTTTTCTGTTTGTTTTAAAGCCCTGTTGATTTATACTGTGGGAAGCAAACATTACTGCCATTCCCACATGTATTTTTGTCAACTGTTCTCTGTGCATGAACAGCTGACTGATCACCTGCCCTCCTGATTCTGTTTTGGTATTGCTTTTTGTTTTGTTTCATTTTGTTATTTCTCATTCTGCCTTTAGAAATGTAATATGTGCTAATTTTTTTCCTTTTAATTATCCCTTGGGTAATTTGCAGACCATTTTATCTAAACATCTTGCTTGCAGTCATTAACTGCTGAGGAGGAGGGTGAGTGAAGAGCAGCACAGCATCCAAACTAATAATCCTACCTGGTGCCATTCTCTGTGATGTCATTCCAGGACTGAGGATGTAAGTGATTCTGAAAAGATGCAGTTTGAGGCAGACAGGCCTACCTGCTGTGCTCCTCTTTACACAGCTAACCGTGGCAAGAAGAATTAATTAGGGGACAGTGGTCCTTGTTTGGGGATCAAGAAAGGAAGGTAGAGAAGGAAGAAGCAGCAAGACAAGGAGGAAGAGTCAGGAAACTCAGGTGAAGAAAAGCTGGGACTCATTAATTCTACATTTCTGTACGAGTGTGGTGAATGTTGATCATAGCAGTATCTTCGAGCATCTCTACAAAAACATGATCATGCCTCAAGTCAAATGATCCATTGGCTTTGGGGGAGGAGTTTCACATCCATATGTTATCAATTAATTTCTCCTTAGGTTGTAGAAACAGGAAGAAGTGTAACCCCTTAAAGGAATGGTGTCTAATCTCCAGTGTGTCACAATACTTTTGCTTGAAACTCCTCTTTTTTGTTCAGCATAAGCAAATTAAAAAGTCAAATAAAGCATTTATAGCATGTCTTTTGGAAACCCATTACAAAATCTTCACTTTATAAGGAGGCCATTCTTGAACACTGCCTCACAAATCTTGCCATGCTCTTCCTTCAGACATTAAATGCTGTTTTTCAGGCTGGCTGTTCTCATCATCTTGGAGTAGGGGGAGCTTTGTATCCCATTATATAAACAAAAGCTGTGTTAAATTGAGTGTAGTTCTGAATGAATACAAATTGCAACATGGAGATGTGGTGGGATGACTCACATGGCTGGAGCACTGCACTGGATGGCTCAAGCTCTTCAGAAGAGACAGGAAAGGGAGAAGAGGTGGAGGGGTAGCCCTTTATATTAGGGAGGCTTTTGATGCCATGGGTATTGAAACTAATGAAGCTGACAATGAAGCTGAATACCTGTGGGTAAGAATTAAGAAGAAGGTGAACAAGGCTGATATCCTACTGGGAGTCTGATATCATATACCCAACCAGGATGAAGAGGTGGACAGCTTATTCTATAAGCAGATAGAGAATGTTTCAGGATCACCAGCTCTTATTCTTGTAGGTGACTTTAACCTACCAGATATCTACTGGGAATTTAATACAGCAGAACAGCGACAGTCCAGGAAGTTCTTAGAGTGTGTGGAGGACAACTTTTGTCACAGCTGGTGAGTGAGCCCACCAGGGGAGGGGCTATTTTAGATCTGCTGTTTTCAAATAGAGGTGGGAGATGTAGTGATTGGAGTCCACTTGGGGAAGAGTGATCATGAAATTATGGAGTTCTCGATATTTGGTGAAACGAGGAGGAACATCAATAAAACGTTTACATTAGACTTCTGAGGGCAGACTTTGGCCTATTCAGGAGACTTAGAGAGTTCCTTGGGAAGCAGCCTTTAAAAACAAAGGAGTCCAGGAAAGGTGGGTGTGCTTCAAAAGAGAGATACTGAGGGCACAGGAAGACACTGTCCCTGTGTGCCGTAAGATGAGCCGATGAGGCAAACATCCAGCCTAGATGGGCAACAAGGTTTTGGAGGAACTTAGGAATAAAAAGGATGTATCATCTTTGGAAGGAGGGTCAGGTCCCTCAGGAAGTATTTAAGGGGGTTGCTAGGGCATGTAGGAAAAAAATTAGAGAGGCCGAATTCAGTTTGAACTTAATTTGGCAACTTTTGTAAAGGCTAATAAAAAATGTTTTTACAAATATATTAATAGCAAAAGGAAGGGTAAGACCAACCTTTGTTCTCTACTGGATGCAGGAGGGAACTCAGTAACTGCAGATGAGAAGAAGGTGGAAGTGCTTAATGCCTTCTTCATGCCAGTCTTTAGTGGGAAGATGCCTTGTCCCCAGGACAGCTCTCCTCCTGAGCTGGTAGATGGTGCCAGGGAACAGAATGGTCCCCCTGTGATCCAGGAGGAGGCAGTCAGAGAACTGCTGAGCCACTGGATGTTCATAAATCTATGGGCCTAGATGGGATCCATCCCAGGATGATGAGGGAGCCGGCAGATGAGCTTGCGAAGCCACTCTCCATCATTTACCAACAGTCTTGGCTCACTGGTGAGGTTCCAGATGACTGGAAGCTGGCCAATGTGACACCCATTCACAAAAAGGGTGGGAAGGAGGATCCTGGTAATTACAGGCAAGTCAGCCTGACCTCAGTACCAGGTAAGGCAATGGAGCAATTTATACTGAGTGTCATCACACAGCACTTACAAGGTGGGCAGGGTATCAGACCCAGCCAGCATGGGTTTAGGAGGGGTAGGTCATGTTTGACCAACCTGATCTCCTTTTATGACCAGGTGACCCACCTGGTGGATGCAGGATAGGCTGTGGGTGTTGTCTGTTTGGACTTCAGCCTTTGGCCTTTGACATCATCTCCCACAGCACACTCCTGGAAAAGCTGCAGCCCATGGCTTGGACAGGAGCACTCTGTGCTGGGTTAGGAACTGGCTGGATGGCCAGGCCCAGAGTGGTGGTGAACGGTGCTGCACCCAGCTGGCAGCCAGGCACCAGAGGTGTCCCTCAGGGGTCTGTGCTGGGGCCAGTTCTGTTCAATATTTTTATTGGTGACATGGATGAGGGGATTGAGTCTTTCATTACCACATTTGCAGACAACACTAAGCTGGGAGTGTGTTGGAAGGTAGGAGGGCTCTGCAGAGAGATGTGGAATGGTTGGATGGATGGGCAGAGTCCAGTAAAATGGTGTTTAATAAGTCAAAGTGCCAAGTCCTACATTTTGGCCACAACAACCCCCTGCAGCGTTATAGGCTGGGGACAGTGTGGCTGGGCAGTGCCCAGGCAGGAAAGGACCTGGGGGGGCTGGTTGGCAGCCGGCTGAGCATGAGCCAGCAGGATGCCCTGGTGGCCAAGAAGGCCAATGGCATCCTGGCCTGGATCAGGAATAGGGTGGCCAGCAGGAGCAGGGAGGTCATTCTCCCCCTGTACTCGGCACTGGTGAGGCTGCACCTTGAGTGCTGTGTCCAGTTCTGGGCCCCTCAGTTTGGGAAGGACGTCGAGACACATGAGGGCATCCAAAGGAGAGCAACAAGGCTGGTGATGGCCTTGGAACACAAGCCCTGTGAGGAACGACTGAGGGAGCTGGGGTTGTTTAGCCTGGAGAAAAGGAGACTCAGGGGCGACCTTATCACTCTCTACCACTTCTGAAAAGTGGTTGTAGTCAGGTAGGGGTTGGTCTCTTTTACCAGGCAGCAACTGACAGAACCAGATGACAGAATCTTAAGCTGTGCCATAGAAAATATAGGTTGGATAATAGGAAGAAGATTTTTACAGAAAGAGTGGTAAGTACTGTAATGGTCTGCCTGGGGAGGTGGTGGAGTTACCATCCCAGGGATGTGTTTAAAAAAAGACTGGATGTGGCACCCGATGCCATGGTCTAGTTGAGGTATAGGGCATGGGTTGGACTCGATGATTTCAGTGGTCTTGACGGTCTCTTTCAGCCTAGTGAATCTGTGATTTCAGAATGACCATGGGCAGTTCTAATCACTATAGGCTGAGGTAGAATAGTGATTTACATTTTGGGTTCTTTTTCCCCCTAAGTGAAAATAGTAAGTGCATGATGTCTCCTTGGGTTGAACCAAGAGCTTCCAGAATACTGTTTTTATTTCCATATGGCACTGCTAGTCAGACATACAATCCTAAACACTCCCTTTATTTATTGTGTGTGTCACAAAAAAACTCTTCAAACAAACAAAATACATCTTGAAGAGTATTTAAACATTTTGGATTGATTGGGGTTTCCATAGCCAGTTGTGTAAAGGTACTGTATCCACAGTTACAGTCTTTCTTCCTGTCTGGATTTTTGATTTTTCATTTTATAGCCATTTAGCACAGACTTCCGCTTTATATCACTAGTGTCCTTTGTTCCCACAATCCTGTTTATGGCACCCCCATAAAACTTGACAGCTTTGAAGGCTTTTGAAAAGCTTATGCATTGTCTTACATGTGTACAGGAATGCACAGGTGTTGTGTGCTCATGACTTAAAACTGGTCTTATCTCTAGAGAGTCACTGAGCACGTGCATAGGATTTAACATGATGGAGTCAAAAGCCTGCCCTCTCCAATCTCTGCTGTACACAAGATATGAAGATCTAGTAGAATATGGAAGGAAGGACCCTTTTTGAAAAGATAGCTGGATTTTTTGGTTTTTTTTTTTATATCTTCTGGAATGGTGGTGTTCTATAGCAGTTTCCTGTGTGCCTATGTGCAGCCAGACACAAATGTTATCTTTGCCAAGGTAGACCACATGGGGAAAAGACAAAGCAGCTGAGGAGAAGCTGTTGACAGCAGGGAAAAAAATTTTAGTGCCCTTGACCTGTCAAACCAGCCAAGCCTGCCAGTATCTCTGTGGCCTCAAGCCTACCTTATTGTTTGTACTGTCTGGAGTATGCTATTGAGAATCCTAGCATTTCGTCTTTAAATAGAATACTTGATGAAAAGCAGGTGTGCTTTACATGTCTGGTCTAGTAAATAAATACAATGCGATCTTAGCCTTATGATAGTCATTGTAAACCCTTTTGCCATTTTATGTCTCATCTGGACAAAAAGATAAAAATGCATTACAAAAAGAATGTTAAGAGATAACTGAGAGTCCTTCTCAGGCTCACACTGAGCACTTGAAAAGCCATCTGCCATTATAAAAACATCCTGGGTGGTATTACTGGAGTAACTGGCACTCCAGAACAGCAGTGCAAGATAGGTGCTATCCTTAAATTTGTAAATAGGTTTTCCTGTACATCATCTGCGGATCATTTTTCTCCTGGTTTATCCTTGTAAACAATCCTAAGAGGTTGCCTGCAGGACTTTGATTTCAGTGATACAGTAACAGAACTATTTTTTCAGGAAAAAACATGTAAAACTGGTGACATTTTTCTTGAACTGGTGAGATTCTTGGTCCCCAAATTGACCATTTGTCTTCTTGCCCAGTTAGTGTTACACCTGTCTGTTTCATCCTGCTTCTGAGCTGAAATGATATAAACATAATAAATAGCTATGATTTTGCTAGGAGAGCATGCCAGTTTTTTCAAGTTATCTTGGGTTAAGATGTGGGCATTGAATAACAGTCTCTTTTCAGCCTGCCACTGATTTTGGTTTTCACTGTGTATTTTATGCTGGTTGCATGTTTCATGTGCTGAATGGTTTTAGCTTGGTTGATGTTTAACAAAAAGAAAATTACCAGTATAAACATCAAGGAAAATATTATAAATAATTTATAAAATAAACCACCACAGTGGAGAAGGATACAAAACCTATGTTTTTAATCACTCATCAGTTCCTAGCAGAATTAAGAGATTTCTTTATTTCACTGCTGGTATTACAAAAGTACACACTTTCCTTCCTCAGGTTTTGGTAGTGCCTCTTGAGCCTGCTGTTGGAGCCAGATGACCACATACTGACACATTTAGAGGTTCCTGTTTGTGTGTAGGAAACAATTCCTACAAGAAGTCTGCTATATCTATTTTTTTCTGTTTAATTTCATGCACAATAGGTTTGGAGTTCTTTATGGCCCCTGTTCATATTGTGTGACTACTTCTAATCACGGTACAAGAATTTGTTCCTAACTCTAATTTCACATTCAGTGTTCTGTCTTCTTTATGAAATTCTAGTTTTTGAAATCAACTACATAATATGCTCATCTTCCATGTTAAAAAAATAGAAATGGGTTTCCCTTATAGCTGAAGAAGCAGCTAAAAACCCACCATTGTCTGTGATACAAACTTGCAGAAGATACAGCAAAGGCCAAACAGTTGTACAGATTTTTAAGATTACACATTTAAAGTAATCTTTAATATATTAAAGGTATGATTTATGATTTTTGAACTCTTCTAATAGAACATAGAATGGTTTGGATTGGAAGGGACCTAAAAAATCATCCAGTTCCACCCCCTTTGTCATAGGCAGGGAACCTCCCACTAGACCAGGTCACTCAGAGCTCCATCCAACTTGGTTGTCTTCTTGTTTCTCAGTATCATAGTTTGCATTTGCTACCTCAGATATGTATCACTGTTATACCTAGATTGCTGTCTGTACAGATCTTTGCATATTTGGTACTCACCAAAATCAGAGGATGAGAGACATCTGTCATTAGTCATTAAGACAGTTAAGGCTAGATTACTTACCCTGTCCATTTTTTGGGTTTTTTTTTTAAAGCATGTTATTATCATAAATTACATTTAAGAGTTGACTTAGTGTCAAGTTAGCCAGCTTGACTTTATAGCATGCTATGGTGTTGGAATTCTGAAATTTATCATAACTTGCATGTCGAGAATTTAGGAATATCACCATAATAACCAGCAAGTTTGTAATTTTCTTGCATAACAGCTCTTCCACTAATGTCTTCTGAACTTAGTTTCTAACCAGACGTCAGCTTACTCGCATTCACAGGTGCACAAATATTCCTGCATTTTGAATATACTAATTCAGTTAGTTATTTGAAAATATTTCCAAGTATTCTATGTCAGATGAAATGATCAAATAGCAGAAACAGGTAACACAGACACTTGTAATTAATAAAAAAAGAGGCATATACTGCCCTATCACAGGAAACTAGACAAGTGAATCTCTGGAGCTTGGAACTTCACCCTTGTATACAGGCTAATTGAGAGGTCACCTTATGAACCTTAGAAATTGAACATAATGATTTCTGTAGCAGCACTGAGTCATTCAGGCTGGAAGGGATGTAGGGAGGTCTCTGGTCCAATCTCTTACTTGAAGGAGGGTCAGATGTGAGATCGCGCCAGATTGTCTTGAGAATCTCCAAGGGTGGACTGCACAACCTCTCTCTGCAACCTGCTCTGACTCTTGACTTACCTTCAGGGGGAAAGAAGTTGTTCCTAACATCCATCAGGAATTTCCTGTTTCAGTTGATCTTTTGCCTCTTGCCCTCCTCCTATGGTCTCCTCTGGTAAGCTCACTTCCATCTTTTCCACCACTTCCCTGTGAGATATTGGAGGATGCAATTAACTGCCCTTGAAGCTATCTGCTTCAGGCCCAAAAAGCCTCAGCCCTGCAGTTGCTGCTTGCAGATTGCCACCAACCATCTCAGTGCCCTCCTCTGAACTTTGTCCAGTTTGTCAGCATCTTGTATAAAGGTCCCACAATTGAACACAGGATTTCTGATAAGGTCTAGTGAGTGCCAAGCAGAGTATGATAAATCCTGCCCTCAATCTGCCGCTTGTGCTGCCTGCTCTTTAGGCAGCCTGGATACCACCAGTCTTCCTTGCTCCAAGAATGCTTCCACCTTATACTCAGCTCACTGCCCACTAAGCCAAGGTTTAATGAGCAGAAGGTCATTTGTACTTGCACAGGGCTACGATGGCCCCAGGTTTCAAAGCGTCAGGAGGTGTTGGTGTCCCTGACCAGGCCTCCTTTGGAAAAGGATTGAGTTGGAAACACAGCTGGGTGACATGGCATAAGGGAAAAGAGAAAAAGAGCTCTCAGTAAGTCATAAACCTTTGAGATACAGACTGTCACAAAACTGAAGGGAACCAATTCATGAAAGTGGCAGATACACAAACCTGCCTGCTGCTTTATCACAATAGTTTCCACTTAATATTTAGATAGTCTAAAAGAAAAGTTGGGATGCATGTATCTAAGCTGACTAATGTGTATTGCTTCCTTTTTCTGACAGATAAGTAGGTTGTTGTTTCTGAAGTGTAATGAACAAGGAATATTTCACAGCCACTTTCTCACTGGGGCCTGGCACTAGGTTTGGACTTTTGATGTCTGCTGGAGTTCAAACATTAAGTAATATCAAGTAGTTATTTATAGTAAGGATTGATTTTTTTTATTCTTTTTGTAATAACAGTCTGTAGTGCTGTGCTTTCGTGCTTGTCCTGCTGTATGGCATCTGGCAGTGTAAAACCTGGTAGTTCAGCTGTAGGTATTAGTGCTGCCCTGTTGATTTCAGTGGTGTCTACTCCCCAGGAAAGTTAAATACAAGTGAAATGTTTACAGCATCCAAGTCTTACCTGGTCATATACCTGTATGTTTATCTTCATGTATCTATCTGTAGCTGGAAGGGATCTTGACAGTCTTACAGTGCTTCATCACTTTCCCCAGTGGCATGTTACTCTATGGTGTCTAATTAGTGCTGAGCAAATTATCTGGGAAAAAGTAATTTATCCATCAGATTTAGCTTCTTTACCTGCTCAAGAAAGATCTTAGACTAGGACTATGCTTTTTGTCCTATTTATTGGTTATTCTACCAACATGAACACTTTTCACACACTGTTAAATGTGGATAGATCCCTGAATTTTTGTAATGGATTACATGCTGTCAGATGGATTTGCATGGATTGCTTCTAGAGGTCTTGATGTATCTTTCAGCTCATTTCAGCAGGATCAAACATTCTACAACGATGGGAGATCTCTCAACGTGAGATCTCTGCGACACATGGCATCAGTGAAAGGATGTTTCTATGCATGCCTTGCGGGCAAGACATCTCTCAGTGTATCCGGTGCACTCTCACCGTGAGGGAGTCCCGGCGGCCGGGCCTTGTCCCTCCTCAGCCCGGCTGGGGTCGGTCCTGCACCGCAACACGCCCCATTTACAAACTTCCCTTCCAACTTGAGCGTAGTGTGAGGTCAGCGAGCCTTGAAAAGTCGAGGAGTATGACTGCTTTCCTGACACTTAACCCGCTGTTCGACAGCGTGCGGTGACCCCGCCACAGTCCGGGGTCACCGTCGGGGCTGCTCGGTGGCGCGGTGCCTCCCCCGGCTCGGCTCGGCTCGGCCCGGCCCACCTGGGGCTCCAGCAGATCCGCTGCCTGCCCGGGCTCGCCGGGGGCTCCGCGAATCCTGATGCCTGCCCGGGCCGCCTCTCCGCTTCGGCCCGCCCCGCTGCGCCGGGTGGCGGCGGCGGGCAGTGCCGGTGCCCGCCGCCGTGCGGGCCGGGCGGGGCGGGGCGGCAGGTGGCGCGGATGTCGCTTTGGAAGGGGGCGGGCGGTGGCGCAGGCGGATGCTGCGCTCGCTCCTCCTCCTCCGTCGTCGCCGCAGCCGCCGCCTCCTGCGCCTCCTCGTATCGCGGCGGTGGCGGGCAGGGTCCGGCCGCGGCCCCGCAGCTTCTCGCCGAGGCGGCGCGGCCTCCGCTCCCTCCTGCCTTGCCTCGGTCGGTGCCCAGCCCCGGCGCGATGTCGGGCGGCGCGGCCAGCGCCCCTAAGCCCCTCCCGTCCTCCGGGCCCAAGTCGCTGCGGGAGATGCCGCATCCTCTGGCCACGTCCAGCAGCGAGGAGATGGGGCCGGCGCTCACCCCCAGCCCCGACCTGCTGCTGCCCCGCAGCATCGCCGACAAGGTATGGCCCGGGGGAAGGGATTGCGGCATTTGAGGGGGCCTCTGGTGTTGAAGGAGGGTGGGAAGAAGGACTGTGTATGTGTGTTTCCCTGACACATCCCTTTTCCCGGCTTCATCTCGTCGTGGAATAAAGCCCTGGGCGCTGCTGGCATCAATTGCAAGAGCACAGAGCGGCTCCGGGGGGAGAACATAACGTGTCCCTTGCTGCGAGGGACCGTCCGGGACACTGGTAGTCGCGCTGTCACAGGAGGGTTGCGAGAGGCAGGATTTTATTTACTGTAACTCCTGTGGCTCATGTCTGCAGATAGGTGTAAGTTTTTCAGGCATTGCTGCTGCTCCTTTGCTGTCTCCTTCCTGTAATGCTCACGTGGAAGGCTTGGAGCTGGCATGGTTTCCTTATCATCAGCTTGTTTGTGACTGTCCTTTCCAGGCTGAACTCCTGCTCGCTTCTTCCCTGCATTAATACAGACACAGTGTTCTGCAGGACTAGCTATGTTTGTTTTCCTTTCCCTGGCTCTGGTATATGTTCACAGGACACTAGCAAACTCTGTGAAGTGCCTTCCTCGTGGTAATAATTCGGTACTGGTAGTACAGCGCTGCCAATACATTAGCTGCTCTTGCAAGGACTTAGTATCCCTGTGGACAAGTCTTCCTGAAATTTTTAAGGTAGGATTTTCTGGGAGCAAGAACTGCAAGGTGTTTAAAGGGTTTAAATGCAGTTCTGGCACAGCTGGTTCGTGCATACCAGGTATTATTACTGAGTTGCTGGTGTCAAGACGTGCTTTTTCTGTGGCTGTTGTCCTGGGGAATATGGAGCTGCTTCTGGGTAGGATGGATCCCTTAGGCTCCAAAAGCCTTGAGGCTGTCAGCAGTATCTGGCCCAATACACTCCCATGGTATAGGAGAGTGAGTCAAGGTAGCCTGGCCTCTTCCATATTTCACCATCTGCTGTGTGCAACTGTGATGTAGGGATTCAGCACTTCTTTCCGCCCATGTAAGGAGTCCTCTTCTTGAACATTTGCCCACTGTTGCTTTTGTGAGAAGCAAGGTTTATCTTCTCTTCAAGAATTTAGGCCTTCATCTAACAAATCAGTCAGTTGATGACCTGTGGAGAAAAGGGGATGTGACTAAGGCAGGGGTAGAAATTGTGGAGGTTTTTGTCTGTGATAGATGGTTTAATCATCTAACTAGGTTGTTGTCTGGCAAACCTGTAGCAATAGAAATTGGCAGCTACCTTCGCAGATCTTGCAGCTGAGAAGCTGCAGCTGTTGGCACGGTCCGTCCACACTGCTGTATAGCTGGTGAGAGGAAGTTATGAGGAGTACTTACACCCTGTAGTGTCTTTCCTCAGTTGTATTAAAGAACTTCTTTGCTTTTGGAGTGCAAACAAGCTTCTCTGCTTTACTTCTTCGAGGTTTTGAGAAGTGTATCAGTATTCTTGACAACCTGGGGGCAGAAATAACTGTAGCTTTAGGCTGTGATCAGCTAACTTCTCATAAGTGGGAAAGTTCTTGCCCAGTTTTTCCATTAGCAATAGAAATGAAATCCACCTTCCTGTTCCCTGTATGTAGTACCATTCTGTTGTAGGCACTTGGCAGCATAGAAATACTCTAAAAGGCAGAACAAAAGTGGCTGTGGTAAGTGATGACTTTAGACTTGAGTGCAGTTCCGTGCTTGACCTGGAAATGACACTAGACTATGATCCTTGCAGAGTAAAAGCATATCCAGTAGGAAGAGAATATGATTTTTTTCCTTCTAGCTGAATTAGCAGAAAAAGCTTATCTTCTTGATGGATGGAGATCAACAGCTTTGCTCTGTATGGGATGTCCTTTCTTCAGCTTAGTATTTCACACCCTGGCAAGAAAAAAATGTAGTAACTTCTTTCCCATCTCAGGAAAAAAAATTCAATAAACAGGTGTTAACTAGCTTTAAGGCAATGCCTGCCCTGAATATTAAGTAGTCTACAGAGGAAGGGAGGGTAAGTGGAGGTAAACAGGTAAAACCGCTTTTTGGGTGGTTAGTATGTCTCAGTCTTAGAATCATGGAATGGTTTGGGTTGGAAGGGAGCTCAAAGATGATCTAGTCCAACCTCTGTGCTGTGGACAGGGACGCCTCACTACATCAGATTGCTCAGAGTTTCATCCAGCCTGGCCTTGGACACTTCCAGTGTTAATCTTAAAAATCTTAATCTCTGATGATGGATTATTTATCTTTTGAGAGACTGGCTCATTAATCAACTAATAGTGCTGAGTAACTTCAATAGCTGAGTAACGAAGGGCAGTCAGCATTTAGGTCTGACTTAGGCTTAAAGCTCTGCATTAGTTATTTATTGATACTTGAGTAGGAACTGTTCTAATCTTCTGTCTGGTCTTTTGGGAGAATCTGGTGGAGATTGGTACTGCAGAAATTTTGTTCCAAGTCTCCTGCTTCAAAGTGTCTTTGAGTCAGATTCTGTCCATATTCAGACATGTACTAGGATATTGCTTTGGGAAGAGGGCTAGTGAAAATAGCTGTCCCATCACTATGAAGTGGATAATTTGCTTTTTCTGGGCTCCTTATGTTTTCTCTGAGCAAATACTTTCTAATATCTGCTGCAAGCTACAAGTACCAAGACTGAAATCCTCTGAGTGGAGAAAGCAAAGTAAAGGGGGGTTTTCTACCCATAAACTACTTCAATTTTTATTGCCACTGATGTATAGCATGGAAATGGTTGAACGTCTGCCATCACTGCTTTGTATTCTTTGAAGCATGTTTTTCTTACTCTTTTTTTTTTGATTCATTGAGAAAGAACACCACTTTATCCTGAGTCAGAAAAACCTGGGGGACAGGAACACCTGCCTCTGTGTCTCCTTTTGGATTTTGATTCAAATGTGCGAATAATGTAGTATTTCAGATCCTGTGTAACTTTCTTTAATGTCTCATAAACCTTAGGTTGCTGTTCAAGAACAGTGGCTAATGCTACTAGAGCAGTAGGTAATTGGAAGGGGAAGGAAAACTTTTTGTGCTGTTTACTGAGGCCATCTAAGTAGACTAGTCTCAAGTTTTCTGAATCTTAGAAACTGAGAGCTGCAGAACTGTAGTGTCTTTATCCTGACTTGTAATGGATGGTAGTTTTAGAAACCAGGATGCCTTGACTTTTGACAGCATCTTATCTCAGATGAAAAGGACATTTTAGCCAAGTACTTGACTTTTACAGTCGTGCTGCAGGAGACTTGATGCCTGAGCACCGTGAGTGTCTTTGAGTTTATTCTCCCTTCACCCTTGCTAGCTTTCAGATAAGGAGACAGCGCAAGCTGAACCTGAGTGCTACCATGTTTCTTGTGTTTTGGGTCTTTTTCCTTTTATTTGGTTGGAAATATTTCCTTTTATTAACATCAGGTGAGAGGAGAAACATGCAGAAGAAAACAGTTCCTCAAGTTGCATGGCAGAGTTAGTTGTAGAATTAGTTGTAAAACTGAGGCCTTGCTGGTTTAGCTTTTGGAACACATACAAGCTAAATGAGATCTTGTTTTCAGAGCAGATCCACTGCTGAGGAGGGCAAGACATGAGGAAGTGTGTGGATTTCTCTCTGCCCTTTCTTTTCAAAAAAAAGAAGGAAATTCTGCTTGCGCATGACTACTTGACTCCAGTGCTCAAGTTTGTTACTTTCGATAGCAGATCTGCTTTGCGCACCAGGACAAGTGCTTTGACAATAAGGAGAAAAGGCAGTATTAATAGGTTACTGAGATTAGGGCAGAGGTGAGAAGAAGATGTTTTGCTGCGATACGACTCAGATTCAGCCCCTCTGGGGCTGTGCAGATTTAGTAGGCTGCTGCTAAGGTTTGGAAGTGCCAGGCTGTGTAAAGTTAGAAAAGAAGTGTTCTGTATGGCTTAGTTCCACTGTCATCTCGCTGTGGTCCCTCTAGAATTGTATAAGAGTATCTTCCTAACATGGTGGTGTTGGCTATTCTTGCTGTGGCCTGCCTTGAGACTGACAGCTGTCTGAGTTGTGATGATTCACATCACTGGTTTCTTGCCAAGAACGCCAAAACATTTCATATCCCACCTGTCCTAGGACTCAGGTTCCCTTGTCCTTTTTCAGACATTTCTGACTGCTGTTACTGTACTTGTGGCCAGCTACGTAACTTTCTCAGCTTTTATTCTTGGAAGCTCTGCCTACCTTGTTTTTGCTTCAGTTAACTCTATACAGCTGATGAGAGCTTCAAGGCTGCTTTACAGGCACTATATTAAGCAGATACCAGAGCTGATGTGGAATACCAGGCTTGCAGTGAATGTATACCTTGAATTTGCTAGTTCATGGAGATGGACTTTAAAACTCCTAATGCAAACTTCTGGTTACTAACTGAAAACTATTGTTTGCATGCTCTTCTGCTTCCAGGTTATCACCATAGTGAATTCCTAGACTTCTTATTAGTACCTGATCAAATATACTTGGTGTTTGCTGGAGTGCTGTCACATAGCACTTACTCCGAAAGGGAGCCTGGCACCTCTCCAATTCCAAAAAATATACTGGGAGTTTGAAGCTCTACTTCCAGCCTCCTTGGTTGCTGTTTTGTAATTATTGCTCTTAACTTTACCCACCTACAGATGAAACCAGTTTGCAGTATAATCTGAAAACTTAAAATAGATCTGCTTGAGCTTCTACAAACTTCTTCATTCTCTGACTAGATGAGAACTTAGACATGCACCATGTATTGTTCTTAAAGGAAGCTGGAGGTAAATTCTCAGTTGTGGAAGAGACTTACAGACTGTAGAAAGTCAAACTGAAGTTGGTGAACTTGGGAAACAGTGTCAGTATGGATGGGTTGATCTCTGCTCCTATCTACAGAATGCAAAAATGACAGTCATAGGGAAGTTGAGGCTAGAAGTCAATTCTGCATACTATCTTGTCCAACCTTTTGGCTCATATAGGCCGGGCTGCCCAGGATGCTATGAAGTGGTGTTTTGAATAGCTCTCTGGGCATCCTGTTGCTGCATCCAGTCACCCACAAAGTAAAATGTCTTCCTCATGTTTAAGTGAAACTTCCAGTATTTCAATTTTCACTAAAAAGAGTCTGTTACTTCCTTCTGTACATGGTTCCATCAAATATTTATCCTTATTGATAAGATTCCCTGAGCATTATTATCTCTAGGCTGTTTGCCTTCTTTGCCTGGAGGCATGTTGCTGGTTCTTGGTCAATTTTTCCATCACTGTCTATGGATTTTTTTTTCATTCCCTGTCCAAACTGCTTTTCAGTCAATCAGCCTCCAGCACACACTGCTGCATGGGGTTGCTCCTGGCAGGTGCAGGACTTTACATTTCCTCATATCGAATTTTTTGAGCAATTCCTCAGCCCATTTCTCCAGTCTCTTGAGGTTTTCCTGGATGACAGCACAGACATCTGATCAAGGATTCTATACAGTTGTGTGCTCTCAGTCCACTTGCTGAGGATGTACCTGTTCCATCATTTAGGTCTTTAATGAAGGTGCTCTTTCTTAGAGTTGCCTTCACATTTAGAAATGGGAAAGGGTACTTTCATGGTATTTTCCACCTTAGATGCTGTATTACTGTTGTAAAACTCAGTGGTCTCTATTAAACAACTACAGCGAGTTTCTGGAATTGGCAGTTCACTTCTTTTTTGAACAAGATGAAGGATAGCTGGCAAGTTGGACCAAACACTTGAATCAGCATAACTATTTTAGTACCATTGCTTTTTCAATCTCTCCTGGTAAAGCTAAACATAGCTTCTGCTGTACAACAGTATTATTACTTTGTGGTTCTTACTTCAACTTAATGGAGGGAGGGGTGTATACTTTGAGGTTGAATTCAGTATTGCACAGCTTTCATAATCTTTTCAATAGGATTGCTTCATACATAATGAGATAGAGTATTGGAAACATATTCAGAGTATACATAGAGGAACTTGGTTCTTCAGATGGATTTCAGAAGGAGTAACTCGTCAGGCACGGTGGAAAAAGTTATGCTTGATGGTGAGGAATCCTCAGAGCTGCCCGTGCTGGAATGCCTTAAACTTACCAAAGTATGTGAATGCTTTCTGGGCTCATTCATGGATAGGAAGGGATAACCCCTTTGGTAACAAAGTTCTCTTATTATGATTGTATGGGGTCCTCCTCCTATTATCAGTGCCTCAGGAAGCATGTCCCTGTAATTAATGTCGGGAGGGGCAGAGGATAAAGAACAAAGGTTTGCTATGGACATGCCTATCTGGGAGACCTCAGTTCCTAGATTTATGTGGAAACTGTTGTTCTGGTGTCTTCTAGCATAGTGGTGTACTCTTTTGGTGTCTTAAACAGATGGTCTGGCTGTCACATGAGCCAGTCTGCTCCAGCACTGAGCTGGAAGACTGCTGCCTGTAAAGTAGGTCAGGAGACAAGGCAGGCAGCTCTTTTGGTGCAGTGGACTTAGTGCCACTGCAAGCAAATCTACTTGCCACACCTGAAATGTGTGTCTGAGATTGTAACTTGCATGTGCTTTCAGTCTGCTTAAGACTTTTAATAAGTCAATTAAAAATGGCATTTTATCTTGTGTATTTCTCAGAAATAAATTTGCTGAGGCTTGTTCTCTGTGGACCATGATCAAGATCTTAAATGCTGAACTCTACTGACGGTTTAAGTTGTGACTGAGTTGACTGCCTGAACCTGGATGCTGGTGCAGCTGAAATTTCCAAGATCTTGTGGCTGGGGAAAATTGCTTGCATCATTAGGCGGTAATGGTGAAAAAAGGTCTGAACTCCTACATGGCATCTGTAACTGTGACGTAAAATCTGTGTGAAGTTACTCTTAATAAATTGTTGAAAAACAAGGGGGAACAGTTTCTTTCCAGTTATTAAGGGCAATAACTGATAGCAAGGTAGCTACTAGCTACCCATTGCTATCAGTTGAACTACCAGTTGAAGATGGAAAAAAAAACTCTAGTAAGCTGTAATTATTTTAATGAGTTATCATTTCCATTGCCAGTCCAGCTTAAATGGTATTCAGAAAGGGCAGGAAGGGAGACCCAGAGGGAACTACTGACTACTCAGCCTCACCTCAGTCCCTGGAAGGGTGATAGAGCAATGAATTCTGTAGCCATCTTTATCCACAGAGAGGATGAAAAGGTGATCAGGAGTAGTCAGTGTGGATTCACTAAAGGTAAATCATGCTTGACCAACCTGATTGCTGGCTGTGAAGAAACAGCTACCTGTTGGATGAATGTGCAGTGGATGTTGTCTTCAGAAAGGCTTCCAGCACTGTCTCTTAAAACATCCTCATGGGCAAGCTCAGGGAGAGTGGACTGGATGAGTGGACAGGGAGGTGGATTGAGAGCCAGCTAAACAGTAGATTCTGGAGTCATAATCAGTGGCACAGGACTCTAGTTAGAGGCCTGTCACTCGTGGTGTCTCCCACCAATAGTGGGCCCAGCCTTGTTTAATTTTTCCATCAACGACTTGGATGAAGGGGCAGAGGCCTCCTCAGCAATTTCACTGACAACACAAAGGAGGGCTGAGCAGCCCTTCAGAAGGATCTCAACAGCCTGTAGAGATGGGCACAGAGGAACCTTCTGAAATTCAGCAAAGGCAAGTGCAGGGTCCTGCAGCTGGGGAGGAGCAAGCCCAGGTACCAGCACAGCCTGGGGGTGACCTGCTGGGAAGCAAGTTCCCTCTCTGAGAGGGAGCTGGTGGGTCCTGGTGGATAACAAGCAGTTGACCACCAATTGACAATGAGCCAGCAGTGCCCTGGTGGCCAAGAATGCCAGCGACATCCTTGGGTGCATTATGAAGAACATTGTCATCAGGTCCAGAGAGGTGACCCTGACCCGCTACTCAGCCCTGAGGTACAGCCTCACCTGGAATGCTGTGTCCAGTTTTGGGTTCCTCAGTACAAGAAAGGCATGAAACTCCTGGAGCAGGTCCAGCAGAGGGCATCAAAGATGACTAAGGGAATGGAGCATCTCTCTTAGTGAGGAAAGGCTGATGGACCTGGGGCTTTTCAGCCTTGAGAAGAGGCAGCTGAGAGGATCTCATCAATGCTTATGAGTATCTGTGGGGAGAGTGTCAAGAGGATGGACCAGGCTCCTCCCAGTGGTGCCAAGCCAAACAACAAAGACCAGTAAAGCAGACACGTGCAGAAAAAGTTCCAACTGAATGTGAGGAAGAGCTTTACTGTGCGAGAGAAGGAACACTGAACAGGCTGCTCAGAGAGGTGTATTCTCACTAGAGATATTCAAGAACTGTCTGGGGGCAATAATGTGCAACAGGCTCTGGGTTAATGCTGCTTGAGCAGGGAGGCTGTGCCAGATGACCCAATGTGATTCCTTCCAACCTTACCTATTCTGTGATTCTGTGTTTTGGCAGATGAATTTATGGGACAAATTCTAATTTATAAATGGGTAGGTCAAGGAATGGAAAGAAATGTCACCTTCATCTGTAGGGGATGTTACAATATCAAAACTATTGATTCTCCACCAGATATTTCACTTAAATTGGGAGTTGTTTATCAGAGTAAGCACTTAAGTGATACTGGTTAGTGGAACTAGCTGAAATGGTTCTGAAAACTGAGACAATAATCCAAACTTCATGCAACAGTGAAGGAAAGAGTTTAGCCAAGAGCTGTCATCGGAGTGCTTCTGAAAGCATAAATCCTGTTAGAGAGCATTATTGTCTTAGAGCCACATTCAGAGCTTCCACACTACCACTTTTGTGAAGCAATACACAATAGGTGACATGCTACTTTGGAAGTGAAAGTGGTGGTGTCTGTAACTCTTAAAGATGGGTTTCTCCTTTGTCATTTTAGGTATCTTGGTTGAAGACCAATATTACACAAGTGTATGGGAGCAAAGACGTGGGAAAAATGTGTAGTACTCTGGTTTGCAGGAAAATGTAGAGATTAAAATACAAACTTGCTTCTAAATCATGCCTCAAATTACAGAGAGCAGACCTGTGAGAATCACAATCTCACTTCCTGTCTTGGAGTGATCAATAGTATTACTAGGGCAGTGATCTATAGTGTTATTAGTGATGGGAAGCTTACAGCACTGAAGGACATGCTTTTGTCATGATTATCAATCTGTGCTTTGGCTTCATGCTGAATTTAAGTCTGAAAAAGTTCCCCTAACTTAAAGTTTCTCTTTATAATTTTCCTCACTTTTCCAGTAAGCTTGAATGATTCTGTGTGTTGCTTGAAAAGGGATTCTTTGCAGACAGGTGTTGCTCAGGGGCTGGGAAGCCTCCTACCCATCACCGGTGCAGATGGTGTTAACAGCAGGCACTTCAAGCTAACTCTGTGGCAAAAGCAGTGGCATCTGGTAGTGATAGACTACCCAGATGATAGAAACCCATGGTTTTCTGGGTGGAACCTTTGCTTTAGCTTATTAGGTGCTAGAATAAGGCAAATTGAGTGAAAATTTTGAATACTGGCAAGATGAAATTGTGAGTTTTGGATTGTTGCCCAGAAAATCTGTGGACATCTTTAATCAATGCCATTTATTGCAAGTGATCATCTTGACCTCTTCACAATTTGTATGATGACTTCCAGTGTGCTGACTAACCTGCTCCTTGATCAGTATACTTCACTTGAAGCCATGTGTGTAACTTTTATGTGCCTTTGTGGCTGTGGTAAGCCTAGATTATTAACTAAAAGGTGTTTCTCTAGATAGATTAGTCTGTAGATCTCAAGTTGTTGTGGTTTGATGCTGGCCCAATGCCAGGCACCCATGAAAGCTGTTCGCTCATCCTCTCCTGCCATAACTGGGCTGTGGAGAGAAAGAAAAATTAATGAAGGGTTCATGAGTTGAGATAAGGATCGGGAGAAAACACTTCAAGGGCAAAACAGGCTCAACTTAAGTTACAAAGTGAATTTACAACTAACAGAATCAGAGGATGATAATGAGAAGTAAAATAGGCCCTTAAAACACCTTTTTCCTCCCAGCCCCTCCCTCTTTCCCACTGACAGCAAGGGAGACAGGGCATGGTGGTTTGGTCAGTTCATCACCGAGATTTTCTTCCACTTCTCCGGGAGAGGAGTCCATCCCCTGTGAGGCTGTGGGGTCCCTGCCATGGGAGACAGTTCTCCATGAACTTCTCCACCATGGGTCCACTCTCATGAGCAGCAGCCATACCATACCTGCTGCAGTGTGAATCCCCCATGGGCAGACAGTCCTCCCAAAACTGCTGCAACATGGGTCACTTTTTCCATGGGGTGCAGTCCTCCAAGGACTGACAAGGTATGCTCAAACCTGGCTGCTCAAACCTGGAACAAGGGCCCTCTCTCTCCACTGAGTCTCCCACTGGATCACAGCTTCCTCCAGGCAGCCACCTGCTTTGGCATGGGCACCTCTGCCACGGGCTGAGGGTGGATCTCTGCATCCCCTGTGGATCCCCATGGGCTGTGGGTAGATCTCTGTATCCCCCATGGATCCCCACGGGCTGCAGGGGCACAGCTGCTTCACCTTGGTCTCACCACGGCTGCAGAGGAATCTCTGCTCCAGTGCCTGGAGCACCACGTTCCCCTCCCTGTCCAGTGACCATGATGTCTCCATGTTGTTTCCCTCACATGTTCTCACCTGTTTCTCTTCTCTGACTAGAAGAAAATCTGTGAGCCCTTTATTTTGATTTTCATCTGAAATATGTTGTCACAGAGGCGTTACCAACCTCTGTAGTTTTGGCCAGCAGCATGTCCATCTTCAGAGCCATCAGGGATTGGCTCTGCTGGATGCTGTGGAAGCTTCCAGCAGCTTCTCCCAGAAGCCACCTCTGTGCCCCCTGCGCTACCAGAAACCAGGCTGTGCAAAACCAGTACAAAAGTCCATCAGTCTCTACAGATAATTTTCTTACTGTGAAGAAATACTTTGTGACTGCTTTTCCTCAGTTTTTCTACTCAAAGCAGCAACTGAAGCAGTCATGCTGTGTGGGTTTTGGTTCAGGGTTGTTTTTTGTTTTTTTTTTTTTGCAACAGATAAGCACTTTGTTTATTTTATCCTTTTGAAAGCAAATGCCTTTCTGCTGGAAAATGTCTTGTATATCAGCAAATGTGATAGAGAGATATCGCTTAAATTGCACCTGCATAAATTGAGAGCTTCTCCGGGAGTACACTCTCTCTAAGTATCTTTGTCTCTGGCCTCTGTTACTTGCACAGTGATACCTTGTCAGTCTGACTTGCTCTTACAAAATCTTCAGTGGTCTGTGTCAGGAAAACTAATGCAACTCATCTGAAACAGAGAGCATGAGGGAACGCACATTGTAGTGTGAACATATTCTTTCTTGTTTAAATGAAAGTCACCAGGATACTACAGTGCTTTCCAGCCCTCTTATGTCTTTTATTTCCAGCCCTTTTATTTCTTCTCTGTTTCTCCACAATCCTTTGCATCTGTTCACATTGAAAAACCCTAGCATATTACTGTTAACTCTCAAAAGCCAAATGAACAGTTTGGTGACACTGGGTAGCTAGATAACAGATGTAACTAAATCTGCTTCTGGAGAGTGAAGAGAAAACCCCAAACTTCTACATGAAGTATGTCTGCAGAGCTTTAGCACAAAACTGTCTCTAGGAGAAGGCAGTTTCGTTTGGACAAGCTTAATAAACTGTTCCATCTGTAATCAGATATAAATCTGGTTTCTTGGATTGGGAATGATTCCTAGTCATATGCAGGATTCAAGTTTTCCTGCTCATGGTCTGAAATTCTGGCTGCTGCTTTGCTATTTAGAAGGTCAGCACTCAGCTCCTGAAAATGAAGCTTTAAACAAAACACAGGGTGTGTTAGCCTTGTTTGTTGACAAGGTGCTCTTTAACATGTTGAAATGGTTTGTGGTGTTTTTGTGCACACAGCTGCAGAATCCATGTTACAAACAATATTACTGGAACAAAATCCTTTCCTACAGACATGGAACTTAACAGAGCTACAGTTCATAAATTCCGTTATTTTCTGAATGTTCCTAAGGACATGTAGCTTCTGCCATTTGTGGAGGCATTTGAGCTCTGAAGATAGACAGGAATTGGTGTCTGTTGCCTAGTACTGAGAACCATAGAAAGACGAAAGAACCTCTAGCTCTTTTAAATGAGCATCCAAATCTGCCCAGATCTTAACCTCTCTTGCTTCTCATCAGGTCACAAGCACTTTTATGCTACTTTCTGCAGCTTAAACACAACTGAACTAATCATGCTGCACAGTTTCCAGCATGGCAGTTTGCTTAGGAAGACAGATTCAGCCTTCTGCAAGGACTCAAGTGCTCTAAAAACAGATGCAAGAGCTAACCTTGTATCTGAAACTTCTTATTTCAAGAGAATAGTTCATCCTGTGGATGTGTTAAAATACCTCTTGACATTTACCACAGTAAGGAAGCTATGGCAATCCTGTAGTTACTCCTTGCACTTCATTTCCTGTCCAAAGGATTTGGAGAGTGTACATGTCAGCTTCATGGCAGTTAGTAAGTTCAAAACGTGTGTTATACTTTTACATTTTACCTTATTAATGTCTGCTGTGAATAATAACCCATTTCATCTTCCAGGTGCCTGTCCTCCAAAGGCATTTGGCCTTTCATGCACAAAGCAATACAGTAACATGGCTTATTACTAGTATTGAAAGTCTTGTCTTAACTGTTGTAAACTGTTGTAAAACATCTGAGATACCACTAACATTCCTGATTTTCGGAGTCTAACCAGAACCATATTTAGGTTTAGAGTGGGATTTGCACAGTTCCCCTTCCAGACTACAGAAAGAAGCCTGGTTTTTATGGACTGTGAGAAGACAGACTTACAGATGGACTGACTGTATGAACAGATAGTCTGATGTGGTACTTGACGCTTTTCTTTTGACACTTTCTTTTGCCCTGGTGCACAGGAATGCTGAAACCATTTGTACTGTAGCTGTGTCTGTAAAGACTTTAGCAACAGAGGTCGGAGATAGCTTATAGCTCTTGCTGAAAATGCTGTTTGACAGAATGTTTCTGTGCCCACATTCTTGTTCTGTTTAGCGTAGCTGGGATGACTTATTAGAAAACAAACCACAAAGTAAAATAATCCATTCTATGAAATTGTAGGTCAATTTTGACCCATAGAGCAGAAATCATAGTTCAAATGATGAACACCAGAGCAAAGTCACCAGACTCATGGCTTGGCAGCATGTTGTACTTGGATGCTTATTTAAAATACTCTGAGAGCAAATTGGTCTAGTCGTTATCTAGTGGATTTTTGGTTAGATGAGCAAAATACCAGTTGTACTGCTGAAACTTTAGAGATGAGGTATGGCCCTGTTAAATTGGGTGCTTTCTGCCTGACCCTGCAGAGCCCACAGTCTCAGTTCATAATACCCTTCACAGCTAAGAAGTTTAAATTTGACTTGGGTCCTTAGCAGCTCATCATTGCTTCTACTCTACTGGCACATTTTGAGGGCAAGAGGAATTCCTTCTGATTTGTTCTTACTCTGTATTGCTCTTAAAATGGCCTCAACCTTCCTGATTTTAGATGATTATTATAATAGAAACCACTGGCCTTTTTGGAAAGTATCATCTTGTTCCTTGTGAGTGCATCCACATAAACTGTACCATCCCTTCCCATTACTGGAGAAGGATATCAGGAGCTGGCACACACATGTAACCACTTTCACTTTTCCAGGATGGTAGGTCTAGACTAGAAATTGATTGTCACAGTTTTTGTCAAACAAAACTTAGCACTGCCTTATTTGTGGAACAGTGTAGGAACATGGTTCTTCTTCCTGGAGATGAGCAGGGTTTTTGGCATTTAACTGTGGGGATTTTTTTTATTTTTTTTTAAACCCAGTTGAGCATGACTGCCTTGTTCTCTCCATCCCTTCTGTGTCCACAGCATTCTCCCTTCTCTGCACTCTGTATGCCCACTTTGGTGCCTTAAATTAACTGCTCAAAAGCAAATGCAAGAGGCTGGGATATGTACTGTCTCAGACATGTGAAGAAACAGAAGTGACCACTAATAAACAAAATCTGATGCTGCTGCCTGCTAGAGAAGGAAACTGAACATACATAAAGGGGAAGTAAATGCATTTTCTTCTGTTGTTCTGTATCTAGCTGGTATTGAATAATAGTCTTGTGTAGACTGAAATTTCACTAAACAGGTGGGTCTTCTAATAGAATACTGTACACAGATGAGCTAATTTAGGTGTACTGGAGGATGTGGAAGTGTTTTTTCTTTCTACATGGAGCTGACCTATACAAAAAATACTTGCATTCAAAACTTGCTGGGATAAGACAAGGAGTGTTATGAACAGGTCTGTGAAAGCGAAGTTCATTTAAGCTTTTATAGTGCCCTCAGGAACGTTTGTGCGCTGTCTGCCATTCTCCTATGACGTACTGCCATATACCGAAGGTATGGAGATAAGTGTTCAAAAACCCGGCTATAATTGTGTGGAATTGTTGTCCGCTTAACATGGCTCTGTCATTATGCCTCTGTGAAATGAATGGCAAAAAGCAATGGAACACCTTGAAACAGAAGAAGAAAATGTACAGTACTCTGAATTTTGGAAGTGAAGCAGTGTGGTTCTAGGAGCAGTATAGGCCTGGCTCTCAGATCCCTAAAAGTATGCAGGGGTATTTAGGTTAAGTGCACCTCCTGCTTCTAAACAGCAACATTTCTAAATGTCTCTTAGTGTCACACAATACTTCTTGAATGGGAGCAGTGCACCCACAGCATCACACGGGTTCAGGGGCTTTGCAGAGGTGAGTTTATTTGTGCTTGGAAGACGTGGCTGAACCACATCTTCTGCTTCCTCATGGGCCGCTGCTTTGACAGCAAAGCTGTCTGGTTAAGCTGTACACTTGCTCAGGCAGGATAGGTGAAAACTATGAAAGCATTCAGTTTCTGGAAACTGTAATATTAACTAGTTGCCTGTAACTCAACAGAAGATTCCATTTTCTTCACAATAAATCAATACCTGGAAATTTAGACCCTCAGGGGTTGAGTCTTGGATGCTTTCTCTGGTGAACTACTCCATGAGGGGAGGCTGCCATCCAGAAGACTGAATTCAAGCTCCTGAAGTTTCTACTTCATGTGAATCCGAATCCAAACTGCTCTGTAAATTGAGTTGTGGAAAATCTCCTGGGAGAAGATGACAACAGTTGGAAAGTTACCAACTCATTTTGAATCTCACATGCAGACTTCTAGTTTAAAAAATTCAGTTGAATTTTATGTTTGGATGAAGTGAACTTCTTGATAGATTTAATATCTGTTTCTGGGCTGGCTGACTAGTCAAGGTGTTTGGAGAGCATGATTTAACAAAGTAATGTGAAGCAGCCTTACCAGATAGCAGCCTGGATAGTTGTCAGGTTGTATTTCCAACACAGGCAGTTAGGTCCAACTTGCCTGGCACTGCAGGATACCAAACATGCTTCCAAAATCCTCTGACTTCTGTACCCATAAATTCAGGTGTCTTGAGGAATTCTAGGAACTTCACAGGAATGCATGAGGAGCCTGCCCTTGTGGTTGTTTCACAACTATATGCATGAACCACTAGCTCATGAACCTGAAAGTCTGAATGTCACACTGTATCTACTGTAGGTTGTGATCCAGGCCTTGCTACACCTTCACCTGACCTATCACTATCATACTTCAACAGATGACAAAGCTGTTTAGACTGTCCTGAGGAAGTGGGGGACACAGACGAAGGATCTTTACTCTTTACTTTAGAAAAAGCTTTGAAACTTCAGAAAAAGCTTTATGGATGCTCGCTAAGAAATGAAGAATGTCTTGACAAAACATGTCCTCCACAGCACCTTGCCTGGCTAACCAGGAGCAGCCTCCCCTTCTCTCTGCTGTGGGACTGGTCAGCTTTATGGCAGACTGACTACTGTGAGTAACAGAAACTTCAACAAAAGGCTTTGCAAGCAGTGGGTACCTGCTGTGACTTGGACTGTTCTGGTCTCTAATAGTGGTACCTCAGAGAGTTACTTAAAACATGGATGGACAGCTACTTGGTGCACTAAAGGTGAAGCTGATGCATGAACCACTGGCACTGAAGTCAGACACAGCTTGCCAGCTTGTTTATACAAAATGGATAATACCAGCCAGTATTTCAGATGCTTGTGGGTATGATAGTTATACCAACGGATAGAAACACAGGTGGCTGCATATCTCCTTTCCCACTAAGCTCTGCAGGACATACTCCTCTTCTTGTGATAAAAGCAGACTAACACAAATGGTGCAGTCTTGTTTCCTGAACAGAAAACAAAAGAAAGAAAAAAAAAATTAAGTCACCCAAGTATCATGGAAGAGAGGCTGGGCAATTAACATGACATGGAGGTGCTTTGCTGGTAGGATTACAGCCTGAGGTATCTTGCCTCATACTTCAAAGCCTGTCTTTTTCTAGCAATAGCATAAGACTTCAGCAGAATTGATCCTGCCTACTGTTAAACGAGGATTCAGCAGCTATGTGTGTTGTTTCTAGTGCACTTAGCTAGGAGGTTCCAGGAGGAGAAATAGTTAGGTTCTAACTTGGGTTTCATCTACTGAAAAGTTGCCAAGTAGCAGGGTATGATGCCAGCTGTCTCTGCCAGGGAGGATTCTGCAGACGAGGCAGAAGAGCGCAGTAACACATCATCTCTCCTTTCCCCACCACCACAGCTAGCAGCTCTCCTGATTTGAACCACTGCTGGTACAGAAGCTTTACTTGATGTAGGTCTGGATTGTTTCATCCAAGATAGAACTATCACAGCCTTTAACACCCGAGACATTCCACAGGACCCATGACTGCAAGAATACACTCAAGTGCCATGAAGTGAATTCAAACCTTCACAGGCTTCTGTGCTGCTGAAAATGTGCAAGACTTACTCGTATGATATTGTTACTTCCCAAGAGAATTAGTGAGGAAAGTGCTAACTTCATACTAACTGGCTAGCAGCTAACTGACTGTAAGCTCCATCTTTGGTTCTTTTCCTAGTTTCTCATATTTTAAGCAGATTCCATCACATGCTTTAAGCTTTCTTTTGGAAAAGTTTTATTATAAGTTTTTGAGATCTCCTGTGGAACCAGGCTAAGCTGTTTCTGCAAGTTAATTGTCATACTGGCTGCAGATCTGGCACAACTTGTATGTTAATGCTTAATGCACATGGACAACAATGAGCTGTCTTTTCCTTTGGAAACAGAAACAAATTTGTCTCCAGCTATTGTGGTATCCCAAGGTTTGCTTTGCTTTTTAGTCTGCTCAGACAAATTCTCTTGGGTAGCTGAACTGCAGATTTTATGAAGCCATCTCCTGTTGTTAACCTTATCCTGTCTACTGCTTATTCTGTTTGTGTAATTTGAACAGAACTTCTTATCTACTGAGTTAGTGTGCCATTGCTTCCTCCTGTTGTATGTGTTCCTCCTATGCTGAGTCTGAGCCAGATGCTTGTATAGCTTGAAGCGTCTACCTCATGTCTGAGCTGGCAAGCTGTGCCTTGTCCTCCTGCTCTTTTGCCCCCTTGAGAGCATTTGAGTGCCTGCCTTCCTGTCTTGCTAACCTGCCAGTTACACGTGAAACCATCTATTTGTTGGCAGCCGCTTCTGTGCATTGGCTGAGGGAACGTATCTCACCTCAGTTAGTAGACAATAGTTTAGATTATCCCTGTCCCAAAATGTCTAGGCTAAACAATTATTTTCTCTACTTCATAAGGCAGCCCTCAAGGTGAAGAGCGATGCTGCCATGGTTCTGCAGTACTGCAACAAACAGATGGCTCTTTATGAAATCCTAGTACTCCCATGATGGGTTTGTGACAATGACTGGTAGAAATTCAGCTGTGTTTTTAACCTTTATCAAAAGGTGACCTTTGTAAGTAACTTTACCTCAAAGCTCTTGCCTGTGATTCTATACCTTTGGCTAAAGGAGCATTGATGAACAGAGGGGGTCTCATCGACATGTGATTGCTTTGCTAAGATGATATGTTTTGTCTAGCCACTTACAGCTGTGTGAAGTTGGGTCTAGGAAGTAATTGTGTAACTAAAACTGTTGTGATAAGGCACGAAATGATGACACAGACACTGCTGCTCTCGAGGGGAACAAAAAAGAGGAAGAAAAAGAAGAACCTTTATTTTCTGACTCCAACATTTATAGTTTTCCAAAGGTGACAGTGGATTGGAGGGTGACAGTGCCACCTCTCCAATGCCACTGGACAGACCAAGGGTCCATCAATTCTCTCCACCTCCATGAAAGAATGCAAAACATAGGTTATTTACAGAACTGTGTGTGAGAAAGTTTGTTGAAAGAATATAAACATCAGAAGGCTTAACAAAGTCTTACAAAATCAGGGCGACATAAAACACTTCTAGTTAATGTGGTGCTTAGCTGTAGTAATGTTTCTCTGTTTAACAACAAAGGAAAACACTCTGGATAAGTCTATTCCTGTGCTACTATTAAAAAGATGCAAACAAAAACCCTCCTGTCTTCTTTGAAAAGAAGAGCCATTGATCCTTAGGACTTTCTATGTACAACTTGTCACACACTGTCAGCTCCCTCTGCTACAAAACCAGAGCAAAGAACATGTTAAGTTGCTGTGATATTTATGCAAATGCAATAACTGCTGTTACGGAGTAGCTGGTTTGTATTGAAGTGTGAGATTTGAAGGTGTGTGGATGTACCAAGTTAGCTATTAATTTGTTTTGCTGTGATTTTCTTCCTAAAATAGCAACTTGCTGGATTTTTCACCCTCTGTGTTCTCTAGGTGTTGGATGACACTCTTAGGCTTGGGAGATGGGAATGAGGACCTCTCCAAGGAAAAAGTGGTGTTTTCATTTGCTTTAGGACTCCAGCAGGGAGGTGCGCCTAGACACTTGTGCAGGAGAGTATGATCTGTAACTGTTCTGTAGTGCAGTGATGGCGATTCAGACTCTCGCTGCTGTCAACATGTGTGCAAGTTAATGGACTGGATGGGAGGCCTCTGATGAAAGTTTTGCTTCTTCCTCTATCACAGGAGTCTCCAGAGGTGAAAGCTTACTGCATTCCAGACAACTGAACTGTTGCCGTTTTGCCTGAAACCTGTGTTATAAGTAGGTCTCTTGATTTGCCTACCTGTTTTGTTTTCAGTCTAGGTTGACTCAGTCTCACCAGGAAGTGTTGGTTCAGCAATGCTGTCCTTTCTTATGAATTGAAAGCAGGTTGTGCTGTACTTAGGGAAGATATAGTGTGCTTTATCCTCAGCTTAATGACTTTAGTGTGTTGCCCAGGTGTTCTGGAAAAGGGTGATCCTTGGAGGTGCTGAAACAATTAACCCTTATAATATATCAGAGAAGCTTGTCTGTGGTGTCTTTGAAAATACTATGCTTTACCTTGAATCTGTTAAGCTTATTAAAAACTTTCTTTCTTTTTTTTTTTTTTTTTTCCTCTCCAATATAGGATCTCAGCCTGCCCAATGGCACACCAGTGGACACTTCTAGCCCGGCCTCCTCCTCATCTCTCCTCAACAGACTGCAGCTGGATGATGACTTGGATGTGGAAACTAGAGACCTCTTTGTTACAGTTGATGATCCCAAAAAACATGTGTGCACAATGGAGACATATATTACGTACAGGGTTACAACAAAGGTACAAAGCAATATTCTCTTTCCTAGTACTTCCTTCTTTGTGGGATAACTTCAGGGCATGCTGAATATTCACATCTTGCACTGTTTTACTATCTTAAGGACAAGAACTTAGTGTCTTTTGGTACCTTGTGAATGTGTTGAAGATGTGACATTTCTTAGCAGAACTGTTACTTCAGTGTCTGAAATTGTGGAAAAAGCTTTTAACATGTCAGCTTAGGTTTATTTTTTTGTCTCTGATTCCTAAATAGAACTGCTTGTAAACTTGCAAGGCCAGTTTCTTTCATTAACTTCACAGTTTGTTCATTTAAGTAATCTGACACTCACTTGGTTTGAATTCCCTTAAGGGGAATGTGCCTTTTGGTTCACTGTTAATCATCTCGCTTTTTGTGTCTATCCTTTTCTGAAAAGCTTTAAGGTTGTTGCTGGAAGTGTTTTCTACATTTTTTCTGTTATCCACTAAAATCATAGTCTTGATCCTCCGCTGTAAACTAGCTTTCATGCAGTTGCTGGTTCAGATACTTCTACAGCTGTTAATAAAAGAAAGTAGCCTTAGAATGCTGCTGCCAAGCAAAAGTGGCTGGAGATTTTTTCAGCACCTGTTGTAGTTCAGTCATGAATGTAATCTATATATATTTTTGTGAAAAGTGATCTGAAAAGTCCACCACATTCACAGCTGAAATATTGATTCCTCGTAATTAACTCATTCTTACTATAATGAGCTCCTAGGTGATGTTGACATCTACTTTGGGCACTTGTAGTTACCTAAGGCAAAAGGTGTTCACTAACTTTATTAGTAATATACTTGATATATTTGTCCAGAAAGATTAACATTCCTCCGGCCCACTTAGATGGCAGTATGTACTGGAGCAAATATTTTCCGTAGAGATAAGGAAGCTTTACAGGCCACAGATAACATTTTTCCAAATGTCCACTTCAAAGTTTCACATTCAGACTGCACAGGAGAAAATGGAGTTTCTCTAAAATAGTAACTATCTCTTCCTGCACATTTAACACAGTTCTGTCATTCATTTTTACTCTAGTAGCGTTAATCTTTCATGAAGCACTTTATCTTTTCTTACTTGGAGCAGCTTACCCTTCAGCTATTGCTTGATCAGAAGGAATAGGAACCACAAAATAAAATGCATCTTTCCACATTAGAGAAATGGCTAAAATTGGCTAATGTTATTTCTCTCTTAAATTAAGATTCAAATTATTCTGTCAATATAAAATATTTCTATATAGTGGCACTCTAATAATATTCCTATACTTGGAAATCCTAATGTTCAAGGATAATATGCTTTTCTTTTTAAAGCAGAACTCTGAAACATGGCCAAGGTCTTCACCATATTTAGTTCAGAAGTATTACCAAACAGTGTCTCTTTTCTTACTTAAAAAAATAATTCTATACTTCTGATTTTGATGTCTACCTGCCTGTCTGTTAATACTTGTTTTATTTTGGGTCTCATTGTAGCACATGAATCTGCTATATCATACCATTGCAATGCAGTTATGAAACTGAATAAGTTCTTCTGAATCACCATGAAATCCTCAGCTCTTTAGTTTTATTATTCGTTGAAACTTCTGGTTAATCTCTAGGGTTGGAACCTCTAGGACTATCTACCAATGTTCAAGACTTAACAGTATTAATGGTCTAACCCATTCTTGCCCTACAAACAAGGTGTCTTTGATGTCAAGCTAATTGCCAGTTAGCCATTGTATCTACAAGCAGTAATTAAACTTGGCAAAAAAGCTGCACAGGAATAATCCATGGAGTGAGATGAGGAGTGTTCGCAACACCTCCCTTGTAGCCTTGCAGGAAAGAAGTTTGAGGCCTCTAAAGGGTCTCTTTGGTGACTCTGAATGAGGAGACAGGGATGGCTGGGGTTTTTTTCTTCTCTATTGGAGAACACTTGTAGAACCGCAAAGGTTTGGATAAACATAGGTCATAGAATGAGTTATTCTGAAGACGAAAAGCAGCATCACTAGGGGAAGAGGGAGTTGCTAATGCTGTAATGTGTTCTTGTGACAGGATAGCACTGTAGGGAGGAGTGTAGACTGATCAATCTCATTTGTGTTGTGTGGGGTTTTTTTTCCCTCTTTCTTTTTACAGGTCCTTCATTCTAATAGGAAAAAAAAAAAGGTCTTTCAGTATGCCCTGGGCTTTTCATCTTCTCATACCTTTGTCAGCAGGTGGTAGTGACTGAGGAAGGGTCAAAACCTTGGCTTGCAAAGGAAAACTTTACTTGATCCTGCTTGTGTACCTGTTTTCACAGCTCCCTAGTAAGAGCCAGGTAGCATTTCCTAGCCTGTGTTGTGGATGAACATATTTAAAGAACGTAATGGTAATCCTCCAGCTAACAAGACAGTGATTCAGGACTGACTCCCTTGATTCTCTCATACAGTGTGTTCATCTTGCTAATGCAGTTACTAATACAAGTTAGTAAGCACTTTCCTTACACAGAGGGGCTAGTGAAACTGTAAAGGTGGGTGGAAGTTGTGATGGAACTTAACAGGTCTTGACTATGATGATTGAATGTCTTTATGTCCTTCAGATAGATGAATGTGCATTTTAGGGACATTTTACCAGAGTTCTTTTTTAGGAAGAAAGAGGAAAGTAAAGCTTGACCATATGTTCTGCAGTCATCTCTTCTGAGAAGACATAAATATGTGTACTTCTAACTTCACTTTCATTGTACTTTCTAGGATGGCAAGGCCTTCTTCTGTGCCTTTTGCCATGAAGGTCTGATTAGCTGAGTGCCATTCCTCAGTCATGCAGTTGCTCTGCAGGCTTGAAGGGAGAGTCTTTCAAGCCAGTCAGTACTAGCCAATGGACCAAGTGGAGGTCTTGTTTTCACTGTCCTGTCCTTCTCCTCATGCTCCCATGAGATTACTTGAACACGTGAAACAGCTTGATTTCCTAGAGAGAAGCAAGTAAAAGTGATATGAAGTCTTTTTCAAACAGGCTAAGCTGAGGCAAAAAGAGATACTGGAGTCCTAAGACTGTATCCTGAGACCAGCCTTGTTCCCTTCCCCCTCTCTGTCATTCTTCTCTTTTCCTAGTTGAAGATTTTGCCTCAAACTTAAATAGTAACATGGAGGGGAAACTGCAGTCAAGTCTGGTGAGTTAGAGAGTAGAACTAGGGTACAAAAATATTTTTGTATAGTCATCACAGGCTAGCTTCAGGTTTGGCTGCTAATTCCTTCCAAGGAAGACAGGAATCTTATGCAAGACCAAGACTTGGTGATTGCCTTAATACTGCCTCTAGTCAAAACCATTCCAGCAATTGAGGTAAAAGTGTCTGTAACTCTGCCTACTTTCCAGACTGTAAAACTGAGCCCAGAGTGTTGCAGTGCTGAGTTAGTGGAACTGTGCTGGGATTTTCAATAAGCTCCTGGAAAGGTCTTGCCCATTATTTTTGGGAGGTTAAGATCTCCCATGTAAGTTTCTTTGGTTGCTTTGGAAGAGGCACATGTCCTTGCAAGATGAGATTTATGAATCTTACTGAGAAAGCAGGAGGAATTTAATTCAACACAATTTTCAATTGTGTTGAAAACATAGATGCTTTACTTGTTGTCTGTTACAGAAATTTCCCTGCTCAACCATCCAGGAGCCTCTCTGGCAGTCCCTCTTGCACCACCTGAGTTGGACCCAAGGCCTCTTCCCAGCTCTGCCCCCTCACTCGCACGGTCACACCAGGTTTCTGTCCCCAGGTTTCCCATAGCAGTCTCAGGCGTCCCAACCATTAAAATAATTTCATCACAGCACAATAACAAACTAACAGCTCGAGCTGGTGTCTCTGAGGAGGGACCCAGAACAAAGGGACCCTCCTTGGACTTTCATCCCCTCAGCAGTCTAAGCGTGGGAAGGTCTGGGATCGTTGGCTCCTGCCGTGTCCCAGTGTCCGGTCCCCTGGCTGGTCCTGGGGCCCTTGTGTGCCCAGGGTCGGCTCTTCACGGCCTCTTTGCCTGGGCTGCCCCAGCCTGAGCTCAGCCTGCAGCTCCCACTGCACTGCACCCCGAGCTACCTCACTGAACGTGTTCCTCAGTGCTGCTTTGACAGTGGCAAGATCCTCCTTCCTCTTATGTGCAATCTGGAAAAAATAACTTATGCTAAACTAATGGACGGTTTGATCTGAGATGCAAGTTCTTTCACCAGTCGTGAGGTTCCATTAAAACTTGAAGGGCCTTTGTGTTATGCCCAGATAGTCTTTGAAAAGCTTATTTGCTGTCTAGATTTGATAACCTTTACAGTAAACACTGAAATGTTGCTGCTGTATTTTCATCTCAGAGGAGGAAAGTGATATATGGAAAACTTTGCACTTCTGCTTGTGAAGTAAAGGCAACAAGAGCAATTTGCTAGAGGTGAACGAGAGCTAATATATGGTTTGTGTACTGGGACTTAACCCTGCTTTCCAGCTCCTGGACAGTCCTATACAGTTTTCCCTAACTATTAGCAGAATAGTGGTTCATAAGCTTCTCAGTGCTAACAGATGGGTGACTTCACCTTCATTCTCATGCTGCAGGATAAGACACTGTAGTGTGTAGCCATTCTGATTATTCTCATTCACTCACTATGTGATCTCTTAAAATGCTGTTGGGCAGTGACCGCCAGGTCACAGAAGCTCTGCCTTCTACTGAGTTATTACTGCCTCATCCCACCCCGTTTTTGGTTGGTGGTTTTTTTTATTTTTTTATTTTTTATTTCTAGAATAAATCCGTTCATTCTGTTACTCTAAACAAGTGAAAATGATGCAAATGAAGTCTCAGAAGTCACATTTATAGTATGGCACCCTTTGATGTTAGATAAGCAGGTGTTACTCTGAGAAGAGTGTAGCTGAGTAAAGCACAGATCTGCGGTGGATATTGGGGTGTTGGTAATCCCTCATCTACAAACACAACTGCTCCAATTCATGAGGATTCTTTATGTTAGTTACTAGACTAACCTCTATATTGCTTACTATGGCTAGCAGGTCAAAGAAGGGAGGGGCTGATCCTAATTTCTTTTTCTGTCTGCACCTTCCTTTACTAGAAGCCAAACCGTTTCATAGGTAGTAACATGTTAGATAGCTATCTGCTTACAGTATCCTAGACCTACTGTGCTGTTGATACCATGTTAAGGCTCCTGACTTCACTCTAGAAGATTTCATATGTAGAACTTTTACAGGATCCCCAGTGGTGACTGGTGGGAATAAAATGCAGGAATTGAAGAGTTAGAGTCATCCAGAGAGCAAGTGAAGAGGTGGATTGCATTTAAAGGCTGCTACTGGCTGGGACTAGCAAAGCAACCAGGTGCTGGACTTGATGCCAGTTCAAGGCTGGGGTTGCCGGTGTGTTCCCCAGAATGCGCTGGATTTGATTCCTGCTGCAGGCATGTAGTGTGCTGGCACTGCAGGCCATTCATTGCAAGGTGGATGTAATGCTGCAAGTAACTTCAAGCCTGTGCTTCTCAGTGGGACTTAGCTACAAGGGCTGTCTACCTTCTAATCAGGGCTGCGGCAATGCCAGGCTCTTCAACAGACACTCCTAGTTGGTACACAGTTTCACAAGTGCTTTTAGGGAGTTGCAGTTTGTGCTGTTCAAGCAGCCCCATACAGTCAACCTTCTAGGTTGTGGACTCTTCAAAGACTGGACAAAACACTCGCCAGCAGTTTATCTGCATACTTATTTTTTTTCCCTTCAAACTTGTAATGACCTTGCCCTAAAGAAGGAAAATTTAAAAGGTTTAATTTAATGTATTAATATATCTAATCAGCCGTACACATAAGCAGACTTGTTTCTTTATCTTGGAAGTCAACAAAAATAGTCCATCAAACCTCACAGTGTCTTATTTTCTCACCATCTTTTGACCTTGGAGTGTGATAAACCCATCAATCTTAGAATACAAGACAGCAGTGAAACACTTTTTCACCTGTGGATAGTGCATGTCATAGAATAAACAAGTCAGTAAACACCTTTACTTTTAATTATTGATGATTAAAATAGTCTTGTCCTCACAATGAATATCTCATAGTCTTTGCAATCTTGTAACTGCCAAGAGAGTAATGTGATGCACAGTGCTTCTGCTCTACAGACTTCTACCATGATAAGAGCAGAACATGTAATGAACTACTAACACGTCAGTTCTCAGTAATCATTTTTCATATTTCTGCTTTTCCACTGCCTGAAAGACCAGAGAATCTTTCTCTCATGCTGGCTGCAAAATTTTGGGGATTAACACCTCCCTGCAAGGCTTGTCTGGCTTCAACCTTGCCAGGGGTGGCTGTACTGCATTTGCTGCTAAGCTCTGAAATGAGAGGTGTTGCTGCACACTAAGTCTATCCTGTTCTTTTCCAGACCACACGAGCAGAGTTTGATTTGCCAGAGTATTCTGTTCGTCGGCGGTACCAAGACTTCGACTGGTTGAGAAACAAGCTGGAAGAGTCTCAGCCAACGCATCTTATTCCCGTAGGTAGTAAGCAAGAATCTGTTGTTAAGGACAGTTGTGCATCTGTCTTCCAAGGGTAATATTTGGATGCTATGTGTCTAGATTTAAAAAACAGTACTTCATTCTCTTTAGCTTCCCATTCCTGACTAGTTAGGAAGCTTAGACTTTTCTTGAGTGGCACACCTGAGAGGTGAGATTTGTCAACCTCCTGCAGGGCAATACATGTGCTGACTATGGTAGCTGTGACATAAATAAAATACATTTCATCTGTTTGCTCAATTATTACGTGTTTATTTCAAAGCCTCTGGGGATTACGAAAAGCTACAGGTACTTCAGGTTCTAGTGTTGGTTTTCAGGATGGCCTTTTGAGCTGGTTTTACAGAGTAATTTAAAACTGCTTGTGCTAACACTTAATAGCACTGACATGTAATAGCACAGACTTGGAAATCTCAGCCTCTGGTTTGGTAGCTCTTGCAAGCCTTCAGTAGATAGAAGTTTACCTAATAAGAGTAGCTAAACTACTGCACCCATTGTTGTTGAAACTGGTCATCTGACCACCTTATTTGATGTGAGGAGGTTAGTACTACCTTATACATCTTCTGTGTGAATAGGTAGGAAACCTGTGAGATCACTGCCTTCACTGATCACAGAGCCCTTTTGAGCAAAGACATTTAAAACACCCTGTAGGAATTGAGTTGGCAGGAATAGCAACACTACTAGCATACTTCAGCCTCCCTCCCTCCCTCCCTGCCTCCGCAAGGAGTAGGCTGTGTGAGAAGTATTGTTAGGTTGCTCTATGGTTGAGCACTGTTTAAGTCCTTAATTATGCTGGGACTTGCCTCAAGTGGAATAATAGCTGAGTGTCTCAGAGATAAGAAGTACTTCACAAAATCATGTGACAACATATATGTTTAGTGAACAGTAGTGAAAAGAAAGACCATGAGCTTGAGAGCATAAGGTGGAGGCATGTGTAATGTGTTAAGTGCCCATACTGTTTTCTCATGCCCCATTCTCTGAACATCTGGAACAATCACAATTCAGTTTCTGCATATTCTTGAGTAACTAACAGGCAGCCAGTTCTGCCTGAAGCCTGCCAGGCTGTAAATAATAGTCGAGTAGCAGAAGGTGAGTCACTGCTGGGGAATCAAGCTGCTTTGCTCCTACCAGGAATTGGTTGCAGACAGAACAGCAAACTTAGCATGAGTAGCTGTAATAATGAACATGGAACCAGCTGCAGAACAAGCCAGTATCTTAGATGCCTTTCTTCTAGGAAATCTGGAGATAAAGGATGTGCTGTGAATAAAGGAGATAAAGGATTTTTATCTGTTTATGCACAAGTTAGCAAATATGGAATCTCCCATTAATCTCCCTCATGCAGGGTATGGTAGGGAGACTGCTGAATGCTTTATGTATTTATTGTCTAGAAATAGATGAGGTATAGAAGCTAAAGGCAGTTTCAGATGCACTGGCTCAAGTGTTTTCTGAAAAGATGTTTCAAGACAATCTGAGACTGTCTGTATTTGTAATTACTGATACTGGAATCCCCGAAAGCCTTCTGTTTTAACAAATTATCAAAAGGGAGTTGTCTTCCTAATCTCAAGATAGCAATTCTGCCTAAAATCTTCCTGTAGCAAATGATATGTCTTATCAGTGCAGTGTGTTATGACAGCCTGCACTTGGGAGCTAAAACTAAGCTCAGTATGGATTCCTCTTCATCTCTTCAGTTACTGATAGTTACTTCTTTTTAAAAGATCTGAGACATTCTAATATTTTCTTTCAAAAAACAGTAAAACTGATCTCAGTTCTGTCTCTAGACTACAATGGTGAACCTAAAACAGCCTAGGTTCTTGTCTTGGGATGGTCATGTTTGGATACTTGAAGCCATTTCTGATGGAAATGAACTCTGCTCATACATCTCAGTAGGGAAAAATAAAATAAGATGGAGGATGGAAGACTATAAGACAGACAATTAACACACAGTTAAAGCAAGATATCTTTTCCTAGCTGTGTGTTTTGATTACTTGAGATGGACCTCCAGAGGCCTGAAATGGAAAGGAATGTACCTAGTGCTGTAGTTGAAACCAGGTTAAATGGCAGAAGTCTTTGTAATAGATGTGCATTCTTCAAATGCTCAAACTTTAGTGATTACTCAGTGCCAGTTTGCATGTGTTTGGTTGAACTTTAGACTAGTTGGTTCTTTACTATATGATTCTTTAGACTAGTGTTTCTTTCCCTCCTTTTTTTTTTTTCTTTAAAATTTTTATTTTTGTCCTGCATATGGTACTGAGGTAGTGACTTCCTAGAGTCCCAGGTAAAATTTACAAAGCAAAGGAAGAGAGTTTCTTCCTCCCTGAAGACTAATGCACAAGGCATTATACTGCTGAAGACGTCTAATGATAGTGTACCTTATGCTGGTTTAACTGGAATGACTGACTGATTTGAATGCTAAACATAATCGGGTAAGTCTTAAATTTTAAGAACCAAAGACAGTGGTGAAAATGTAGCTCTATTGCAGCTAAGTCATGCTGGCTGTGCTCTTCTAGGAAATACAGTCTTCATGTACAACCCACAGCAGTTCGGATATGGTGGGAAAGCAATATATAGAGATTTTTTTTCTTTAACTATTTTGACATAGATTTTAGATGACAAACTCTTTGCAGAGGAGAATCCTGATTCCTGAATTGGGTGAAAATGGCTGTCATTGCTAGCCTAACTGTAAGCAGATTGTCTGGATGGACTTGTTCAGAAAAATGAAATACAGAGCACAATTTTAAAACTGATCTTAATCTTGAAGGCCATGCTATCTGGATAGAACAAAAGCAGATCTAGTGGTAGAGCTGAAACTAACCATGCATCACCTTAAAAAGTTATCCTACATCCAGAGTGGTACTTTGGAGTCTGTAATCCAAGTGTAACAGAGGGGACTGTATAACTAGCAAGTCTGGAGACAGTCTGGGCTTACATGTCAAACTGAACTGCAGAGATGAACTGATGCACTCCAAATAGTACGATGTAAAAGTGGATGTATAAACAGGCCTTTGTCACTTACTGAAACATACTCAGGAAAGTCAGCTGTGATAGATGACCAGGTGTGCTCATACTTCAGAAAAGATCCAGCCGTTTGCTGTGTCAAGCCCCTGGTTTGTTTTTGCTCAGTGTTCTCACTAAGGCTGTCAGCCTTTTACAGGAGAGCCCTGTTGAAAAGCTCTAAATTGTTCATAGAGGGTGTGTGGGGAGTAAGTAGAATTGTCCAGTTCTCTGAGTTTTCTGAGACTGGGCAGCCTTGCTTCAGCACTGCGTGGTGGGATGGGTGGGGGGGTGTGTGTGCTTCTGTTATAAATAGCTTGCAGCTCTTCTGGCATCTCTTCAGAGCTGGGTCTTGAACATGGATAGCCGTAGGGAGAGCAATCTAAGCTATGCTACAAGTATTTAGTGTGAGTACTGTCTGACTTACCTGGTGTGACTCTCAGCTGAAGCCATTCAGTAGAATGGCTAGTTTTAAACCAGACCAGCTTAAGGATAATTCTGAGCACAGCTTGCATCCCATCTGGTGCATGGTTCCTGTTCACAAACACAGTGTTTCAGTTCCTGTTAAGACTGGAATTTCATTGCTTTGTTTGCTTCCAAATAACAGAAGCAAGTCTTTGGTCTTTTGAATCTTGTGCTGTTTGCTCATCTCTGACAGCCTCTTCCTGAAAAATTTGTGGTGAAGGGTGTTGTTGATCGCTTTTCGGAAGAGTTCGTGGAGACAAGGAGGAAAGCATTAGACAAATTCTTGAAGAGGATAACTGATCACCCAGTGCTGTCTTTTAACGAGCACTTCAATGTCTTTCTCACAGCTAAGGTAAGCCAGTAACTTTCAAATGCAGTTGTTGACCTTTGCAGTCCCTTCTGAAATGAGGGTAAAAAGGCGTTAACAAAACTACATGTGCAGATCAGAGCTTCCTCTTCCTCCAGAGGGTTGTTGGGCACTCTGACTATGGTGTGTGACAGACCCTTGTGTGTGACAACAGTATGGGTTCCCTGTGCTTGAAGGGAAGAGGAATCCTCTCTGTAGATTGATAAATTGAAGTCTCCAGACCTGCTTGTTTTATAGCATGTAATCCTATTATGCAAGAGAGAATAAAAATTCAGAAAACTGCAGACTTTAAAATCCTCTTTTGGGCAGGAGGGAAAGGGGGAGAGGAAGAAAAGTTTCCCTTGCACAAAAGCTTGCGAATTTTTTGACTTCTTATCTTGTCTGTTCTTTTTATACTGTTTGCACTTGATGCCCTCAAAACTAAGCATGGAGGCCTCATTCTTACTTGTTCTCAGCCAACACTTTCATGCTTGTCTTCTGCATGACTTATGCAGGAATAGTGCAATTTTCTTGGCTTTCTTTAGAACTGCATTTCAAATAAGACTAAGAGGACTTGCAGCTGTACTTGGGTTTTACCAGGTAGGTGAGAAGTGCTGTAAAAGTACACCTTTCCAAAGTCACATTACTCTAGCTCACTTAAATGTGATTTTTGAGCTCACTTCAGGTTCATGCTTTGCTTGCTGTTAATAGTCAATTTCCAGTGTTTTTATTTCCCCTCCATGGTGAAATTAACCACTGAAACAAGCCAGAAATGCAGAATTTGTTTAGCATGTTAAATGTCATATAGCTCTGTTCCTCTTTTGATCTGTCCAAGCATGATGCAGCTTTCTTAGCTGCTTTATTTGTCTTCTGCCATCCCTGTGAAATGAATGTCAAGGGCTTCATCCTCTGTGAGGTGAGGGGAAAGGAGACCTGTTCTGCTGACTGTCTCTAGTGGAGCAGTGAGGTGTCAGTTCAGTGTGCTAGGACTTCAGAATTTACTTACTGTAGGAAGTTGTAAGATCACCTCCTGGTTGAAGAAGAGAGACCAACATTTCTTCATATTCCCTGTTTGGACCTGTAACATACCAGAATGCTTGAGAGAGTGAGTGAATAATTTTGAGTTCAAGGATCTTTTCTGATGCATGCTTGCAGCTCATGCTGAGGACATGGGGAAAGCAAAAATCAAATTGCATTTAAATGCAAACATAATGGAAAATTATAGTAGCTGCTAAGATGTCAGGTTTTCTTAATCAGACTTCGATTTGACTTACGTTAATTACTTGGAAGGAATACCACAGTACATGTTTTGAAGATGGCTATTGTTTATTTGTTCGTTGGGTTTTTTTTAAGAACACTCAAGCTTTTAGTCTTGTCTCTAATAATATGTCTGAACTCTTGATCTCTACAGCCTGCTTGGTTTGAACACATCTCTTCCTCAGGATCTATGGGATAACCAAACTATAGTTCCTGAGCCTGTTTTGAGATGTTGAATACTGACCTCTGCTGGAAGAAGTAAAATGAAACCTTGCCAGCGTTTTGATTAACTAAAACCATTTTTTTTCTGGTATGCTGTTAAGGTGATATCCCATGAAAATTGTAGATAAGCAGTCTTGTTAGCATAAATAATCTGAAAGCTGGTTTATGTGAATGTGTAAAGGAGTGTGAAGGAAGTTTACACTTTTTGTGCCGCAATATGGATGCATCTGACCCAGCCTGAGCTACAGTCTCTCTTGCAGAGAAGCTTTGCTGGTCTCCTCATGCTGCATTTTTTTTGCATCTGCCTCCTGTTTGACCACAGAACTGGAGTGAGGAGGCTGCTTACCAAATAGGTGTGCAATGTGTAGCTCTGTAGTAGGTCATCAGAGCCAGCTGGTGCATCTGTTTAATACTGGTATTGTAGCCATGACTTAGAAGTATGTGTAGATGAATGATGTGAACTGTTTTGGTGGAATCAGAGCTGTTAATAAGCCTGCTTCCCTGGTGAGAGTACAGGAGAATGGGAAAGTATGGCCACATACAAAGTTTGACTATGTATTTATTTCTAATGTACTTCATACTGTTGTCCTGGACAATTTACCTCCATGGAGCTTTGAAGCTGTGCTCAGCTGTGCAGCTTGTAGAAAGCAAGCCTTTGTTCAAGGCTGTATGTCACATGTAGTCTGTTGCTTTCACAAGATTTGATCTTGACTAGAAAGTATCCTTCACTGTATTAATATTTAAACATGTAAGTCAGTATTCCTAAACATATTCATTTTTTGTTTAGATTTGTTTGTTTGTTTTAATTCCTAGGATCTTAATGCCTACAAAAAGCAAGGGATGGCTTTACTGTCAAAGATGGGGGAGTCTGTCAAATACGTTACAGGAGGCTACAAGTTAAGAAGTCGGCCACTGGAGTTTGCAGCCATTGGGGATTATCTGGACACATTCTCTCTAAAGCTTGGTACCATTGATAGAATAGCACAACGGATCATCAAAGAACAGTTGGGTAAGGACACAAGGTGTTCCATCATAATACTTCAGTGTGAATGCTCTGTGTCTTATTCTGGTTGATAGCATGATCATGACAATTCGTGTTGATGATTCTGGCCTGTAATAAGTCACACACAGGGTAAAATCTAATGCCTGTTCCAGATTTTAAAAGGGCCCAAAACCTAACATGGTATCTGGTATTAGCTCAATTCTCCAAATATTTTTTTAAGTTGAATTTTTATACCAACCTACTGTCTTACTGGAGTAATTTTTTTAAGACTTTTGGAAGGTGAAAGAACCTGTAGATTACACCTGGAAGAGTACAAATGGAATTCCTAGATGAAGACAAGCTTTACAAGTCTAGCAACTCTACAACTCAACTAGTAGAGTTAGGTTTTACATATGTTTAGAAAACTGACCTTGGCTACTGCACAGGTGCAAGAGTCTTTGTATTAGAAGTTGAAATGGTAAGTTAAGAAAGAGACATCTTGAACCTGTCGCCTGTGCAGCCATAGAGCTCTATTAAGTCTGTTAAGAAGCTAATACAACACAAGCCTTGACTCCCTGTGGGGATTCATGTTATTCAAAATGGGTGTGTAATTTCACTTATTTTGTGTTTGCTCATCTTTGTGCCTTGCTCTTACTCTGTTAATCTATTTTTTCATCTGCCTCTTGTAGAATACTTGGTGGAACTACGAGAATATGGACCTGTTTATTCAACCTGGGGAGGGCTGGAGGTTGAGCTGTCAGAGCCACTGGAAGGAGTGTCTGCCTGTATTGGGAATTGCTGCACAGCTCTTGAAGAACTCAGTGAGGACATGACAGAAGACTTCCTACCTGTGCTTAGGGAATATATATTGTATGCTGAGTCCATGAAGGTAAGGGGAGGCCTGAGGCCTGTGATAGAAAACGCTGTCATGTTTGCCTGGAATTAGTGAGTTCATTCTTTTATTATCTGTCTGCTCTGCTCTTCACTCAAGCTAGGGTCAGTATTGTAGGGTGTACAAAACATGTTGCAGAGTTGCCCCTTCATTGGTTTGGGAGGTGGTACTCTATAGGAGACATCCTGTGGCTGCCTAGAATCTTTCTTCGAATTGAATCCAGTTGTGCTTCAGCTCTTCACTGCTTTGCTACAGGGACACTGCATGGTCCAGCAGGAATGATAGCTTTAGCAGTTTCTATCATTTATATGTAGCAGAGTTGGGTGCCTTGTTTTAGAACCATGTGTCCAAATGACAGACATTGCTTCCTCTGTCATCCCCATACCCTAGGCATGATATGTCTGTTGTTAACAAGTTCTGCATACCAAGTAACTGCTTAAAGATGTTATTCTGTTACTCATAGTTTTTAAGAACTTGATGTTTTACTGCTTGTGCAGACATAATAAAAGCTACTTTAGTGTGGGTTTTATTCTCTTGAAGTTATGGAGCACTGGTAATTAATCACATCTAATAGGGAAAAGAATTACTGAGTTAACTTCACTAAAAAATGATATCAGGGACTTCAGTTTGTCCATCAGAGCTTTTCACCACTTGCCTGTGGCACAGTATGTGTGCCATATATAGATACATATAGCAGTCCCGCTACAGGGTACTAACAGACAAGTTCCTTCTGAAGACTTTCCACTTGGAACAGCTGTTACAAGGCTGTGATATGCACTCCTTTACAGATCTAATAGCCCACTGTAAACTTACAGTCTGAACATGGTAGTCCTTCTCTATCTTAATCTCATCCTATGCTTCTCAAACTGAGAATTTAAATACTTTCTTGTAGATGTCTTTTCTCAGCTTCAGGAGCTGTACATTTGTGTGGTTAAAGTATTCTTGCAGGTGGCTTTGCACTAATTCCCTGGGTATATTCTTTGCTTTTGTCACCATGGATTTGACCCCAGCGTAAATGAGGTGTATTTTCTTTATGGGTCTATTGCTTGAACACAGTGAGCTGTAGGAAGCCTTGTCTCGGGATGTTTGGACTGTAGGAAGTGCAGGCAGATGGAGTGTGCTTACAAATAAACAGAGCATGAGGTTAGTGAGTTAAAATACTTTAACTCAGAACATCTGGCTTTTGATGCTAAAAATGCCTACCAAAGATGACGTCTGAAGGGGCAAGCTGAATTGTGAGAGGTGCTCTTCAAAAATACAGCAGGGGAAATTTTTTTAAGCTGAAAGCCAGGGTTTCTTCATCTGAAGAGGTACTTTAGGCAGATAATCACCACTCACCACAGGCAGAGCGGCATTACAGACTTGCATCTAGGCTTCCTTTTGGTCTTTAGAGCCCTTTTAGAATGGCACTGTCTCCAAGCCAACAGTTACTTTACTTTCTAAAGTACTTGCTCAGCTAAAGAAACTCTTGCTTTTTAGCTTGAATTTTTTAGACTGTTGACTTGACTTTCTAGTGCTCTAAACAAGTATGCTGTTTAGTGTCTGGCTTGGACATCTTATTAGCTTTACTCAGTCTAAAAATTTGGAAATCAAGAACAAAAACTATTGTTAGCCAAGAGAGACGGTTTGTATTTTCCTTCCCTCTCAGATAGCAAAACTGAACTCTCTCAGGTTCTACAAAGTGCAGCTTTCTTCTGCTAGAAAGCATCAGCCCGTTCTGTTTCTGAAGTGAGCAACTACTGAACTGTCCTTGAAAAATCCATAACGCTAAGTAAGTAACCAAGGTTAGTAAGGAGTGTACCCTTGGAGAGACTTTCTGTTGAAGGGGTTGTCCTCTTCACTAGCAGTGCATTCCTCTTCATCAGCTGCTGTGAGGACTACTTGTGAGATGAAAGTCTGTTTTGTTCTTTCAGAGAATATCTTTTGTGCAGGGTACTTGATGGAGGGTAACTCTTCAGGTACTAGGAGTTTAGGGCAACCTTTCAGGGCAAGCTTTCTTTGTTGCACACTGTACCCCTGGTGTAGGTATGGGAATGTGATCTATAGAGCAGTTTATAGCTGAATGTCCCTTGAGTAAGAGCTTCCAGATTATTGTCACTGTTCAGAGATGAAGAGGTCTTGATGTCTGCAGGAGCACTGTTGTACCTAAGGGGAAGAGCCTGAGAGAACTGCACATATGGAGTCAAAGCCCCGTATTCTGTTTGAATATTGAATAGAATTGAATATTGAATATTCTACTGAATAGAATATTAGCTGTTTTGAGGGAAGCCTAGCCTCTGGATTTGTTAGAAAGATTTGCAGAACAGGGCAGAAGCTGGTGTCATGGGCTTGAGTTAAAATGTGTGCTGGAAGTGTCTAGAAGAGACTCTTTCCAAATTACTTGCCTTGCTCAGCATTGCTTAGGCCACAACTGTGTTCAGTTTTTATCCCTGCTGCACACAAAAAGATAAGAGGGTCTGGAAGAGGGTCTGGTCGAGAGACTGAGAAGCCTGCTGTATGAGGAAAGGCTGAGAGAGTTGGGTGTGTTCAACCTTGAGGAAGAAGGCTGAGAGAAAATCTTACCACCATCTACCAGTGTTTAAGGATTGAGTACAAATATGATTAAAGCTTTCTTTTCACATGGGGACCCATGGAAAAACAGGGTCAATCAGTACAAATTACTCCTGGGGACATTTTCATTGAACACGAGGAGAATTTTCACAATGGGAACAATTATCCTTTGGAATAATGTCTCCTGGGAAGTGGTGGATTCCCCAACACTGGGCACATTTAAGATACAGCTGGAGAGAGTGCTGATCCATCTTGTCTAGACTGTGCTTTTGCCAAGAAGGGTAGGATGAGATAATCCTTGAGGTCTCTTCCAGCCTGGTATTCTATGGTTTCTATTAACTGGCAAGGTGATGTCTCAGTTCCTGGTGCAGTGAGGCCCTTGTCAGCAAACGCGGTACCACTTTTGCTGATGTACACTGGTGTTGCCCTGGGAGGCGCATGCAAAGGACAAAATCTCCTGTACATGATTCATTGCAGATATTAGGATGTTATATAACTTCTGTTTGCTCAACATTGCTAGAAAGGTTTACCAAGTGATGTGATCCCCTGGGGTGTTCTTGGGTAATACTTTTAATGCATGTTTTAAGCAAGCACCACCCTACGAGGTAACTATGTAAGTAGCTAGGGATCCTCCTGTGATGTTTAGTCACAGTAGGAAGCTATGTGGTGCACAAACAGGATTCAAATTGAAATTTGAGGTAGGAGGCTGATGGCAAGCTCCCGAAGCTCTGTGTGGGCCAAGGTGGAACATTTCAACGAAATACAAAATGGTGAAGGACCTCCTGAAACTAGGCTAAATCTTCCATGCTCAGACACCACTTAGTTACTTTTGACCTGAAATAACTGAAGTGTGTTGGTTGAGGTTTTTCAGTTTTGAATTTGGTTTCTTCCAACTTTTTTTTTAAAAAAAAAAAACCTTTTTTTCTCCCTGAGTGAGGCCTTAATTCGTATTGCATGATCTGTGGTAATTTTGAGGATACTTGGTGCAGAGCTTTTCATAATTGCTGCTAAAACATCAAGGCATTGATCTAGAACAGAGGAGATAGCTTGGAGGTGCCAGAGGAAAATACGAGACAAGTGAAAGGGAGGGCAAAATTTTTTTCATTACCTACAGGTCAGTCATTACGGGATACTTAAAACTGTATTCACAAGCTCATTGTTAGTGGTCCCCAGTAGGTGGACTTGAATGCTTAAGGGCAATTAAGACACCTGTTCTTTGAATCCAGTTTGCCAATAACTGTTAATCATTGGCTACTCCTGCTACAGATTCAGTGCTAACTCCAGGCTTCTAAAGGCAAAATGCAGTTGCTGGAGGCAGTTGTTTTTCACAGAAGAAATTTCAGTTGATTCAGGTTCAAGAGACAATACAAAGCAGAAATATCTATTAAATCTCTCAGACTTTTGTTGCATTGGTAACCTCAGTCACTTAAAGGCCATCCCACATAGTTGCATAGATTCAAAAGGGGCAGTGCTGTGGTTTTTCAACCAAACACAACCAGTGGTATGCTTCTGCATCCCTTTTGAAACAAAAGAAAGAATTAATCTCTTCAGGTTTGCCCTCTTTTTATTGACTAATGTAATAGTAGCTTTGCGGATGGGGTGCCATTCCCATTTATCATGGATTGAAGGTCTCCACTCTAGAGCAACTGCATTGGTGATATTGATTACTATATCCATATTGATTATTGTTTCGATTTTATCAGTACGAATCACACCTGTTTATCACAGTGACCTTCTCTTGGCTTAAGAAGGAGGAGGGGATGATCATGATTAGTACGTACAGGATTTGTATGTCCTTAGTTGCTCTTAATTAGATCTAGACTGGCTGTTAGAGCTCCGAGGAGCTACTCATTTAAAAACATATTTCTGTAGGCAGCAGTGCACATGACTAGTCCTGTGTTACTAGCCTTGTCTGGACCTGTTGTAGTGACTAGTTACCACTTGGCGTCCTAATGGGACAATTCCTTCTAGGTGGCAGAAGGGAAGACTCAAAGCCAAGTTAGCTGCAAGAGAATTTCAAACTTACAGAGAGTGTTGGCTGACTTCCCTCTGAGCATTTTTAAGAATAACTTTGCATCAACACAGGAATTAAAAACTACTAGTTGTTTCTTTGTGAAACCTGAAGTGGTAAGTGGCCTGCTCTTGCAGACACAAAACTGTTTATTTTTTTAGTAAGTGATTCTTAGAAAGACTAATTCCTGTGGTTGTTTTCAAACTGTAAGACTGTAGTATAAACTTAGTGAAGTTCTTTGTGGATATAGTACAAGCTAAGGGGTAGCATCTTTGTCTCTCTGTTTTGAAATACTCTGTCAAGAAAATGTTTACTGCTTGAGAAGCTCTCTCAGGCAGTCCAGTGCTTTTCATGTAAATTGTCCTTTTCAAATTTTTTTTAAATTAAACTGACAACTAAACCCCCCCCCCCCAGCCTGATCTAAAATAAAGGCTTCCTTTTGCTCTAACACCAGAATGTGACAGCTTGCTTTAAAGGATTCTGAAGAGTCTTTGCAAGTGAAAAGGCAGCTGTAATACCTTCTGTGGTGGTCTTCCTGTCTCTTAGCCAATGCTGCTTGAGAATATCAGAAACTTTACATTAGTCCTCGTCAGCTTTGATGCTTTCGTTTGTATCCATTTCATGGTAGTAATAGGTCAACTGATGAATTAAATTTACTTGGTCAAAGTTATATTAATGGTTTCATGATTGCTTCTATATTGCATGCCTCCAGCTTGATAAAATGTTGAATTTTATCTGCCCTGCCAGCTGATGGAGAGCAAGTGCTGTTCCTTATCAAAAGCTACTCCCTAAATGCTGTAAAATAGGACAAAGTAAATCTGGAAGTCTGACTTCGGGCTTACTTGGCACTGAAGATGTATCACTTTAGAGTTTCTTGTGGACTGGGGGAAGGAACAAGAGGATCCCTTCACAGCTGTCTTTTCTCTTGCCCATAGAATGTTTTGAAGAAGAGGGACCAAGTCCAAGCGGAGTATGAAGCAAAACTGGAAGCAGTAGCCTTGAAAAGAGAAGACCGTCCAAAGGTTAGCAATTAAAATTGCTCTGCAAAAACAGTTTGCACTTACACTACTTCCTGTAAAGAATGGAGAAGCAGAACTTGCTTTTTTCCTGGATCTGGGGGCTTCTTTGCAGTATAAGCAGTTTTTGGCAGAACAGAAATTTGTTGTTGGCAAGCATCTGTGAAATAAAGACCTAAGTATAAGTATATGTAACTTGTTTAACAACTTCTGAACTACTGATCTCTCACAGTTTAGAGCAGGATGGTTCTATAACACTTCAACAGCAGCCAGCAGTCAATTGGGCTGTTCAGTGACAGGTTAGCAGTGCATTGGTAGAACAGTCCCTGGTGACTCAGCAGTATGCCAGCTAGCTGAGTTAAAATCCTATCCTTGGCACTGTGGAACTGTATTGTTGCAGAACACTGCATTTGGCTGTGGAAAACTCCTTTTTTTGCCCTTTCTGCTAGGGAACTCTAGCTGTGTGATGCTGAGCAGAGATGGCATGTGTCACTGGATGACTCTGATGCTGGGCACCATGCAAAAGCAAAGCTGTGAACTCATATGCTTATGCTGCCACCGGCTTCTGCATGAAACAGTGCAAGAGCCTTTTCTTAAATCACTGCAGCTTTAACTGATGATGGCAACAGGGTTTGTTCCCTTCCTCTGCTTGGAGGTTATTGGTTTCCCTTACATTTGTGTTAATAATTAATGTATGATTTTCCAGTATTATGAGTACTATACAATAAGGTTCACTCTACAGTAGGTTCACATAGTATTTTGAATCTAAGAAGCTGAAGGGGATGATAGCATAGAAATGCTAAAGTGTTTTTCTGATCTTTTGTCTATAATGAGCTACACATAGTGGTGTACTAGGTGTTTTGTGGTGCTCTTTATTTGGGTCTACTGCCCACCCCTCTGCTGGCTGGTGTGGTACACACTCTCCTTCCTCAGTGTGGCTTTGTATAAACAGGTGCTAACAGTTGTATTTGGGATGGAGGGAACTAAATCTAGCATTTCCAGCAAGCCAGTTCTTAAGCATTTGACTGTACCAAGACCTTGATGCAGTGGAACTGATGAATTTTGCTAATCTTGCACATGTTAAAAGTCCTTTGGATCTCATATCTCAGAGGGATTATTTTGAATAACTTTTGGAATATTTTTTTGGTTACTTACACCTCCTCTGCAGAGTATCAGGATATTTTTTGGCAACTCTTGTACATTTTTGTATCAGAAATAGTTTGTGTCATTTACAAGATGAAGTTGAACAAACTGTGTGGAACGCCTTGCATGTTCACAAAATACTCTCTCTGGGTTTTTCAGAACCTTTCCAGCTGGAGGATATGTCATTATCTGTAAGAGCTGGTAGCTCAGAGCTGTGCCTAGCATTATGTCTTATATTCAGCAAGGTCTCCTGGCTGTGACTTGCTGGAAACTAAAAGCTGGCTGAGGGTCATGTTGTGGAATGGCATTTGTCTTCCTTGGCATATTTGCTGATTTGGTACAAATGATGTAAAAAGATCCCAAACTAAACCTTAAGAGAACAAAGGCCTTTGTTTAGCTCTTGAAAGACAAACCTATCACTACTTAAAAATCTCTCACTGGAGGGCATTCTGGGCCTCCTGCACACATACCCAGCCTGGCATCACAGAGCTCACCAGGCCATCAGATTGTTCTGGCAGTGAAGTCAGCCTAGAGCTCAGTGGCCTATGAATGCAGAAGGCTTGTAGTGCTGCTGTGGCTCTCTGTCAGCAGGTACTGCTCAGAATGCTGAAGCTTATACCAAAAGCCACCACAGTGGCTTACTGTATTTGCAGGGACCCTCGTGGCAGGGAGGAATGATGAATCTGACTCCGTGCTCTCAGAAGGCTAATTTATTACTTTATAATACTATATTATATTAAAGAGTACTATACTAAACTATACTAAAGAATACAGCAAAGGTACTTACTCAGTGCTAAAAAGATAATAATGAAAACTCACAACTCTTTCCAGAGTCTTGATACAGCTTGGCACTGGTTGGCCAAAGAGTAAAAACAACTCACACCAGAATCCAAAGGAGCAATCACCTGTGTGTGAACAATCTCCAAACACATTCCGAAGGAGCAAAACACAGGAGAAGCAAATGAGATGATAATAATTGTTTTCCTTTTTCTCTGAAGCTTCTCAGTTTCCCAGGAGAAAAATCCTGGGCAAAGGGATTTTTCAGAAAATGTGAATGCCACAGTGGCTCACACCACAGTGTGGGTGGTGTTTACCAGTAGCATCATGGTGTTCATGTGGAGTCTGGAGCCTTTCAGTTTCTAACATGTGCAGTGGTATTGAAATGCCTCTCTCTCACACATTTCTGACACATGCTGAAGCTGATTTTGCAGTAATCTAACCAGCACACTGAAGGATGGGTGTGGTTTTGTTTTGGTGAGGTGAAGTTTGTCTCCTATGGTCTATTTTATTCTGTCTTCCTCAAGGCTTTGAAGTGTGGTGATCTATGGGAAAAGTAAATACAGCAGTACAGAACTTGAATAGAAGGTGGGGGGAAGAAAGGCCTTGTAACAGATAACAGTTTCCCAAGACCTAGGAAGGTAGAAATATCTTTTGCAAAGATTAGTTGTCTAATTAATGCTGGATTTGTTCTGCTTTAGGACCATTTGTTACTTGGTAACGATGATGTAGAGGAGTTTTAAAGTGGACACGCTGTTTGTAATCGACCACACTGAATTACAGATATTAGGCAAGCTTAGATTTTAAGACAACAGAATTGTCACGAAGATTAGATGCAAATGCAGAACCCCATATCATATATGGCTCAGTTCTTGCCTACATATACCTCTCTCATCAGTTGAAATTGACTGCTAAAATAGTCCTGGGCCCTTTAAGAGGTGTTGGAGTTTGAACCAGTTGTCACTTGGTTTGGTTTTGTGGCTTGAGTAGCTGAGAGCAGGTATCAGTAAAGAAGTAGCATTCCCCCTGAGTCCAATTGACTTTCTTCCTGGTTCTTAGTTGTTAGCTAATATTTAGTGTCTCCATTGGTAAAAACAGATAAAAGCATCAGCTTTGATACTTCAACTTAGGCCCAGATTTGAAGATAAACACATAATATCTCTTTGCATTTGAGTTTGCACTGATATAAAGTGCTTAAAAGCTATTAATTAACTTTAAATTCTGTCGTAACTACTGAGTTGCAATTTATGTACTAGGAAGCTGCAGTTTATAAGGTAAGGCATTTGCACACCCAGATAGGACTGCTGCATGTGGAGACACTACTTTCATGATGTCTCTGGACACTTAGCTGGAGTTAGTTGTTGTTGTTGTTGTTCCGTGATGAGAGCACACGTGACACATCTGCTGACTGGGTTATCCCTGTAGCTCTAAACTCATACAACCCTCTCAGCCTGACCAGCCAGAGAACTTGCTGTGAGAAAGAACAGATTTTTGCTTATCTTCATTGTGGTTTCAGATCCTGGCAGAAGAAGCAGGGAGCCGGTGAGTGCTTAGAAGCTGTTAGTTGGATTGGGAAATCTTATGTGGTTTTGCTTCCAGACTTCATAAATATTTCTCTTGATAGCCTAGCCTTTCCCATTAAGACAGTAGAGTACTTATAATGCAAGGCATACGTGCCTTGAGGGGGGCATCTCCTAAACCTTCCAGTCACAGGCTTGGTTGTTCTTGTCTGCAGTCCGTGGGGGAACTTCATCTGGAGTTGTAGCAGAGTGAATTCTGTAGCCATAAGTATAGTGCTCAGACACAGCAGGGAGGAAAAGTATGCACTGAACCTCCAAGCTGCCTGTAGTATAAATTGAGTGTGAATATGGAACTTCAATAAAGAACTCCTGGATCTCAAACAGGTTGGTTTATTGAAGAATAGCTGAGTAATAAAGTGATCACCCCTAATCCGTGTCCTGGAGCAGAAACACAGTTGGTGTGTTTCTGCCTAAATTGAGTACCTTGCCAAACTGCAAGATAGTAACCCACCTCTAACTTCATGTAGGTATTCATGAAAAGCTTCTTATCTAGTCTGTTCATCCTCTTCCTTCTTTCACACCCTTCAGAAAGGGTGATTACTGAAAGTATCAAGTACAAGAGGAGCCACCACAAAGTTCTTCGAATGTTCTTCATTCTGTATTTTGCCTTTGTGCAAGTCACAGCGTCCAGTGCAAAAGTTCACTTCTCAATTTGGTACCAGGATTCAGGAGTTTCTCTTCTGAATTCTTGGCTTAGTCTGCATGCCCTTCCAGGATTCCTTCTTGGCTTAGTCTGCATGCCCTTCCAGGATTCCTTCTCATGCAGCAATGAGAAGGGAAAAAAAGGTGTTCGGCTTTCCTGCTTGAGGAAACAGTAGTAAATTATTCCTGTATTTGCCTGGTGGTATACATTATATTAGTTACAACATAAGCAAAGGATACCAACTTAGTTGATCTAAAGTGTATGTACCTTGGGTCAGTGTCAAAAATTCATTTAAATCTCCACCTCAGCTTGCAGCAGTCTGTCCTTCAAGATGTCATCTGTTGCTTTTGCCTGTTGCATCCCTGTTGTTGAGCCTAAAAGTCCATGAGCCTATCCCATGTTGATGATCATGAGTGCTTTGCAGTTAAATTTTGTTCAGGAAGCCCGCAAGGTTAAAAGTGAAAGCGAGAAAGGACTTAGAAATTTTATTCTGCAGCTGTCAATACTGAGGTGTCTTACCTACCTTTTTTGAAAAACCTGAGTGTTTATTGTTATATCCACACTGGTGTAAATTGGGACATTCCTACTGCAGCTGTAAATGGGAAGCAGAAAAGTTTGCTGTGAAGCCAAGCTGCTTAGTTTGAGCCCTAGGAAGTGAGCCTCAGTACCAGTACTTACACCAAATGGTTTTCCTGTGCAAGTGCTTCCTCCATGCCTCTGTATCAGGCATGGAGATGGACAAGCACAAGCGCTCACCACCTCAAACAGCAACTAACAAATTAAGAAATCTCATATCCTCTCCAGCGCTTTTTCCCTGCAGCCATAACTCGTTGATTCAGGATAACTACTGGGTTATGAACTTACCCTTTCTTCTATAGTTCCGCTCAGTGAGGTTTGAGCTAATTCAGCAGTCTAGCACTCAGTACTGGCACTTCTAATCTTCATTTATTTTGCTGCAGGTACCCGCAGATGTTGAGAAATGTCAAGACCGAGTAGAATGTTTCAATGCTGACCTGAAAGCAGATATGGAGAGATGGCAGAACAACAAAAGACAAGACTTTAGGCAGCTACTCATGGGGATGGCAGATAAAAACATCCAGTACTACGAGAAGGTAGGTGTCACTGTTGGAGCACTGGCAGGAATAAGAGTTGTTTATTTTCCTCTGAAATGGTGATAATTCTTCGGGAAATCTTAACCTTGTCTTGAAGACAAGAATATTAGACATCTGAAGCTGCTCTTTGTCAGAGTTGGAAGTTGTGGTCAAGTGAACTCTGTAAGACTAGTGGTCTTTTGCGAGTCAGTACTCTAACAACATTTTATCATGCATGCTTGTCTGTTTTGCACTTCTGAATTGAACAAATTACTGAGCAGCAGCAGTAGTGATGAAAAAAAACCCCAGAATCACACAGACTAGTAGTACTACCACAGTAGAAAAATCCCTTGATTCTGCCTTTTCTGAACCAAACTGCTTGAGTTAATGCACATGCACAGACTCATATATAGATTACATCTGCTACGTGTAAGTTATTCTAATCCCTGTCCCTTTGTGCATCGTTTTGTCCCTTGTGTATTAGTCCTGAAAACATCTAGCCTCTGCCTTTTTCTGTTGGTGCATTTGTACCTGAGGTTTCGTGTTAGATTTTTTTTATTTTTAATTAAAAGGACCTTGACATTTAACTGCATATGCTTCCAATCTAATTTTCCTTTGTGCTAGAACAGTGCAGCCCAATGCAGTGGTTGATACCATGGATCACAGAATGGTTTGGAAGGGACCTTAGAGGTCATATATGTTTCAACCTCCCGCTAGAGGCAGGGGTGCCTTTCACTAGAGTAGGTGATTCAGAGCCCTGTGCATGAACCAAAAACACTTCCAGAGATAGAGCATGCACAGCTTCTCTGGGCAAGGTGTTCCAGTGTTTTTTTATCCTAAAAGTAAAGAATTTCTTCCTAATTGTCTAATCTAAAGCTGCTCTCTTCCAGTTTGAAGCACTTGTCCCTTGTCCGGTTACCACAAGCCCTTGTACAAAGTCCTTCTCCAGCTGTCTCCTGAGCCCCCTTTAGGTGTATTAAATATTTACGAAATATTAAACACTGCTAGAACTACTAGGTTTATGCATTGCCTAGTAAACTATACTTCATCTTGTCTGTTCATTTGTGTACATCTACTTTACAAACTTCTTCCTGTGCTGTTACTCTCCGTGTAATATTAGTATGCAGTACCTTTTCCCCTTCTAATGATAGTTCATAACTGCTCACACAGAACTTCCTTAACCCTGGTATCTCAGTTCTAAGGTTGCTGTGGAGAGAGATATTAGAGATGTCACTGAACATCCAGTAGTGCCTCTGCAATTGACAGTTAGATCTGTACATTAATTTTGCTTTTAGCAAAGAAGGTTTTTAGGTAATAAAGTGTCCAGTCACTTCAGGGTATACAACTAGAAGTACTCTATTCATCTGCAGTACAATCACCAAGGTTAGAAGAAGGGTGTCTTTCAACAATGACTTGTGGATATAAGAGCTGCTGATGAGTTTGCCCATTTTCAGCATTTAATAATTTGGATTTCACAGTCTGCATTTGCCCAGTTTGACTTCTGGGGTCTGTGTGGTTGAAAGACAGTAACAACACACAGTAACAACACAAGGAGTATATTAAGTGTACGTGTCTGGGAAAATTACTCTAAAGCCTGGAGTGGCTTTCTAATAACCCAGAAGCTACACTTACAGTTTACTATACCAGGCACTACGAGTTCGTCCTGTAGTGGAGTCGAGTCTCAGAGCCATACTGGAATGCACTGTGTCTCAGAATTAACTTCCCTAAATGCATGTTTTCTTTCAAATAAGTTTGCTGGAGGTAATCTGTTATAACTGCCATTCTGTCCAAATCAGCCTTCACCCACAGTCACGCCACAAAGATGTATATTTCTACTCAAAACAGTTCATCTGCCTAGCTGAAAGCTGTGGTATTCTTCAGTTTAGAAAAATCTAGCTTAGTATTTGGAAATCCTGGGTGTTCTGATGATTTTTAATGGCTTGGGCCAGCTGATGACTCTGGAAAACTTGAATTTGTTGAATTTGTTTGGGAGGTGCAGCTATTCTAACACTTCTTTGCTGTTTGACATTCTGTTTTTTTTCTCCCCTTCTGTAGTAATCTATAAAGACCCACATAACTTTTCATCTTGCATGCTGTTGGTCTGGAAGGGTTGGTCAGAAGTTATATAAATTAAATTTTGTAAATCTTTCTTTCTTTAGTGCCTTACGGCGTGGGAGTCAATTATACCACTATTGCAAGACAAGCCAGAGACCAAATAAGAAGTACCTTCATGGACAGTCTAGCACTTCTGTGCTCAGTACCACTAGTCATACTGGAACTGTATGGAGGACTCTTTTTGTTAAGTTAACTGAAATGACAGCTGCACTTAGTTTTTCAGAGTATCTGTTCCAGCCTATTCAAATTTTTTTTTCTTCAATTTTTGTGTTTAAACTGGGGTATGTTTCATCTTTTTGAGTTATCTTGAATGGTTCCTTCTTTATTCTATGGAGTGATTGGGGTTCATGGAGAAAGTGCATGGGGATCTTGATAAAATTTACCTCTCTAGTCTGGAAGGAACTGATGAGTGGAACACTAAAAAGATGAAAATAAAACTCTACTGCAAGGTGCCAAATGACATCTTTATTACCATTCTGTTTTGTTTGCTTAAAAAAAAATTATTTCTATGATACAGTACTCCCTAACCAATCTTTTTTTTTTTTTTTTTGAATGGACAAGGAAAGGCTGGGAAAGAATATTTTCTGTTTTGCTACCACCAGTGTGCTCCCTCTGGATGAAATGGTCTCTGTAGACTTTTCTGTCTGGGAGTCAGGCTATTTCTAGACAGACCATACCAACACCAGCTGCAGACAGCTGGTGTTGGAAGCATGAACTGTGGTTTTTGTGAGTGTGGCATGCTGTTGGTTCATACTGAGTATCTTTGTTTACCTTGGTGATTATGAAGTAATGTCAGTTGGCTGAAGTGTACTTGTGACTGACTTGGGGATCAAAACCAGCCTAGCTGCGGGAATGAGTTGGACTGAGCCTTTCACGGGTTGTGGGAATGGGGGAGGAAGTATGAGTCTTTAATTTTCCAAAGCTAGCTCTGGAAGTTGCGTGGTGGAGATCTCTTACACCCTGCTTTGTATATGAGTTTCACTAGAGCCACTTTAGGCTTGGTCACCTAAGATGCCTGCTGTAGTAAAAGTAGAACTCATTTCTTTCCCCATGCTTTCTTTGCAGCAGCCAAAAGCCAAAAGGTGTCAAATGCTTCCTTTCCACCAAGCATCAGTGTGTGTGAAACTTGCCTTAGATGGGTTGGTGGGGGATAGATGGGTACCCTGTTAGGTGCACAGTGTTCATGTCTCTGCTGAACCACATGGCAAGTCTTTTAGGACCACTTTTGTTACAGATCTCTTTTCTTAGTAGTTTCTGTTGGCCTTCAGAATTGCAGCTGCTTCTGCAAGTCCTTTTTTGTCCTTGCTCTTGCAGTCCAACCTCAAGTAAATGCCTGCTTGGTGTTAATGGCCTTAGGAATACTGATGTGATTTAACCATTCTAGTGAGGGGGGCTGGGACTCATATGAGTGTAATACTGGGATTTAGGGCAATAAATAACTCTGTGCTTACTGCTAAATTGGAGTGATTACTTGTTCTCTGGCAATGTTCTTGCAAAGAATGTGAGCAGTGATAAATTTTGTGCAAGTTCTCTGTTCTCTTGTAACAACCCATCAGGTACTAGTCTGATTTGGAATTTATTTCTTCATTAACACCAACTGAACATGCAGCTCATGGTGCTCTCTGCATGAAAAAGTAAAATATTAGACATTTTAAGAATTTTTTCTTTTTGGCTCAGCCTTCATTGACAACTCTATGGTACTAAACAAACTGTGTTTCTTGTTTTAAGATCAGTTTGTCAATATGCACTTTTTGGTGTAAATGAGAACTCTGGTTTAAGTTACTGTTAGGTTCAGAATCACAGACTCCTCTTGTTCAGAGGAAGTACTTAAGGGGATCATCTTGAAGCAATCTAGAATAAGCACTTGCATACTATCCAACAGTCTGTCCTTCAGGATTACAGTCTTCCCCATTTTCCACAAAGAAAGATCAACATGCTTTTTGAATTAGTTCAAAAAGAACGTGGAAAAAATGGAATTTTGTAGTTGACTCTACAACATCACTGGAACTCGAGCAAAATATATTTTTAACTAATATTTAGTCAGTCTTCCCACCACCTTATTAAAATAAACAGCACAACATGAGTAGAAAGAATGGTGATTTTTTTCCTACAGGTGGTTTCATCTGATGCCTTACAACACTAAGGGACTCCTCCTGCTTTGCTTTATGTCAAACTGAAGCAGGTGTTGCTTCTGGGGAGTTCAGCAATTAGCATCACAGCTGTTCAAGAGAAGCATAATGGACAGTGGAGAGTACCAAGTGAAGTTCAAATCAGCATGTAACTGTTGAGGCTGGAGCTGCTGAAGATCGAGCTGTCTTATGTGATCTGGACCAAAACCTCTTAAGCTCCTACATGGGAGGTAAAACTTGACATTCAAAGGAGAAGTCCTCTGCAAGAATTGCTGCAGTGTAATAAGGGTGTGCATAGGTGGATCTCAGTTCCTACGGACTGTGGTCTGTTCTTAAGAAGAGCTGTTGTAAATCACAAAGTGACTGAGGGAGAGGCTGTGGGTGAGATGTAGGGAGGATCCTGACTGTGATGTTTGGGACAACCATGCCAGTCAGGAAAACTACAATATTTGCAGGAAATTCCTGTAAAATGTGCAGAGTGACATTGTATCACATAACTGCTGTTAGAAGGAGGTTGAGTTCTGAACCTCTTAACATGTTATCCTGTAGTCTCTATAGAATGGAAGTCTGTACTTTCGATGGTCCACACTTCTCTGAGAGAAACAGAAGATGTTGGTAAATGGAAGCAGGAGTAGTGCAGGAGCTTCACCTTTGAATAACTTGTTGAGTGTTAAGTAACTGAAGATGACTCTCTGCACATGCACCAAAATGACACCAAAAGTACTTGGTGCCCTTTTTATGAACCTGTTTAAAATGAGGTTCTTTCAGCAGTCTTAAATCAGCACAGTTTTCCCCATAATCCTTAGCCAGGGCAAGGCCCTCTCAGTGGATGCATAATTCACAGCTGCCCAGTTATTTCTGTATAGTTTCTGTGGTGTTTGTTTCTTCTCTTAAGTGGCACCAGCACAATAAAGGAGGTACTGGGCTCTTGTTTCTATGCTCAGTAATGAACCATGCATTGTTCATGTATGCCTTTATCAGGATCTAAATCTTGCAATAAACATAGATGTTAGAATATCATGGCTTTTTCAGGTATACATTGGAAAATGAAAAAGTAGTATGTGTAGCCCTAAAGACACAAACAGTTTTGGTGCGAGTTACATTAAAGAATGAAGTAGGATTCTTCACTGAAATCTACGTGGATTTTTGCTGCACTAAAACTTGTGCTGAGGATAAAGTAGTGGAATAACTGATAGAAACAGTTATTCCAGTGATACATGTTATAACTGATAGAAACAGGAGTGGCAGAGACAGTTCTGTGGAGGCACTGTGCAGTAGCCGTGAAGCAGTGGCACTGCATGGCCTGTTCATGACACGCTTCTTCAGGTGTCAGTCCTGCAGCTGCAAGGGTACAAAAGAATTCTTTCCCAGATAGCAGGGACTGTTCATTATTTTAACAGGAGCCATGCTTTTGTTAAAACTTGCACTATTTAACTGGATGTCGTTACAATTATTGTTGCAGACTGTTGAAAATCCTTGTCCTGGTTACCACTGGACAAAATTGTATAGACTAAATTAGCTCATTAGATGTTCTGTCATCTTAAATTCTGAAGGTGGAACATTCTTCCTTGGGTATATTAACTTTTACTACAACAACACATAGGGAAAATCTGGACTTTTTTTAAAGACAGGCAAGTTGCTACTACTCGTTGGATTCTTTTTCCTCTTGTGAAGTAAAACTGGGGATCACAAGAATAAACTTGCCTTCTGGCAGATTGAATGTGGCATTTAAAACTTTTTGGGAGTGCTGTTGAGCCAATTTACAAACTAAAATGGCAGTGCTTATTTCTGTGCTTAGCACTTGAAAGTCTTGCTGAAGTATCTGACTTGTACTTAGTAATGGACTGGACAAGTTTTAAGGTTGCATGCCTAAAACACAGTAAATTTGCAGAAAATAATGAGCTTTCCAAAGAGGTATAAGTAGATCACCCTTAGGTAAATGGTATGCTAAGACAAGGTTAGTCACTGTCCTAGACTGCTTTGAAGGTGTTGGTATTCTGTGCTTTGAAGTGAAGCCATTTCCTTAACCCTGGTGCTGGGATGTGTATCCATACCTTCACATCAAGCTGCAGTGTTGTGGCCAGTGCAGCATTCTCACTGCACAAGGAGACGGGTTGCTGAGGGCCAGTCTTACAATAAGAGCCAAAGGGCTTTTGTCTACAGTTCACAAAAATAAAGAAGCACCGTCCTTGTTCTCACTTTTCTGTGCCTGTATCCCTCTGTCCCTCCCTAAGGTCTGGAGAGTTGTGCCATGCAGAAGACAAGCTGACTGTGAGCTTCACATACTGTGTTGAAGGTGTCAGTGATGGGGACCAAATGGTGCTGGTTCCTTGTCCAGACTCTTCTGCTTTCACTCTATAAACCCACTCACCAGAACTAGAGTCACTGTTCATACCATTAAAATACAAAATGAAAGCTGTGAAAATACTTGTCTCTGTGTGAATTAGCTAGTAAACAATGTAAAAATGGGAAGGAGGCTTTTGTTTCCTGTACTTGGTCAAATCTGGCAACTATGCTCTTGTTCAGACTCACAGGCTAGGAAATATTGTCTTGCCTTCTGGTGCTGGCATGTTTCTATACCCTTTCATATGTCTCTTTAAATATACTTTATGCATTGTTTACTATGGAGCTAGTATTGATGGAGAAAAATGCTTTGAGGTAAAACTGTTTGTAATTCTCTATTACTGTGTACATTTTTTTTTTTAAATGGACCATTTGTTTACCTCAATTAATTTAATGGAATGGATCAATAAATGTATTAAAAAATTACTCCTTAGAATAAAGTTTCACTTTTTTGCAGTCTTCACTGGTGAAATTATGCATGTGCTTATTTTGCTAAGCAGCTCACTATCTTACTGCAGAAATATTCTTCCCCTAAAATCTTCTTCCACAGTTGATCTAAATAGAAATCATCTGACCTGTTTTTTCATTACTTCTGGTACTGAAAGTGAAGGAGCTGAGGAAAGATTGGAGGAGGGGGGAGGATGGGGGGGGACAGGGTGACAGCAACTTCCTCAGAGGAAGGGATTGTGTAATGATGAACCAATTTCTGCTTGCTATGCCCCTGGCTCGAACTGAAGCTGCCTGATTTGCCTCCAGATTATTTCAGTTATTTAAGGACTTTTAACTTCCTTTACTTAGTCCAGGACCTTGGAAGCCGCTTAATCCTTCTTAGTTCGATTAGCATGTAAGCAGACACATCCTCGTGAGACATGCCACACTTTTGACTCATGTTTGGATTTATGTGACATCGTCTCATGCTAGGTGTGAGATTCCTTTCCAGATAACAGCTGAGGTATCACAGTGACTATTACATGGTATCAGTGTCCTTACGCCTCGATAAATCCTGTAGGAGCTGTGTGCTGCACTTACCTGTTCTTAACCTGTGACAGGCGTAGAGCATTGTGGTGGTGTGAGGTGAAACACCATCATTAGGTCTTGGGTCTTAGTCCTCCCATGAGCACTGTCCAGGGACAGTGTGACATTCTCCCAGAAATCAGGGACATAAACATCTGTTCAGGGGTGTTTTATTGTAGGGATTACTAAAATTCCGTTAATGTGACATATTTTTATGGTGTTATTGCTCTATTTAATAATTAATTGCCTGGGCTGATAACATGTGCAGGAGGTGGAGAGCCGGTGTGTCCTGCTGATGGCCCTGTGCACATGGCATGTGGCTTGCAGCCCTGTTTCATCAGCCAAAGTCACAGCACTGCCCTCAGATTTCTGAATGAACAAACAAGAAGAAACTGATCCTCTGCTTTCCGTTTTCACTCTGAACGATGTGTCTGGAAATGCCATTTTCATTTCTAGCATGTATTGTTGTACTTCTTTGGTATTGCTGACCAGCGTAGCAAAGAGCAGAATGCTCTGAAGACTGCTGGTGTGCAATAGCTAATACACAGACTCTGCAGGATGGGGTGCATGCTGCAGAAATAACAAGGCAAACATCTCTTCCTGGATGAGGTTAGTGGCTGAGAGGTTGTGGCATGCTGTGAAGTGGAAATATAAATGCTATGTATCCTGTTGTGTTGGTAGGGGCTAATGATAACAACCAGAAGATGCCTCTGTTACTCAGTCAGAATCTCAAGGGAGCCAGTGGTTGACCGTTGTTTGATGGCCACGAAGCTACAAAGAGCAATAAAAAATGCAGATGATAAGAATTAGTAAACTACCTTCTCAAACCGCAGTTTGCTCTTTCACATCTATGTCTTAAACTTTGCCAGGGTATCTGGAGCTGGCTGCATGCTAATGGCATTCCTCTAAGTGGTTTGCCAGCCTCTCTTTTGTGCGTTCAAAGACATTGGCACCATCTGTCATCCTTCACTTTAATAACCCATGTTTGTACTGATAATGGTACTTCTATTTGGAACCTGTATTAAAAAGCATTTGAATAGCTAGTAGTAACCCCTGTTAGAGAGAGGGTTGCAAATGAGAAACAAGTCTTTCGTGTCTGGAAGATCTGAGGAGGAAAGCAGAGCCAGGGGAATGATGAGTAGGAAGTAGCCTTCCCCACACTAGTAGTCCTGAAGACACTGATTGTCAAATGCATTCACAAGCCCAGAAAGACTTTGGTGCTCTGGATAAAACTGAGGTGGTGGTGGAAGAGTTTTCCTTACAGGCTCTGCTTCCTGTCTAGGTGGTGCAGCTGAAGTCAGTATACATGGTGCTTTTAGACTTTGTACTGCTATATTTTGTTTAAACTGCAGCAGAGCTAGGCAATAATTTTGCCTGGAATCAGGCATTAGGCTATTCAGTACGTGCCTTATGTATCTTCATCTGAATGAAGATGTTGTTACGTGGATTAAATACTGACATTATCACAGTTCACTTTCATACAGAAAGAATCTTGCTGTTTCTAGTAACACAACAGGCTGGAGAGTGTTGGGGAGGCGCTAATGGACAAAGTGAGATTTGGAGGGAGATCCTTCAAAAATTCTGTAAAAGTAGATGGAGGGGTTGTTTCAGCTTTGTCTCTTCAAATTAAGCTGGTTTTGTTCTTAGAGTTGTTCCTGAAATTGTACCTCTCACTCACTCCATGGTGGTACAGCTGAGCAAATTCAATGGACCAGAAAAGTAACCTTTTCCTTCACTGTGGTAATGATTTCTCTTTGAAACATTTGAGGAAGACTCACATTATTCTTTTCTGTCTCAATGGGTAAGTAACATATAATGGAATTTAAAAAAAACATTTTACTTTATGTCAGGTTATTCCTTCATTCTACTTATTACTATTTTCACAGTACCAAACACATTTATGTGAATGCTTTGTCTCCTGGGATTATTAGCTGTTAAATTGCCAAATACTCTTCCTACAGCAATTCATGTTACATTAAACAAAAATAAGATTTAAAAAAGAACTGGCTAGACATTGCAAGTTTCATTCTTTGAATCTCTTTGATATTTGTCAACTCATTTCTGCAAGGTTTTTTCCTTTTTTTTGTCTTAATTCACTTGGTGGGGGTTTTCTTTTTAAAAGTCTTTCCTACCTGTATTATAAACTTTAGACCTAGAATCAGGAAGTACAGAGAAAATACAACTTGTCTTTTTGAACAAAATCTTTCCCATTTCTTACCTTAAAGGGAGGAGACTCAGGCAGCCAACTAGAAAAGACAAAATGAAGCAGAAGCCGCTGTACCAGTCCAGTGTGTTTTGATAGATCTTGTTGTAGACTGTAGATGTCACTACTCCCGTGGTGACTAAAGACAGCTGCAGCAGGACAAACACCTTACCTGTAAGACAAGAACATAGTTTGTGGCTGGAGATTAACAAACCAGCTGTGGTACCTCCCTTACAAATCCAGGATCACAACTGTGTAGTCATTGCTCCACTAACACCAGATGGCATGAGCTTGTATCTGCTTCTGTTCTAGACAACAATTAAATAATTTTTCCTTCTTTTAGGTGTTGGACAAAGATTCAACTGGGAAATCATCTGACTGAACAGTCTACATATAAAGGTAGCTGCTTGTAAGAGCAGCAATAGACTGGTCAATAAGTGCTCCTTTTCCTAGAGGTAGAAAAATAGCCTAGAGCTAACATCTAGATGAAACTGCAACCAGAAGGTAAGTGCTGGTGTGCTGCAGGGTCCTACTTGAGGTCTGGACTGATGCTGTCATCATGTGCAGCCCATATGGCTCCAGGTGGAGGTTAAAAACTTTTGATTTATAGTGATCAATTTGGGATGGGAGCTGTGCTGTTTGTGGCAGGTAGATGATTTTGCTACGGTGGATGTTGAGGGAGCACAAGCAGTAGGAATGAACTGGTGACAGCAGTGTCATGTTCATATGGCAGAAAGGAAAAGGATGTGAAGGATGCAGAGGAAACATGTTGTGGGCCCGTGGTGCTGTTTGAATGAATGGCCAGTCCTGTATTGTGTGTCTAAACCTAGCTCATTGGGGTAAAAATGGTAGGCCTCAATATGCTGCTGTAAAATACATTTTACTAATTTTTAATATTTATTTTAATGGAAAAGAATTCCAGCCGCTGTTCCAAGAAGTGTCAATTTTTATGCAAAAGTTATTCTTTGTACTTAAATCAGTTGCAACAGGAACAAACTGCCAAACACCTGAAGAAATGTTTAGAGAGCATAACTGAAAAATAGATGAAAATAATCCATCCTTCCCAAAACTGGAAGTAAAAAAAGCCAGATATAAATGTTGTGAATAAAACAGTGCTTCAGCTCTGCTTTTCTTGGTTCTCCCTGCAGTTCTGTGTTTTTGAGCAGCACCTCAGCTATTTCCCCCACCTTTGAACTATGCACTGATTGTAATCTTTTGAAGTATGTGCTAAAAATTCTGTCAATAAATGATGATGCAACCAAAGACAAGAAGACTGGATTTGAGAATCTTGTCCAGCAAGTTTCTCTGCTTCTCCCTTCCTGTTTGTGGTATCACTCGTTCTGGTATTATTACACAAAGCACAGATTGCGGCAATAACTTACCTTTCTCTTAGTACTCTAGGCAGAATAAAGTGATTTCAGGGGGATTTGGTTGGTAAGGTAACTGAAATACTCACCATAGGATGATCCTTCAACATGCTTGGACAACATAGACCTGATGGTTGGTAAGGGGATGAGGGCAAAGAGCATCACTGTCCGTGCTGTAATGCAATGAATTTTGAGTTATCACCAGTACCTGCTCTTTGTGACCCGGCACAACCACTGCTTTTGGAGATTACATGCCTCTGGCCTGGACAGGCACCGTGCTTCACCTTTTCTCTGCTAAAAAGAGCCACCTATTTTCCCATTATCAGAGGTCCTTTGCCCAAACTAGACACGGTTTCTTGTTCTCAGCCAGACATCCCAGCGTAGATGGGATCCTCACTCTCCTTTGAGATGGTGAGGATGATGATTCAAGTTTTAACATGCAGAGAGTCCTCTGTGCTAGACAGCCTTGACAGGAACAGTACTTTTATAACTCTACATCTGTCTTGTATCTTGGTGCTTCTGGCTTGCAGTATTCTAGCCAGTCTCTACCGTGAAAATTTACAGGGAGCTGGAATTACCTTCCTGTCAGCAGAACCAGCCTCAGTGAAGACTTGGTCCATGTCTAGTGTACCAAGGTGTTTCTGCAATGCAGGGAATAAGCTTCCAACAGACTGCATAGCAGCATGTCTTCAGGATGAAAATGAACTGAATTATTAAGCAAGATTTATATTTTTACTTAATTTTTTGATCTTTTTTCCCCAGCTTGATTGGCTAAACAAATATAATCTCAAAATTTTCACTTAGTGTTTGGTTTAGTACAAAAATACAATATCCTATCATCTTTCCCTTAGAACAATTTTGCTTAATTTTCAATTCCCCATTTCCTGTAGGGAAAGACAGAAAAAGCACTTCAGGACATTTATCTCCAGTGTCTTTCTCACTTTGAGAAATGAAACCTTAAAGCCATATAGATGATACTCTGTGAGATAGTTCTGGCACAATGAATGCAGTTCTTGGATTTTGTTTTTCATCATAGATTAGCTCCCAGAAGTAAACTTGCCTTTCCTTTATCATGGGATGCTGCCCCATCTATTTTTACCTGTCCCTTAGTAATTTATGAAACAGTGTGAGATTTGTAAACTACATTATTGTGATCCTTTACAGTGCCAGTGTTTCATTAAGTTTCCCATCAGCTGTAAGTGCCTTCATATGACAAAAATAAATCACATCTTAAGACGTTCATATAATAGGAAGCCTTTGCCATTTTGCTTCTGTTGTAGCCTTAAGCCTTGCCTCAGAGGAAGCAAGTGCTTCCTATTGCTGCAGTGATGCAGTCCCACTAGTGCAGGGAGTCAGCAGCAATTCCCAGTCACCCAGAGTGTGAACACTGCTCTGACTGATCTGTGAACACAGATCTGGTCTGTGACCAACTGATGAATTACAAGTCAATGAGCCTTAAACTAGTCCTTGGCAGAGGTGTATACCTCCTCAGGATATTGTAGAGTGCTGAGTCTTAAAAGTACTAAGGGAGATGTGGAGAAAGAGGAATAAAAAGAATGCCTTCTTGCAAATTGCTCCTGTGATGATCTGCCTAACTCCCTGCTTGCAAAATGGGCGTGAAGCAAAGCAAAAAGCCCTTCCAGTGATGTTGAAACACCCTTTTCTTGGTGTGTATTTGCTCATGTGAGTGGCTGTTCAACTCACCAATGTAGAACAGGAACGTCCACTGCACGAAGGCCATGATGAGGATGCCAGCGTTGAACGATGCTACTCCGATCATGATCGTGGTAATATCCCTCAGGTATCTGGAGAACACAAGTACCCCTAGGAAACTGGTAATGAAGATCACGTACCCAGCAGCATTGCCATGGCCAATCTCTACAGCATTCCAACTTAAAGGTTCCCTGAGCAAGAACAGTGGAAGAACATTCATTGCACCAACCACAGCCAGGTCATAGAGGATTGCTGCCACAAACAGCAGGATGATGATGAGCTTCGAGGGTGACACTGGAGTGAAGATGCTGCTCTCTGAAGGTTGGGAGCTCCCTGCTACCGCTGCTTCTGGTAGCTGACCACCCATATCCTCTGCACTCTTGGCTTTGGCTGGGCAGGAAGCTGCTGGCTTGGGGACTGTGAGGACAAAAATGCTGTAAAGGAGACAAAAGGCATAGCAAGCAATGCTGCAGCACACCAGCACGGTGCCTTCTTGATAGCGGTCACTGAAGCCAACGAAGAGGTAGCCAGATGCCATGCTTCCCAGAAAGCCAGCGAGGCCATACACCAGTTCAATAATGATGAGCCGCAGAGACCTCTTGCTTTCAGAGGACCCCAGAGATCCCAGAGCCATGATGCCTGCCCAAAGTGTGGTGAAGCCTCCTGTCAGCCCATTGAAGGCAGCAGCCCCGTACATCACCTCCACTGGCCAGCCCAGCAGAATCAGGAGAAGCAGGAGAGTTTTGGAGCCCAAATAACCAAGAAGAGGGAAGCAGATGGGGATCTTGCGGTGTATCTGGTCCCCCAGCTTGGACAAGCCATAGGCTGACACCAGCGGGCTCAGGCCCAGAACTAGGTTGTAGATGATATAAAAATTAGATACAGCCTTCTGCTGGGCATCTTCCAGGGCATGGGAGGGAGCAGTGCTGTTGGTCTGGTTGTAGTAGTTCTTCACTACCAGCAGCAGTGCTGTGTCATAGAAGGCACTGGCCACTTGGGAACCCGCGACCACTGGCTCAATCCACGTCCTCATTGCCATTATTCCCACCATGCTGCCAGCCGTCACCTCTTCGTGGAGAGAGCTGCATTCAGCAGCATTTGAGGAATCAGCACATGAGGAAACAGCTCCTTAGAAGCTCTGCTCTGGAGGCATCTTTGGAAACAAGCAGTGAAAGGTCTGCCGGGCTGCAGAGGACTGGAGAGTTGTGCAAGAGATGATCTGGCTGGCAGGATACTCGCAGCTCACCCTGCTATGTGTACACACACCTGCACATCCCTGCGCTGCTCTGAGCTCTGCCTCGCACATGGGAGGCTTTTGTACAGCCAGAGAACGCCCTGCGCTTGTCAACTGCTGCTGCTCTTCTTCCTGGTGTAGTTTCAACACAGGTCAGATGACCTGGGGAATTTCTCTCTTACAGAGTAGGAAGTGAAAATGCCCTGATCAAGTAATTGCTGTAATTTGGGGTGGTGGTTTGTTTTTTGTTTGCTGGCTTTTTGGGTGTTTTTTTTCTTGTTTTGGTATCCTTCATGTGTCAGAGAACTCTCAGAGGGGTTGTGGGGGCAGGGAATGGCTATTTATCAGGTGCCTTTTTATCAGGTAATTTGTGAATTCCCCTTTACTGCCAGCTCATTTTTCTTTTTTCTACACAAGTAAGTCATTGTCTCTTTTACCTGCTTCTATCTTCCCTGTTGCTGCAGCATGTCCCTTATGTCATTGTTGTTTCAATAATGCATTCAGGAAATTACACCAAAAAGAAAGTAAAAGGCAAAAGATCTATTTCTGGTAACCTGAATCCTGTGGCTGCCACTCTGCTTGCTGCATCCTTTGGCAAATGTGGAAATTTGCAAGAGGTGGCAATCTATCCAGAGGCACCAATGACCACTGTGTCCCAGTAATCAGCCAGCTCACCTACAGGCTGAGGTGGGTGAGAATCCACCTCTGGAGAAGAGTTTTCCAGCCCTGGCTCCTCAGGGAGATGGCTGTGCATCTCTGCAGGTGCTTATTTCCACAGACTCTCAAGCCTTGCAGCTTGAAGTCAGTTTCCAATTTTGCTGCTGCCTGAGGGGCAGGTAGAGGCACCCACTCGAGCAGGGCCCCGTGGGCACAGCAGTGCTGCTAGCCAGAGGCACAAGAAGCTCTTGGACCAGGATATGGTGCAAGCAGGCTGCCAGCTCCAAGGACAATGCTCGCAGTCCCAGCTGTAGGAAGTACTTGAAAGATATTTGGCAGTCTCAAAAATGCTAACTTAAATGATAATGATCTCATTCTGTACTGGTTTAATGAATCATAACAGGCAGAATAACAATCTGTTCTAGGAAGAGTTGCGGTCATTACTTTAAAAATAAATTACTGATGAATTTGAAAAAACAATATTAAAGCCTCCATCTGTTAGACTCTTTGTTGACTCAGGTGACATTTACTCAATGCCACGGCTCAAGAATTTCTTTTTTTCACTCTGTTTGCTTGTGCAATAATTTTTGGCTTATAGTTCAAATACAGAAAGAAAGACACAAGATCTAACAGGGAAAGGAGTGGGGAACTGTTCGCTAGAATGATTTGCTCTAGAAAATTCTACCTTCATCACAGAATTTGTTGTTAGTCGAAAAGATTCTTAGCCAGCTCTAAATTAGGTGTGTTGTTCCAACAGTTGCAACTGTTTTTCTTTTACTAAGATTAGCTGCAAAAAGTGTCTAGTTTCTTCAGCTTTTATTGAAAAGTGGGACAGGTTTTCTTCAGCAAACCCTGAAATATTTCCAGAATATTTCTGGAAATTCTGGAATATTCTGGAATATTCTGGAATATTCTGAATATTCTGAACCTTACTGAAAACCCCAAAGCATCAGCCTGTGACCAGTTCAAGCAACAAATGCAGCCAAAGGAATTGCCACATTTTACTTCACCCAGGGAACCTTGTGTCTCCCAGCAGAATTACAGGGAGAGATAAATTATTTGTCCTGTTGAAGCTTCAAGTTTGGGACATGAGGTCTGGTGCAAAGCAATCAAATTGGAGTGCAGAGGTATGTAACAGTGACTGTGCTTAAAACACTGCAGATCTGCTCAAGTCCCGCGTGAGGGATGTGTTTCCTCCACACTTGGTTGCATATACAGACTGCTTGGCTTATTCAGCCAGTTCTGTGCGGGCCTAGATAGCTAATGAACTGTGTTAAATGTAACTAGTGATCTCATGAATTACATCTATATCTCCGGGATATTCTGTGTGTTCACTCACATTAAATGTACTTTTTAGAACTAGTTCTCATGGAAGGATATATTTCCATGTCAGTAATTGCAAAACAGTCAGTGCTAAAGTAGGAGTTTAGCTCAGGCTCCAAAATATTTACTACTGCAAGACAATTTTCACAAATACCATATTCATTTGATGCCAAAACGTCTTCAAAATTATTATTATCTAGTAATTTTTCAGAACTCCCTGTTCTTATATTACTAATATTTATAGGGACATGTCCATCTGCTTTAAAATATGTTCAGGCAGCATAAGTATGGTGGAGCCTTAAGAGAGTGGCCCTTGACATTTAAGAAAAATGTACACACAGAATCAGAGTCTATCTTAACAACACAAATACAAACGGTGTAGCCTGCTGGAGAAGGACCACACTGTTTTAGGGCATTTTTCTCTAGAGCGGTCTTGTCTCGAGGCCCACTAGAGGCAGAGTCAGCACATGTTTCACCAGCTCTTCAAAGTTTGTCAATCTGGCCAAACCAGAGCCATTTTATGCTTCTCTGTGGCGATGTTTTACATTCCTCTGCTGTTTCTTTTTTCTTCAAACCATTTATGGAAATTCCATCACTTTTTCTTTCTGAACAGGGTTGTCATAGGAATTTCAGTATGCTGGGGGACATGGGCTACACAAGTACCAGCATTGTGGAACTTGATATTCAGCATTCCTTGTCTGAAGAGGTCCTTTTAACATCCAGGACTGCAGTCCAATGTGGGCAAGTAAGCCCTCTTCATCTCTCTCCCCTAAGCCTGCCAATAGGACCTGTGATTTACAGTTCCTGCATGGCAAGGCATTCTGCCTCTAAGGTGGTAAATCAGCTCTAACTCCTCCTCTTCCTGCTTGGCATGTGCACATCATCCTGTCCACAGTGGTAGAGTAGGGAAACATGACTAGGAATGTAAAGTGTTTGGGTCTGATCCTGGATGAAGCTGCAGCCCCATTACAGCCCCAGAGGGAAGGAGAAAACACTGGGGAGAAGCAGCTATTTTAGTGATGGCTGGTTTTTCTTTGGAAAATACTTCATAAATGACCAAAGCATTCTGTGGTTTGGGAGATTGGCTTCCTCAGTGGCTGCCATCTAATTATATATAGTCTTTGTCCTTACAAGGTGGGTGGCTCTGCTCACAGGGATGGGGGAGGTGGAGGGAGAATGGGAGCTATGTGGAGAGCCAGGGCACAGGGATGCGGCATTCTAGTCCAAGGCAGTTGTTTTGCTGGATCCAGAGCCACTGATGGTGGAAGCTAATGCCCGAAAAGAAAACAGCTAGCAGTCTTGTTTTGTGGCTCTGAGAAACAGTGTCAAGGCTGTTTGGACACTCAGGGGGCTGGTGTCAGTGTCTGTGGCACAACAGCTGGTAAGTGCAGCGTTGCTGTAATAGAATCGAGGACCATGCCCTTACAGGTGCACCTGGAGGTGCCTCAGTCACTGAGACCTCTGGGCCAGCAGTCTGGCGTTTGGGAGCCGCAGCACCATCAGACATGCTGGGATCATCTATGGAGACATCTGCTCTCCTCTGCTTCTCCTGGAAGGAAACGGAAGCACAGGCCACAGGCAGTGGGAGCACCAGGCACCTTTTCCCCATGCCTTGAGGCCGCACCCACTGCTCCATGTGAGCAAAGTCCAGGGTGGTGTGCAGGCTGCAGAACCCCGGAGGAGGGATTTGCTCCATGGAGAGACCTCATGGGGTACACTGACATGAAGCATGGAGGGGAGGGGTGACGCCCCACAAGGGTAGGAAGGTCTGCCAGCCCCTTTTGGAAAAGGCTGGCACTCTCCACTGCTTCCCCACCACTTTCAGAACAACACAGGAGAGCAGCAAGGAGCTGCGGCTGGCAGCGCTGTCCAGTTTTCCTTCAGGATGGTCACTGGCTGACCAAGCAGCACCAGACACCTATGTTCCCTTGCTTTCACCACCAGTCATCATGGTTTTCTCTATTCTTCTCCATTCAGAATTTTCTGCTTACCTTGTTGGAGTCTCCTGGGGACCTATCCCCTGTTGAAAATCAATCCTTTCACAGATGCCTTTTGCTGAGTCGGCTTTTTTCCCTTTAGCTTGAGAAATTTGGGCAATTAATAGTCCTGACAGCTAATTGTATGCCTTAACATTAATCCTCTCTATGGAAGCAGGAAAAAAATGCTTCTTGCAGTACCTGGTGTCTGCCTGATCAGCTGGACCACAGAACAAATTCTGCTGTCGCTCTTAGATAAGGCCCAGATAATCCTTGCCCTTCAAAAAATGAATTTTTTTGTGTGTGTGCACATCCTCCTTTTCATTTATATTCATGCCTCTTTTTAAATTGTTGCCAAGGTGTGTTTGGAACAGAAGCACTGCAAATTTTAAGAGTGTGCAGGCAGTAATGTCCTTGAAAAGTGGTATGAAATAAACTGTCCTAGAACTTCAGCTTAAGCAATCCAATCTTTCATAATAGTGGATAGTCTGAAAAAATGAAATAGCTATAGCAAAACCATAATTATTTAAAAATTTCATTGCTGAATGAACTACAGTCATTAACGTATAAAAACTTGGTTCAAACCCACAGACTTTTTCCCCTTCCTAAGTGCTCTCCAAAGCAATTATTTTGAAATAATTTTGCAGGTCTACTTCATATTTTGTTATCTGTTTAGGTCTGGAAAACTTTTTGGCAATAGTAAATCCCCTATCCTTAGAAGTGAGGGGAAGAAAGGTGAAGAGAAGACCAAAGGAAAGAGGAGTGCTGATTTTTCTGGTCTGAAAGGACCTTTGCTAAATAACTCAGTCCTAGCCAGGTACAATTAGAGGGAATGTGTATCTCTCCATAAGCCTGAAACTCTACAAGAAGAGTAGCTGGCAGAGGACATCAGGACAGTGGAGAAAAAAGGGATGAATCCATATTCCTGGCTGAGAGGTGAAGACCATCAAAAGCATCATAAATGCAGGAAGATACAGGATTTCTGCTTTGTGCAAGGCATAGTGCTTTTGCTGGAGAGGAGGGAAGGTATATATTTCTCTAAATCTTCTGGAGACGCCCTTGCCTAGTAATTCATTCATTTTCACCTGACAGGTCTCAAGCCAGCTCCTTGCCTGGCTAAATTTCTGTTTTTCAGGCAGGTAAAGTTAACACTGAAGCCATCACTTGCAGTAAGCCCTCAGTGATACCCCAGACATTCTGAGCAGGCAGATGGTAACTCACTCCTCACAACCCCTCTCTGTTTGCTGGGCTGGGTCCTCAGTACAGGAATTGGCTGTGGTTTTAGTAACTTAGATTTTTAAATTTTTGTGCTGTTTTATGCAGAACACCCTGTCAAACATATTCAGTCATTTGTTAAAAAGAAAAAGCAAAAAGAAATGGCATACACAACCGAAAAGCTGCAGATGCTGTGGCACAGTCCAGTGACCTTTCTAAGACTTAGCACCCATTTTCCATAGAGCAGACAGCAGCTCTTCATGTTCTTCACGTGGGGTGTGTTTACTCAACCTCAGCAGCTCAGAAATGAAAAAACACAGGAAACTTGATAACAAGCTCTCCTTGATTACAAAGCCCCATCTGATCCTCTGTGGGTCACTGACACAGGCCCTTCAGCACAGGTGGTGGTGGTGAATGCAGAGCCCACACACAGCTGGTTTTGGGCTACAAGGTTGCATGGCAGTGCCTGTCACTGTCTTCACTGCAAACAGACTCCAATGCCAGCTGAGGATTTCCGGACAACCTGTGCAACAAGGCACAGCAAATAATAGGGATAACCCTGTTTATAACATGTGCCATAGCCACACCTGGCTGATTATCCAGTTTGTTTTGAACTGGCAGGGTGTAGAGGTCCCTGAGACAGAAGGGAAAGACACTGGCATCCTGCATGAGGGTTGCTGGGAGGCTATGGGGGAGATGTCCCTTCTCATTTTGCCTCAGGGCACCAGTAAAAAATGGCACCAGTGGTGTAATCTTCAGACAAGAGAGCAGAATTGTGCGTGGGTGGGCAAACTGCTGTCCTGGTGCTGGAGAAGCCTTACCTGGAAAACAGCAAGGGCTTTTGAGGCCCTGCAACCCATGCAGAGGTGTCACCTCCACCCGAAGCACAGGGAAGATGTGTCTGGATTTCCCCAGCCCCACAACTCTGCATCAAAGTGCTCCAGGAGATAGCCCCAGACTCTGGAGAAAGATCATGTAAACAGTGCACACTGCTTTGGAGGATGTTAGCTAGCACCCTCCCAGGCTGCTAGTGAATCAACAGCCTTAGTAGATTTTGTGTATTCTTAGGGCTCCAGTACCTGTATGAAAAGATATTGAAAATATATTGATATTCTCCTTTCTTTGCAGGATCCTGTTGTATCTCCAGGAAATTTTGGAGTTGAAGAGGGGTACTGGGTAAAGGGCACTAGGGAAGCAAGAAAGTCCAGGGAGCTTTCCAGCAATATTGCTGCTGCTAACTTTTTACAGGCTGCATTTTTTCAGTGTCTAACAAGCACAGCTAAATATAAATATACATATATACATAAATGTAAATTTTTAACTGTGTGGCAAGACAGCAGTTGTTACTGGTGTTTGCTATTTCCTCAGTGCTTCATTCCAGCACGGTGGAGTATTCAAGGCTTCCCTGAACTACAACTTTTCTTTTATGCCCATTGTGTAGACGCTGAAATGGCCATACTAGTCGAGAGCAGCATTGCTTTTTCCCACTACAACCTCTGCATTTCCGGGCAACGGTTTCAAAGCTCCTGATTAACTGCATGTAGGCAATAGGGAGACATCTCCCAGCTATTTTACCTATTTCGGCATGGCTTTGTACCTTGGTCACCAGCCCAGCCTAGAACCAGTGATGCTCTTGAAAGGAGCACTGCCAGCTATACTCACCTCCTGAAAGACTGCTAACACCAGTCATTTTAGGACCTGAGACACTCCTGTTTGCTGAAGAGCCACAGGACACAGCTGAGGGTCACGCCATGAGCCCTCCAGAGGACTGTACTGCTCTTGCTCTGCTGTAGATGAGGTTGCTTTGCTGCCACAGGGCCAGGACCTTGTGTGGGGGATGTGGGATCACGCCTCTCACTGCCACACGTGATGTACTTCCACACCGCCACTTTCCAAGGGTAAATAGCTGTCACCTTCAGGATTTTATGTTGGACTTCACCTCCAAGATGCCAGTGGGAACTATTAGCAGCTAGCAAGTCATGTCTGGCAATGAACTTTAAGGCACTGTCTGCAAGGACTCATAACCAGGGCAACCTAGGGCCTGGAGGATAAACTGAGCTCCTGATATTTTGAAACCACACTGATTTAATATTTCTATACAGGAAGGGAACAAGAGATTAAACAGGATTGGAAAAATAGAGCCCACTAGGGTACTGAAATGTTGTTTTGATCCTTTAGTTCTTGAGCATCTTTACAATGAATTCCTCAGAAACACCCAGCAAAGCTTAGACTATATTGACATATCTTTTAATTTATTAACTCTGAGTCCTCACGTGAATAAATTATGAGGCTCATGAACAATGATATCATTCAGCTATTTCCTGATTCCCTTCTGCTGAAGACTGACCCAGCAAATAGTGGCTAAGAAGGACAGCTGAGCTGAATCTTGGCCACCACAGTTCAGACCTGGCAGCAGGTGAAACTTATGTTTAACTGACAAGAGGTTTTTTGTGGTTTCCAGGAAGCTTGAATAAATATGCTTTTTGAGGTATACTTTCCACCCCTGCTGAAACTTTGCCTGATCATGCTTTCAGCTGGCTTCTGAAATGGCTTCCTCCATGAAAAATTCCTATCAGAAAGATTTCCCCCTATTTATCTTTCTGTTTTCCACTGTTTATACCACTCTGGCCTGCAGTACTAATCCTCACTTTCATTATACAGCAAGTCCCACAACTTGAAATTACCTTTTTCTTTGAAAAAGTTATGTGGTATACACCACATACAAGCTTCTACCTTCTATTCAGCAGTTGTTTTCCTCAAACACAGCATTAAAGAAAAGCAGAAATGCCCTTTTGGCATGAGCAGTACAACAAAGTGAAGAGTTTTGTTTCACGTGGCTCTCCCCCAACACCCTTTCCAGACAGTCCCACTAACATATCCTCATAATTTTATAGTACAGTGGCACAAGCTCAGTCCATGAGCTTCCAGCTGAGTTTAGTGCTGTGTGGCCCTCAGAGAGCAAGGTCCTTAGAGGTATATAGCTATCCAAGTGCTGTGGTACATTTGGAATTAGTCCATTTCAGGTTTATCTCATGGTTCTCAGTTTATCCATCTTCCATGGGATGTACAATGGGATGATTTGCCAAAGAAGTGTAAGTGTAAGTGTAAGTGTAAGTGTAAGAAGTCCCGAGGAGAGGAGACCAGCCTGGGAGGGAGTCTGTCTGGAAGCTGATGGGGCCTCGCAGTGGTGGTCACTCAGGAGGCTCAGTGTAGGCAAGGTGAGATACGTCTGTGCCCACAGAAACCACCTAGTCTTGGTGCCCAAAACCAGCCATATTTTGGGGGTCAACAGCAGCATGTGGAATCCGGAAGGGAACAGCAGAAGGCAAGGAGATGGCAGGGAGTGGAAAAGGGTAATACTGTGAAAATCTGGGTCCACCTTGGGCTGGTGCTGTACCCCAAAACCATGGTCTTAGAAGCAAACAAGCCTTCTCAGAGAGTGAGCAAGTGCCCTACTTTAGTGTCTTCCTTCTTTCACTCCAATTAAATAGGTCTGAATACTTTCTGCCACCTCCACACAATGTGGGGGTTACAAAGCTGTCCAGCAAGTCAACTCCCATTGCATATCTGGAAACTCCACCTTTCTCCATGGAGATAATGCTTTGCAAAGACCTCTTTCTCCCTTTCTAACAACTGCAATCATTTTGAGCACTGCAACATTGCTGCCAGCAACACTTTGGAAGCCTTATGTGAGTCCCATCAAAAGATGTTTCCTCAATGTCTTGTCATTATCTGTGTGTTTTTGGTAACATTTTCCTGGTTTAGTGTGGTTCAGTTGCAGCTTGAGGACTTGATGCTCACTTTCATATAAGAGAGTTTAGATTTCTCAGATACTACAAGAGGAAGAAGTAGTTGTGGGGTCATTTGTACATAAGCATCCTGACTCACTGTGGGCCACAGTAACACCCAGTGGGGATAGCATTGCCCTGGTGTGTCTGCTGCAGCTCAGTATGAAATCCTCCCCATTTGGTGGAGCAGTTTCCAGCCTCCTGCTCCTTCCCCTTGCTCTGCATCCACCTTCTCAGCCAGTAACAGTCCCCACAAGAGTTCAGTGAAGTAAGGCCCCTTGTCAAGTGTTCTGTGTGCTCAGCCATGGTCCTGCACCAAGCTGCCTGCCAAGGCAACACAGAGCCTGCAGTTGTTCCCAGCAGTGGCTTCCTGGCAGGGCTGGTGTGGCCCAGGAGCTCCTGTAGGAAGGGGCATGACCAGGGCACTGGGTATGCATGCTAAGCACAGCAGCTTTTTCTGGGAATCCCAGCTGTCTGCCCATGGGAGGCTTGTGAGATGTGCCATGGCTCTCTTCCTGCGTTAGTGGCAGGGGTGCTGCAGCAGTGAGCTCAGCCCTGAAGTGGCCTGGGCGCTGGGGCATCACTCACCATGTCCCTCCCATTGCTGGTTGCCCCGGGATCTGTCTTCCAGGGGCCGTCCTTGGAAATGAAGCTCTCACCACGTTCATGCAATCCCCCCTGCAGATGTCACTGCTGCCGCAGAAATCCCCACCACGCAATGCTCCCCATGCCGTTTGCAGTAACACTGAACGGGACAAGGCAGCTTTGCACATTTTTCTTCCTTCATCGATTTTTCTTGCTACTGCTCCCACACTCTAGATTGGAACAAGGCCTGAATCATTTCCAGCTCCTGGTGACATACCATTCCCAATTCACTGCAGAGCTGACACATGCCTGGAGTGGAGCAGAAGCTCTCACACTGTTTAGTGCCTGCTGCAAAAGCTCTCTTCCTAAAGACCCCATTGATAAAGCAGTAGGTGACGATAATCAGTGCTCAGCCAGAGACAGCAGCAGATCATGAGCTCTAGATGGCATTCTGGTTATTTTTCTGCTGCTGCTTGTTTGTTGTTCAGCATTTTGTTTGTTTTCCCCCTATGCTATTGCTGAAGTGACAGGATAGCCCTTGGATCTGTGTCTTGAGCCGTGTGAAACACCAGGACGCTTTCAGCCTTTAGCCTGGGAAGGAGTGGAGGGCTGGATGCAGACTGCTAGTAGTTTCCTGCATGGCCCCCCTCAGACAATTCAGCAGCTAGAACATAAGTGGAAGTCTTCAGTGCTAAAGTTCATGCTTGTACTTGTAGTTCTGTCCTTACCTACTCCTGTCCCTCACCCTGTTACATCTTGTGGCACTCTGACTTGCTTTCCTTACATTACAGATCCCTGTTTGTATGGGTTTTTAATCTCCTGTGCCCATTCACAACTGAAAACACTGTATTGAATGCTGTTCCTCCTTTTAAAGCAGTTCCATCAAACCTGGCTCTGTAGAGGAGATTCTTTGCCTCTCCATTTGCTTTCCCATTGTTCTGGGGCCTCTTAAAGCCACGTGAAACTAAATGGGTGCAATACCTTCAATTCTGTGTGGCTATGCCAGAAACTATTGATAAAATGCTCTTTTATAGTCCTTACCTACATTGTAAAAAACACTCTAAAGTTTGGTACATGCCATTTCAGCTATGCAGTGGGGTGACAAGGACTTCAAATGCCCTGTGTTATGAAACAGATAACAACAGCTGATAACAGCAGAACTAAATGAAAAATTCCTGACCTGCTGCCACCCACTGGTGTCATTGAGTTACTTTTACAATGTCTGAATGCTCCCTTGCAAAAGTCCAGTTTTCACTTTTAACTCAGTTAAAATCCAGAGAAGAAGCCTAGGAGTTCCTTTTCTCACTGTGTGCCACTAAGTCCAATACACCATCCTTCTTGGCACAGGGCAAGGCAAGGCAGAGGAAGACAGAAAGCCCCTCCTGTGTTGAGAAGACAGCAACACTTGTTTTTTCAAAGACAGAGGGATTGGAATTGGTGGGTAAATTTTCAAGCTTGTTCTCTAGCCCATTTCTTGACTTCCATTTACTAACTGGCAAGTAAATCCACAACTGATTTTCTCCGTAGGTACTTCTGATTCTATCTGCACAAGGAGAAGAGGGCTGATGTTTTGGAGTGCATGAACTAGAGGCAGCACTCATCCCTAGGCAACTCCCACCAAAATCACCAGTGTCCTCTGCTGCGTCCCACAGAGGGCTGTAATTAAATACCTGACGGTTCCCGGCACAGGGAGGGGCAGCAGCTGGCATGAACCTGGCTAGATCCCAACAAGTCCCTGTGGCCCTTCTGAGGTGCACCCGGTGCTCCGGCACCTCCCAGCTCTTGCAGGGAAAAGCTGGCAGCAGCTTCCTGGCAGGGGTAAGGGACATTGGGATCTCCCCTCGTCTGGCTGGCCATGAAGGGGGTGTGAGGGCCAATGGACAAGCAGCTGGTTGCTGCAGCCAGGCGTGTGATAAATGGACAGCTGGCTGAAGGGTGTGCTCTGCCATGCAGGACACTGGGGTTCCTGCACGGGTGAAGGAAGCAAGGAAAGAAAGGTCACGACATTCATCATATTTGGCCTCTGCAAACCTCCACAAGCATGACAGTGGAAAAGAAATATGCAGGGTGCTTTTGTTCCTTCAGCTGACACCACCAAGTGGGGAGAGATCTCTCCCACCTCTAGACAAAGAGAGAGACACCAAGTCAAGAACCACGGGAAGAGACTGACTGACTACCACAGAAGTGGGACACAGGCCACTCTCTTCCAGCTACATGCAGCTTTTCAGGGGCACGTCTTCCGGTAATAACATGAAGAAACAGGCAGTTTTATAGAAACACAACACAGGTTTCTATTTTAATGAGAAAATAATTATATACTTGCATTGTAGGCCTCACAGTCACTATAAAACAGAAGCGGGATAACATTTAAGTGGTTAACATACAGAAAGCCAGGTATTGTTGAAACTGGTTGATAAGTCATGACAAAGATGCTGCCTTTTGGTTGCCAAACATGTCAATACTACTCTATTTTCCCTCCAAAATGTCAGTACAGAGCAAGATGAAGCCCAAATCAGCAGCTTTAAAAACAAGTTGTTCAGAAAACCTGCACTGTAACCTCAAACCGATTATAATCACAAATGCTAATGCTTAACTACTTTTCAATACACAGTTTCATTAAAACCAGTCTTTGCCACAGGAAAGGATCTGAGCATTTCTTTTGTGGAGACAAAGTTAACTCTGCAATAGTGCTCTTTTGTTGCATTTGATATAGTCATATATAGATAGATATGTATTACTGCCGTATACTTATAAACACCTAAGCTTGGTAGCATGCAAATGAAATAACAGAGGCAAGTAAACTGCATCTCACTCTTGTTACCACAGCACTAAATGTGCTGCTGACTATAAGTGTCCATAATTTCTGGAAGAGAAAAACTGCTGGGTGAAAACTCTGCCTGTCCTGGACTGAAATAATTTTGTTGCAGGGGATAAAAGCAAATGTTTCTATCACAGAGAACAAAGCATGAAAAGAGGTCTTATGATGGGTGATTATTGTCACTGGCTTCCAATGAGAAAGCTGGAGGGAAAAGCAGGCATACAGACTAAAGAAAATAAAGATGCAAGTTGCTGGGAAGGTAGTCCAGGGCTGACCCAGCTTTCAGGAGCAAATACTGGGGTAATAAAAATAAAGGGATAATAAAAATCTGATGAGTGCCATTTAATGCAAGACCACCACACCACAGAGGCCATCTCCTGTTCTGAGAAAACTCCTTTTTCTCTTTTAAGCTCCTCCCAAAGGCCAGGAATCTTCTTGACACAGGTGTGTGGAGCTCACATCTGCAGCTATGTGAAATATGGTCTCACCAGTGCTGCACTGGTGCTGGTGCTTTTCCTACAGCTGTATGGTAACAACCCGCCTTGAGACAGGAATTACCCTTGATTCACCCTTGATTGCCATGCCATGAAAAACAGGTCCACTTCATTAGATACATAACTCCTTCACAGTCATGGAACCTCCCCATGGTGCCTCTCCTTGAGATAAGCTCGCTGCCCTCATCACAGTGAACTCTCGGTTCAGCAGGTTTTCTTCAGTTCAGTAGCATTTACAGAGGAAACAGAAAGAACTGAGTCAATGGTAGATATAGATGTATTTACTACAGTTCCCTGAAAGTAAGCCTGAAAATTATAAGTGTCCATGGACAGAAATCACAAGCTGGAGGAACTGAAGGGTGGTGGTGGTGGTGAATAATTTGGTTGCAAGCTCTGTGTTTGTTTAAAAAAAAGCACCAGAAGTATGTTCACAGTATCGATACTCATTATAAATGAGCTCACTGTTTCAGGATAAAACAGCACAGCAGGTCATGAAACCAAGGAATGGCTTAGGGAGGACACAGTATTCTGGCTGATGACCTTTTAGAAGATATTGAAATAATAATTGATTATAAAAAAGAAAGAATATTTTTTAGAGAAAAAAGGTTTGGTGTCTTTTTTCCCCATCACATTCCAAATTTTTTTTTGCTTCTAGTCCAGAAATTATGGTTCCCAGTTATAAAATATTCCTATGGTATTGCTTGGTGATAAGAAGGAGTAAACCCAAAGCCTCTATACTACATACAAATACAAAGCACAAGAATAAATACCACATTTCTTTTCCTAATCGTCAGCTTACAAAACTGGTCAATACTTTGCAATTGTGACTCATGCAAATACCATGTTGGGTCAAATTTTAATATCACAAATACTGCATTAACTCAGTGCCTTATTTTTATATCCCCTTTCGGAAAAAAAAAAAAAAATAGCACTCACCCCTATAGCTGGTAAACAGCTGTGGAGAAAATAATCAGTACACGCACTGCCATACACTTTGTGGTATGCCAACCCCATGCACTCCCCCACACACTCCCCAAACACTCCCACACACGCACACACAAACACATCCACACTAATCCTTCACTGCTGATCCCAAGCCTAAGCAATAACTAAAGGCTCTATGGTTTGCTTGTAGCACTGAAAACACTGGCTGAACAGCTAAAATAATATTTTCTTCCCTCGTCTGCTCTTCCTTGCTCATTCCTTCTAATTCATTATGCCCTTCAGCTTTTTTGTTGCCTGGAAACGTGAAGACTTCCACAAAGCACTCTACTTCAAAGGCTTCTTAAGTTGTATAAATATAGTTGAAGACATAACTCTCTTCTTTATTTCATACCTCTTTCTAGGCCAGAGTCTGGCTTAGTTCATTTATTGCCTCATTTAAAAATTAAATGTCCTTTATTTGTATCCCTTTCCCACTGCCTTTCTACTTCAAATTATCCATCTTCAAAGATTTTACACATATGCTATCCTTTCCCACCCCACCATCAAAAAATAGTTGTCATCCGCTAAATACAGATTTCTACTTAGAAACTTTGTTGCGTAAATATGCTCTGAGAACCTGGAGTTCAGGTGATATTGCAAGCATATAGGATCCTAAAGCTAAGGTAATCCATTTGGCTTAGCTCTCATCCCCATCTATTCCACTCCTAAATTGTGATGGCTTGTGTTTGTAACACAAGGATTGTTTGACTGAGTTTGCTGGATTGTACTTTTGCAGTAACTGCCTCCCCGTTTGTTGGGTTTTTCTTGTTTTAAACAGATAAATTACTAGAAAGGGGAGCAGAATCCCACTCCCCCATCAAAAACAACCAACCCAATCCCAAACCCAACCCTTCAGTCTTCTCAAAGAAACAGAACAGAGGGCAGTATCTTTGTGTTTGTGGCTGGATAAGAGTATGCCGAATTAATGCTGACGGTCTTGTGCAGTGGCTGTGGGAGGCGAAGGAACTGCAGGAGGTTCTGACAGGAGCTGCTGGGTGGACTGTGGTCCTGGGGGCAAGCAGGGCTGGAATTTCAGTCAGCGAGAAATACAGGTGTGAGCCCTGGCCGCAGACTCCTCCACGAATGACTTCCTGACACATGCCTGCAGCCTCTCTGGTCCATGGGCACAATCATCTCCTGTGCCCACCCCCAGGGGCTCCCACCCCCTGCACCCTCTCCATTGCATTATTTCAGAGGGGAGATGGAGGGAAGAAGAAGGGGCTGTTTTCTAGGTGTGTTTTTTCCTGTAGTTTTAGGATTGCCAGGAGCTGGATCATTTCTGTGTCTATGTGCATCGAGTTTGTTGTGTATTTAATAAATATTGGACTAAAATGCTGCTGCTTTCATGGTGGGTTTTTGTGTTTGCTTTTTTTTTTTTCTTTCTTCCTTTCTCTTTTTTTTGGTTCCGGCATGCCTGGTTGCTGTCTTCACACTGCAGTGTGGTTACTCGTCCTCCTCTCGGTTGGCATAAATGCCAGCTTCCCAGCGCAACGCCAGAGCACTCTTCCTGCGGTTCACCCTGGTTGCCTCGAGGACCTGGTCAGGAGAGAAAAGGAAAGCACAGGATGTCACTCAGCTGGACCTGCCCTCAGGGTGTCCCGCACTCTGTGCACCCAGGCAGGCAGAGACCAGCCAGGCAGGCAGGGGCCAGCCCTCCCCACGGGGCTCCAGTGCCACACCCTGTGCAGAAAAGGAAGACATGCAATGGAAGCGCTTGCTGGTGTGGAAGTGGGGGGATTGCACACAGGAGCAAAGCCACACCACAGGAGGACAGAAGTGATAGGAGTTGTCTGGCAGCATCCACTTCTCTGCAAGGGAGCCCCAGCTGATCTCTACCAGCACAGCTGCACTTGCCCTGTCCAGGTCTTGGCCCTCTCCCCAGAGCCAAGTTTAGTTTAGTTTAGTTTAGTTTCAAACTAAAACTGCACACCTTCAGTATCAGAAGCAACCAGCAAACACCCTGCAGCTTTGTCCAGAGCTGCAGATGAGGCCCGGGAAGCCAGATGAGGCAGGACTAGGCAGCGCCTGCCCCAGCCCCTGCCTCGGCCCCTTCTCGTGGTCGTGGGGCTGCAGCCACGGCACACTGTGATCAAAGCTTTCCTGGAGTGAAAAATCACTCCACGCACACGGGAAAGCAGATTTACAAGAGGAAGGCCTACAAAGTCTGGTACAAGATGGGCCCGATACATTTATATGTATTTCATATACACACATCACACACACAGGTATATGCACACACTGTGGATCTGTTTGTACATATGCACACACATGAACAATTAAATAAAAATATAAGATACAGTTTTGACACGTGTTTTGAGAAAATCAAAAAGAAAACGAGACAACACCAAAAGGCATTATTGTGATGTGTCTGAGGTACTCCTCAGCAAACAATGCATGGCTGTGGGTGTTTTCCACAGAGCAAAATGAGATATAAAGGGGCCTGAAGCCTTCTTACAGAAGCACATGGCAATGTTATTTTCTGACCAACACTGAATAACAGCTCCATAATGAAACCACAGAGCTGGCAATTTCAATTGCCCTCAGTGTGCTTTAATCATGCCTCCCAAAGAAGCAAACTTTGGAAGCTTTTTACATCAGTTTAAAAAAAATCCCACAACAAATACATGACTTTTCACTGAAGCAATGCTGGCCATCCATCATCCCTAATGCTTCCTGCAAGCTGCTCTGCACATTCCCTGACTGCAGAAGAGTAGATCACCTTTTGAGATAGGATGATGGTATTTTATTCTTCTGTGAAGAAAGTCACATGCAGTGAGGACTTAAGCCTTGACTAGAACAAAAGTAAAAATAATTTAAGACTAAAGAAATTCTTCTTCCAGCTTGTGGCAAGCTGTGGTTGGAAGAGTACATACATACTAGGCTGCTGTACAAGCAGTATCAGAAAATCAGCTGTGAACTGCCAGCTGGAATTACAGGCCACCATAACTTTGCTTATGGGAATGAGAATGCATTACTGCATTTATACCAGTTGTAACCCCTGGATCTTCATTCAGGAGCTGAAGACAGGATGGAGTTTGCCAGCATTAGTATTTCTTTGCCCTCTTAGCTTCTTTTGACTATGACTCTGAACAAGCCAAAGAACTAAAGACAAAATCTGGCCAACAAAGACAAATTTTAACAAAAGCTCCATCTCATTCTCAGCACTGACCATGGCTACAAAGTTAGTCCAGTTCCACTAGCGGGACTGTGTTGTGAAATTTTGCCCAAAATCATGCCTCCTCTTTTTGCAGAACAACCACCAGAAGGAGGTACTAGGGCTGAGTGGTTTTCTGTTTTTCCTAGCAGGGGGGCAAATGTGGAAAAAGGGGGAGAGGGAAGGGAAGGGAAGGGAAGGGAAGGGAAGGGAAGGATCAGTAGGAAAAGATTGGTTTGAGACATTAACCTGTAAGCTGTGTACTGGAGTTACTCCCACTGCAGAATGCCTAAACCAAGAAAAGACACTCCCAACCGAACAATGGAGGAGCAAAACTGGGAGTGGGTATCAGTGCATCATTCAGCACAAATTTCAAACTAAAACTGCCACTATGTTTTTAAATAAGGTCTGTGGAATTCGGCCTGCAAAATATGCCAGCTGAAAATAAAATGGATTTTACATAGTTTAGAACAGCCTGAAATCAGCAGCTTCTTTGCTGGACATCACATTATTGTGAGGGTCTCTGGTGATGGACTGCGAAAGTCAGGACACTTGAACTTTGAAGATTCCTGCTTTGGATCAGTGAGCTTCTATTTGTCCTAAAAGATGGCAGTAGGATTTCCACCATTTATCCCCGGTCTGCACACCTGCCCCAAAATTTGTCAGCTTCTACAAATGCTGTTGGCTTTCCAAGCAAAACTGTATCCAGATTCATATCAGAGGTACCATGAGGGCATAGTGTGTGGACTTGTACCTTGCAGGAAAGCAAGTTGGTTCAGTATTAACACTAAATGGTACAGCATACAAACTGAAGATCCTTTTGAACAGTTATTCCAGAATTATTCTTCTAATTTATTGAAAAGAGTGTTTGACCTAAAACAACCCTTGTTTTTACAAGGCTGTGACAGTTTTAGACCCTCTAGAGGAAACAGTGGCATAATTATAGCGTGAAACTGGAATGACTGAGTGGGGAATTGGGACACCTCAATGGAGCATTGAAATCATGACCCAGGAAACTGCGTGCCTAAAAATAGCCAACTCTCTCAATTTTAAAATAAACTTCGCCAGTATCAGGGCTGACCCATAATGAGTGCAGCACCCCAGGCTCTCCACAGCAAGTCAAAAATGCTATCTCAATGCTGCACAAGCACCCTTCTTGAAAATGCCCTGGATCAGCTGAGTGGGCGCAGGCAGGGGCAGGCTTGGTGCTCAGGGCGTCTGTCCTAAGGCAGCCAGAGCCACCACTGCACGCAGCAGGAAGATCATGAAGCAGGTGCTTCACTTAAGCTTAGGCTCCTTCAGCCTGCGAGCTACGTCCCAGTGAAAAGGCCACATCAGGGAAAGAAGCAACGTTACATAAAATGTCTTATTTGGCAGAGGTGATTTGAATACCAACTGCAGTAGAAGAAGAATAACTTGGAGAGCAGAAGTAGGTGTGAGGGAAAGACAAAAGATATGTAGGGCTGTAAGAACTGCTCTTCACCTCTCTGCAGAAAATGTCTTTGTGGATCTTGTGGTTGCAGCTCAAGGTCTTGCTAAGAATTGCAGAAGGTTCTTTCCTTGAAGATTTGTTTTTTTTTGAGGGGAAAATAATGAAATTTTTTTGAGGGGAAAATAATGAAACATCTGCCACCTTTAGGTGGTATATGAATAATTTTTCTATCCATCCTAGAGACGGAGAGTTTCTATCATCCTACTGAGTTTCCCATCATCAGATTTAACAAATCCAGTACACAGCTTACAGCTTTAGTAAGTGCTGTCTTACTGACAACAACAGTAAGCAATATATATATATATATATATATATATATATATATATATATATATATTCTTTAGCACAAATAATATTTATCACAAATACTGAAATAGTGGTGTTTTTTGAGTAGTAATAAAATTGACTGCTATTTAGTACTTGACAATTTTTGTTGAACAATAGTAGCAAAACTGATGTGGAAGTCAAACAGTTTTTCTCAGGTTTAATATTTAACCGATTCTTCCCATCTGGATCTGGAAGAACTAAAAGAAGAAAAGAAAACAGAAAATGCAAAGGTCTGCATGTCTAAAATCTGTGAGTACTACGTGGTAAAGTTGCTGCAGAAAACACATTCATGGAGCACAGTGTGCATAAAGAGATGGAAGTAGAAATGCAGAGAAGAGGCTGCCTGCTCCTGCAGATGTGAGTATTCCTGCTCAGGAATGATAAACTAAATGCTTTAAATAAAACTGGAACTACTGAGAGAACACCTAATTCTCCTGCATGAAGGTATTTTCTTTACTGTACTCACTTAATGCTGTTTACTGCTAGTAAACACAGTGAGGAGCTGGCTATCTGAGATTAAAGTTTGTTTACTTGAAACAAGACAGTGGCAGTATTAAATTGCTGGTTCTCAGTATTAAAACATTAACTGCATGCCCCATGTCATCAAATCTAGTATGTTCATCTTCTGCTTAGTAACACAAAAATTTTCAGCAGTAGCCTTTAATGTTGCATAAATGTGACCTTCCTGCAGTTACCTGCTACAGCATGATTGGTATTAAGGAAACTCAAGCTAATGTCCTGTACATTTGAATGCATGTATAGCTGTAAGGCCAAAAGCAGAGGGTTTTGAGGATAAAAATATCCTATATAAGGGCATGCACTTAGGTCTCTTTAAACAGCAGTGGGATGTGCTAGTACGGGCTGCAGGAATCTTCGGGAGATGCAACACATCACCCTAATGAGCAGGATGTAGTTGCTGTGGTATCTGAACTTCAGCACTCAGTTCCCTGCTGGGGGGCTGTGTTCTGCTTTCCACAGTGGAGCTGTCAGGATGACTGCATGGATGCCCCTGTTCCTAAGCCAGTGCAAGCACAGCTGGCACAGCTGCAATGATTAAAACTGAGCCACCTGCCTGCACCAGAGTGCATTTTGGAAGGCTCTGGTGAACAGGAGACACAGGGCAGCTGTGGGGTTAGCAGAGAGTAGGGGCATATATGCCTTGAGTCTTACTGCTGCTTCTGAAACAACCTGCCTAGTTTCAGCTGAAGATTTCCAGTGAGAATCCATGGTTTCTTCAGTCTGAGGACGGATGCTGGGGAATAGCCAGAGAACATACTTTCACCTGCATGAGGAATTGCTGTGTCGTACAGTCTTTTTTATTTCTAGCCCCTTTCCCATTCACACACGCTCTTTTCCAGCTCCTTACTCTTCGTATCATTACCATAACAAAAAGTGGAGAGAAAACCCTTCCCAGCAGAAAACCATGGCCTGGGCCTGTGAAAACTACACCTGAACTTCTGCCTCTCAAAAAACATTGAACACTGATCACTGCTTGCTGTTCACAAATCTTGACTTAGATTATTGTGCATATATTATGGAGGAGAAAAGGCACAACCTCCGTTTAAAACCAGGACTCTGAAAGCACACTGCTCTTCCACTGATTTAACTATCTATAAATACACAAAGATTAATCACTGGCTTGTATTAGTGTGATAAAACCCACTCTAAATTATTTAATGAATAGGAAATGGCATAGACTTGTCTTTGCTTTACTCTCCAGGTCAGAAAATGTTCATGTACTTGTCTTGAGGTAGCTGATGTGGTCAAATATATTATGGACTAGGAAAAAATTGAAGGTTCAGGTTTATAAAAAAGTGCTGATGTTGGACAAATAAGTATCAGTCATTACCACAATCCATAGGAAAATTACAGGCATTTGAAATATACATATTACCGAGCACATCATTAACAAACATTGCAGAAACAACATTGTAGTTAGTATCAACTACCTGCTCTTAAAATGACTTCTTTTTGGCAAAGTCCAGCTTTGTGGGTATAAGGACTGTGCCAATTACTACTTTGCTGAAATACTGATTGTCACTGTAAATACCCTTTATTTGGCAGATTTGGGTTTATTCCACCCTGAGACAAACAGTGATGCTAAGTTGTGGGACTGTGATCAATCATCACATCACAACAGACAGGGACACAATATGAAAGGTTCACAATATGAAACAGACTGAGGCCATGCACTCAGACCTGACTATCACAGAGGAAAGGATGGTGTGCAGATTTCCTTATAAAATACTAGAGATTTTGATAGCATTAAATACATTGTAATCAGAGACAAAGGAAAGCCATGGAAGTTTCATGCAGCATCTGAAGATGCTTGGATCTCAGGTTTAGCTTTGCCAGCTAAATGGTAAGAGGGATTAAGGGGAAGTTCTCATTTCTCACCTCAGGAATGCTCCAGTTCCAGGCAACAGCTCCCATCCCTTTAAATACAACCCCTCCCACGGCAGATATTGTAACTAGAATCCAAGGGTTAGAAAACCAGCCACACAAATATCTCCTGATGAGAGATATAAGGGAATATCACACACACACACACACACACACACACATTTTTTATTTGAAATGGCACTGTCACACACTATGGAAATGACAACTGCAGCAACATGCACTTGGAATCACCATGCAAGAAGAAGCAAAAGTAAACAAGCACTTGAAAAGTACCTCAGAAGTAACCTTGCTAGACAGTAATTTACAGGTGTACTGGTAGAAAGGGAAAAGACCAGCATTAGTACATTGAACAAGCATGTTATAACTCGGAAACAAGAACAAATTACAGAAATTCCAAGAACTGGCACATTCCACAGTATAAAACTTCAAGCAACTTAGTGTCATAAAAAATAAAAAGCAAAGATTAGCCAGTTTGGTGTTATTTTAATGACGTTGCTTGGCCAGTCTCAGTCTTGTTTACCATCAGTGCTTGACCCATTTCCTTGCTGCTGCTTTTTCTCTTTCACTCATCTGCTGAACCTGTACTGCAACACATCCTCTGGAAGAAACTGCCTGCCTTCCTGAGCAGCACAGCTCTTCCAAGATGCGCTTGATTCACCCTCTCTTTCTGAAAGGCATAACCCACAAGCCTTGACCAGAGAGGCCACGTTGTAGCCACTAAAGCCACTGAAGCCAGACATGAAACAGAAGGTGGTGATGCCTGAAGGAGGAACTACAGAGGGTAAATGCCCTACTGAAACCACCCTCCTTTTGTGGTGTCTTAGACAGGGCGACAGTGGATCTCTGTACATCAGTACTACTGGCGTGCTCAGCATGAAAGGGAGTTCCCATGGACATGAAACCTTTCCACAAAACTCTCCATTCAGGAGACCATGGCTGCTGTGCCAGGCACCCTGACTGCACCCAGTACTTCAGGAGTCTCTGGTTCTCCTCACTCACAAAGAGCAATGGTGAGCCTCATTCAGCTCTCAGGACATAACACTCCAAGGAGCAGTTGTCTCTCTGGTTGTCAGTTATGCTTCTTCTCCTGCTGTATTTAATGTATTTTTTAAAATAGTGCAGTGATTGGCTATTTTTTTTTCTTTACTTACAGAAACCCTTTTTCCTGAGAACACTGTTCAAATGCTCTCTGCTGACAAATTAAAGCTATTTGTTTTTTAAATGAATAGTTGCTTAGCCTGGACTGTAAAATATTCACTCAAACTGAGAGTGGTACAAGTGCAGCACTTCTTATTAAAATTATCCTTCCCTTGTCAATGGCAGAGTTGTTTACCAAAGGAGAGCAGAAACACCCAGGGAAAAGAAACAAAACACTCCTGCTGATATCAGGAAGTTCTCCCTGGGCTCTGCAGGACACAGTTCTCTAAGAGGACTTTGGGTGAGCAGCAGCAAAAAAATCATGTTTGGCTTTATGCAGTAGGCTTACAGAAAAGGAGAATGACAACAAACCTCAGCACTGTGGGACACTGATGTGCACTTGGACTTTGCAAATTCACTGGAGCCTTGAAAATTAAAGCCAGAAAATGACAAGTTGTCTGAGTGGCACCAATGCTCTGGAAGTGCATCTTTGGGCTGTCAGTGGCTGGGCAGCTTTAGCAGCAGTGGAGATCTGAGATGGCACCCAGAGCACACCTCTGTGCTCAAATACTGCCCAGACCACTGACCAAGCACTCTGGACAGGACATTGTAGCAGAGACCAGGCAACTGTGGCCAGTCTACCTTCTCTGCAAGCACTTGAGGAACTGTGCTCAGGTAAATAAATGAGCAGGACCTAAGATTCCAGCCACAAGCTACCACTTCAGGGGCTGGGCAGGCCACCTTCACTCTTCACAGGGGCAGAGGAAGAGCACGGGGTGAGTACAAGCTGAGTGCCACTCCACTGGCAGAGCAGCTGCTCCAGTTTGCAGCCACCAGCTGATGGTCTCAGTGTGGGACACCAGTGCTGGTTTGCACAGTGGGTGTTTTATACCCAACTCTTTTTAATGCTCCTCTCAGCTTCTGCAAAGGTCATGAGAGTTGTCCTGCAAGCCTTCAGGGACAGATGCTCTGCGGAGATGCCAGGAAACAACTCTCACCAGAGCAGGTGGGACCAGCCTGTTTCACTGGGTGCTTTGGGGAGGGAGAGAAAGTTAGAGAGTGGCTTCCTCCTAAGATGTGGTCCCAAGATGACACAGCCAGAACCAGACATGCTCCGGTGCTAAAGCTGGAGTAGCTCCTGTGTAGAAGTCTGATGGACAATGGAACCTTGTTTTTCAGTGGCCTCAGTAGAATATGGGACCAGCAATTTTCTGGTGTGCACTGGAAACAAATCTGTCTGCATTTTTAGTTAGCCAACAAAAGGGCAACAGGACCCCTCCATTCCAGTCCATTCCTTCTGATTTTTATTGTCTTTTATTACTGTGCAATATTCACAAATAGCAATTAGAAGCTGCCGCACTAGTGCAGTATTCGTGTTACAAACCTTCACTTACATCTATACCCCTAACAGGAACCTCCCTTTAGTGAACATTACTAGAAAGCAGTTTGTTGGAGCATTCTTGGCACTAGGGTCATCTTTGGGAAATGTCTGGAGGACTTTGGCTGCTTCAGCAAACACTGTGTCCATTTAAGGAGTCTGACACAGAACTTGTATCTTACTATTTTCTGCACTCATTGCACAGTAATGACTCTGAATAAGAAACAGCTCATGCTCTCTTAGGAAAAAAAAACATTTGCCTGAATTTTGATACTTCCAGTTACAAAATCTGTAGGTCTTCTTATTAGTGCCTCTAATAAAGAACAGTTTAATTAAGGTAAACTCTACTACTGCTCGTGTGGAAGGAAGACAACAAATCCAGAAACAACATGCCGGCTGTTCAAGGATCAAGGATCCAAGTGACCTTCTGAGACCCTCCCAGTCTAGTTCCACAACTGGTGGTTTCTGGGGAAGTTATCAACTTACAGTGAAGACTGAGCACACTTGGATTGGACTTTGGGGGGGGGGGGGGGGGGGGGGTGGTCTACAAACACAGATGTGAATACATACTTGATCCACAAATTTAAATGTGCCACTGAAATAACCCATTGCAGTATCTTGGTGATGTGTGAATTAACAAAATCTGCCAATTACAGGGCAGCTGCACACTGCTCTTATTATTAGTTAACATAATTAACAAAAATTAAATGTAATATGAGTTGCCTTTAATATTTGCACTGACACACTCTTCCTCTTCACTGGCCTGCATACTTCCATTTTGAACACCTGCCCCTTGCAATGTGGTAAAATCCTTACCCACTTGAAAGGTGATCTGATCAGATTCTGGTGAAATAACCTTTTTCAGTGTCTGTTGGTTCCTGCAAGTCATGGTCTCTATCACAGAGCAAAAAGGGAGAAGGAGAATTGTGCTTACCGCACTGTCGTCCATCCTTTCTCGTCTCTTGGTCTTGTGCGTTTCATAATCCTCCATGAGGGTCTGCATCAGGTTCTTGGGTCGCTGGGCTCCTGCAGACTCCTCGGGTGCAGGGTCCAGCTGTGATGCAGGGCCTTCTGTGGTGGGGGATGGAGGAGGCTTGATCTTCTCTATCTTCCCTGCAATGACATCAAAAAGAATGACCCTTTCTAAGCTGAGGACATGAAAATGACATGAAAAAGAATGCAATGACATGAAAAAGAATGACCCTTTCTAAGCTGAGGACTCCCGAATTATTTACCAGAGATGACAGCTGGAGAAGCATTTTCAGCAGATTTTGAATGAAGAAACACTTTGGAATGAAGTCTATGAAACAACCTGGTAAATCAGGATGGTTATGGACATTAAAAAAAATTCTCTCCTCTTCCTGTAACCCACTACACCAAAACCCTACAAAATCTTTTTACAAAACCACAGTTTACAAAAGTATCTGCTTGAAATACCCCCGTTTCCTCCTACAGGATAGATTTCTGTGATTTGGAAATGTTTGTCAGATTCTGGAAAAACACAAGATAATGTTTTTCTCGCTCAGCCAATGCAATACAGGGACCACGCACAAGACATCCAAAGAAGGTGTCTTGTTAAACACAGCTGCCTTCTCTTTTTCCAGTGCTTTTTATCTGCTTTGTAAGCACGAAAGGCTTTGGGTCGATTGCCAGCACTGCTCTTCCCTGCAGCAGTTTCCTGCAGGTTGCACAGAATGCTCCTGTGGCAGAGCAGGATCAGTAGGAACTCTGTCCTATAAACTCTCGGTTCAGATAGGGCCTTTGAGTTCCCTCCTGGCTGAAGGAAAGCCAAAGAAAACTCATTTTGCTCTCTGGCTGAATCCATTGCACGCCATGGAAGGTCACTGTTTTGAGCACAGTGACCCCAAAGGCAGGTAAAAGGCACACCAGGACAAGTGACCACTGCTGTAATCTGCAGGAGGGCTCACAGGTAGACAACCCACGCTTCTTTGGGAAGGACAGCCTGCCTTTCTCATCACCAAGTGCTGACTTGGGGTGAACCACTCACCCTGTCCTGCTGGGAAGAATGAGGATGACAGTAGATGTCATGGGAATGATATGTGGGGGTTGTCAGCTGTGACAGGAGAAAGAAATGCTGAACCAAAATCACATTTCCTTTTCCATCGGACCATCATCAACTCTTTGAAATAAGACACTTCAATGGATGCAAAAAAAATACCTTGAAAAGAGAAAAACCCCACTGCAAACCCCTTAAAAAGAAATGAAATAAACAGAAGGACCACGCTGATTTTCAGGAAACCTGTTATTAAAACAAATGAAAACCCTAGCTGGTCCTTCAAGAAGCGTCATGACAGTTGCAGCCACTAGAGAGCAGCCTTGAAATCTCCTGTAAAAACCAACACGATTTATTCTTAAAGAAGAAGTGAGCCAACGCTGCAGAGGTATTTTTACGAGAACTCCCCTTTCCAGGGTTTTCCATTTCTGATCAGTGTTGAAAAAAACAGTATGATTAGTTTCTCATTAATTTAAGCTCAATTTTAGCTTAATTTAAGCTGGGCAGTGACAAGACTGGGAATCCATCCTCTTTATTACACCCTACCAGAGACTGAAGGGGGAGTTTCTATGACCACAGATTCTTCTCTGGGTTGCATCAGGACTTGCTCCACAGATAAACAGGAGTTATGCCGCCAGAGCAGAGACAACAGCAGGTCTTGAGCTGCCCAGCTGCACCCATGTGTGACAGCTTAGACTGCTCAGCAGGAGGGACTTGAAACTACTGACACCCTGCCAATTAGGCCCAGTGGGTACAAAAGTGTGGTGAAAATAAAAAGGTCTGATTAAGGGTCAGATATCTTGCTGATTAAGGACTTCGTCCTTACACCAGTAATTGCCTTGGATGGCTTTACATAATGGGTGAAGAATGAGGCTTCTCAGATGTCTGCCCAACTTGTATCGCCTCCAGGGATGCATACACCACAGGATGCTCAAATCTACGGACAAGCCTAATGGCTGAAAAGAGATCCTTCCATTCCCCTTCGCCTGGAAAACAATGCAAATTGTAGGTTTTGGGGATTTCCATTTAAGAAAGGGGATATCTTCAAGCAGGACTGTTTGCCCTGGATGCAAGGCCCATTAATTTCCATTATCACAGATGAGAAAAACATTAATGTTGGAAGAGACCTTCAAGAAATCATTGACTCCAAGCTTTGTATTGCACATATATATATATTAAAAATATATATATATACACAATATATGTACACATATTATACATATGTGTATTTATATAAAGGCTACAGCATCCCAAATCTACAAATACACATATACACATATACTTTTTACTTAGCAATGCTGTTGAAATTTTTCTAAGACATCTGCATAGCAGGACAGACTGTTTTAGGAAACCAGTCTGTGCTGGACTTGGCATTGCCAGAGTACATAAAAAAAACCAGATCCCTCTAGTAATACAGAGCCTCATTACCACTGCAGGTGAAACGTGGGCTTCTTTGCTCTTCTTGAGCACCAGGTGAGCAATGCAAATACGCAAAACCACAAACAAGCAAACAGCAAATGAAGTGTGTCTCAAAGATTCTCTCACTTCATAGACATCCTCCACTAGGGAGGGAGTAAGAAAGCAAAAGGCAAATGAACCGGGTTGGTATGCTGTTAAGGCACTCCGGGAAGTATTCTGGGGATGACTGATGAGCACCCCAGAGGAATCCTTGGAGAAAATGATTAACTTTTTTTTTTTTACAGTGCCTATAAAGGGGTAAGGAAACAGCATTCTCTGTGAACAGTTCTGCTCTCGACTTTCTCAAAATTCTGATTTTAAAAGGGAGTTCATACATACATATTATATCTGATCCTTATTCTGTACATGCATACAAGGCATTAAAAATTTTGCAATGACTATGAAATATCTTGCCCAACGTTTCTGCTTCTCTTCCCACTAAAAAAAAAAGAATCTTCACACTATGGCTGAACCTGAGAAGCTTCCTAAACATAGGTATTGATTAGAGAAAAACTGAAGTCAAATATGGTTTTGAGGCTGAAGTGGTTTCTCTGACAGAGGCTTAAATTCCACAGCTGCCACTCAGGGTAAGAAAGTAGAAGAAAGAAAAGAACAGCACATTCACATCCGTCACAGTTACCTACAATTTAGAGGTATCTGACTGCTTGCATGTCTGAGCTGCAACTTCTCCACTGGGCTTACACCACCCACTGAAATTCATTTAGTTCATCAGCTGAGGACAACAGAAGATGGGCATGGTGGGCAGTTCTCCTTGATGCTTGTGCAAGTGTTTGAGTGCCTGCACATCAGCACAATGTGCCTTATGCCTCACCTGGCAATACTTTCGTGACAAGCACCAAAAAGGCAGATGTGGCAGCTTCCCAAAGTGTATCTCAGGCTTGGCTTTTCTACTAAGTACTCCCCATCTCTCATCATGAGACAGCAGGTATTGACAATGGGTTTGGCTCCAAATTAATAGCCTTCACTGAACCAAGACCTCCCCTGTAATGATTTTCACCCCTCCTTTTGAGGAAGGGGATTACTCAGAGCCAGGCACTATAGGAACTTAGATACAAGTCCTTCCTAGTCAAAGTTACTTCTAATAAAAGGAGTAACAAAAAAAACCCATGGGAATTACATCACCATGCTTATGCTGGATTCAGCCCATGTCACACACTCATCATCTTGCTCAAATAAACTATCAGACAGTCCCAAATGCTCTGCCCAGGAGGGATGCTGTACCACCTGCACATTGTTGGAGGAAACCACTGTCTTGCTGCGGAGCTGCTCACACCTTGCCAAGTGCAGCGGGAGCTGAAGCAAAATAACACAGGAAACACTCAGATTTAAATAGGGCTCCAGAAATATTTTGGGATCTATGGTGACTATCCATACAGTAATACTCTGGCACTTCCTTGGTCTTTCTTGAGTCTCGTTATGCGGGAAACCCAACTTTTTTGGGAAAAACTCACATGGGTTCTTCATGTTTCCAAGAGTGCCCTGGAGAAGAGTGTACACATTCCATTGAACTTTGTGTCTCATCTCAATTCAGGGATCTGAGATGTGATAAAAAGTTGTTTCCAAGCATCAACAAACAATTTTAAAGGATAACTATTAGCAATACAGAAGTTTATTACTAAGAGACCTTTTGGACTGTGCTGAATGACTGGCAGACAAACTGAGTGTTACCATCAGTTTTATGCAGTTGCATTTCAGGCTAAGTAAAGCCAGCCTGTTTACTATCCAAAGTAATCAGCAGTTACTGCACATATTCACCTACATGGACTGTGTCAATCTGCCACAGTTCAGTTAAATTACAGCGCAGTTCACTGATGTCCCTTTTTGTGGTTTGTCTGTCTGTTACCTATGTCAGTATCCACCCGCTTCAAAGCAGGGAAGGGGAGCAGCAGTAATAGTCAGGGAACACCAGGAATCCTAGAAAAGCTACTCTGCCCAGACCAACACCTGAATACAGCCTGATTGTTAGGCCATTGCTAATTAAGTTTATTATTATGCCTTCTCAAAAGAGTAAGTATGCACTTTCACACTTAAGGATTAGAAACAGATTTTTCAAATTTATACTTGACCCCTTAATCCCTTTTTGCTGAGTTATCCTGATGTTAGTGCCAGTTCTTTCTTTGGAAAAGGCAATTTGCTCACAGAAATACCTCTGTTTCTTCTTGATTATTATTATTATCATTACTAGTAAAAGTGTACTACTAATACTATTGTGAATAGTATTTTTCTTTGTGAAACTAGATATACATACTACAGTACCAGACATATTCTACAGCATATTCCTTACTGGGCCCAGCAGAAGCAGGTTTTCTTTTCTGCTCTGTGTGTCACCTCTGCTCTGTCTCTTCTAACAGACCAATGTTTGTGCCTCTGCTAAATTATATTTTGCCTTTTTTCACAAATATTGAAAAGATCCTGTAACTATTAAAAGGGAAGTTGCTGCAATCTTGCAAGGGATTAGGTTACTCCACCCTATGTTTAAGGATGCCTGCAGGGGTTAACAGCAATACAGCCGGCTAAAGGAACAGCAAGGAAGAGATGAACTGAGGTTTATACACCTTCCAATGCTAAGGGTCCTGCAGCTGAGAGCTATGCTGAACACATCTGCTGTTCAGCAAGCACCAAAAGTAGAAGAACTAAGAAGAACTTTGCCAATGTTCTTTGTGGGCTTCTTTCATCAATGATAGTCTTAAACACTGCCACATATTCATCTTTTCCTAGAAATTATTTCTTTGCCTTGTCATTGGCTGCAAATTGCAGTAGCTTGAGTCACTGGCTAAGAGAACCCAATTTTCTTTCTCGAACATATGGCAATTGGACATTTAAAGGAAACTGTCTGGAATGATTCATTATAAACAGAAGTTTATAATTTTCTTTAGAATGTAATTTATGACAAACATTTTTACAGACACAAAGTAAATGCCTTGTGTGTAGAAAAAGCAGAAGTACATTGTTTTCCCAGAAGCTCTGTTAAAACAAGCACTAGTGTCAGCAGCCCATCCAACATCACTTCTGAGTAAAATACAATCATTATCTACCCCATTTTGAGCACTTTCAGCTACAGATCATGCTGGTTTTGAACACAGTCATGAGCACACCTTTACGCAACAAGTCTTACTAACTGAGGTCTGTAGTGCCCTGTATTTCATGTCTTGTCAGACATTTCTCAGAACACCTCAGATTAGAGAGGATCCTTATGAAAAATGCTGTACTAGAGGAGTTATAACAACAGCACTTCAAAGAAAAGACTGGTATTTGCTATATTTTCTTCAAAAATAATGTTAATATCATCCTCTTTGCAGAAGAAACTAAACTAAGTATTCACTATTTATGTGCTCCAAGTTCACAATCATACTGAGTAATGGGTTAAATCTACATCTGATTCAAACTTACTATAACTTTCAAAAGAAAATTACTACCACTGGCTTGTATTTACACCAGTGGAAATAAAGACAGCATTTAAGTACTTTTGGTAGAATGAATACTTTTTCACAATGACCACTGTTAATAAATCTTACGGGCACTTGCAAAGTATATGCAGGTATATGCCTAATAGAAATCACTACACAGAAATAAGCCTGGTGTGTGCTTCTGGGGTTTTTTAAAATGTATTTTTTTCTCTATTACATTTAGAAGGCATCAGTGCTTGACATTGTTTCTTGAGAAGGAGGAGACAGATATGCTGTAACTGCTGTGAATGTCAGAAAAAGAACCCAGAAACTGATTGGTCAACACGACTTACACTGAATCTATTAAACAATTTGTTTGTGTTGCTTGTGTTATTTAATTCAGTGTTAAATAACATTCAGTAGTGAATAACACCAGCTAAAATACATGGCAACTCATAGCTCTGGACATCATTTTACAAGACAAAGCTCATAAAGAGCAAGACCTCAAAACAGAAAGCAGAACACACAGAAAAAGATATCTAATTCATACCCCAAAATCTGCACATCTCCACTAATTTTGCACTTCCCTAATGACATGCAAGAGAACAGGAAACCTATTAAGGATGGCCTTGGATGTTTGTCTTTCAAATAGCCACAGCTGTAAAAACTGCTGCTGTGCTTCCTTGAGATGATGCTACATTTCAGTGGGTGGTCTGAGCAGCACTGCAATGGACATGTCATGCTACTACTATGTGGCAGTGGGTGAATACAGAACGGGGTTTCGTAAGGATGATCAGCATCTCTGCATGTATTTGTGAAAACCCAGAACCTTGCACAGGTGTGCTCACAGCCAGAACATTAAGCTGTCCCATTTAGTTTCCAGGCAGATGAAGTAATCTGCCCTCCCATCCCCTGGAAAACAATATTTTCATTAAAAAATTACACAAAACTAAACCATACCTGACCCTTCAGTCACATGTCACTTCTGCTCTGGCACTTTGGGCTCTTACCTGGTGCAGTTTTGTAAGACACGGTTCTGGTGGGCATGGGTGGTGCACTCTTTGTAACAGGGCTTGGTGCCTTTTGCAAACCCTGCCGCTGCCTCTTCAGCTCCTCTTCCCGTTCCTGGGCAGCTCTGATCTCTTCTTCGATCATTGACAAAGTCCGCTGTTTCCTCGACCGTAACTTGAAAGGGCCCACAGTCACTTCAGGCTCCTGTGTGGCCAGGATGGAGGCGGTGCTCCGAAGCTCTGCTGCCTCTGAGTATTTGCTGAAATAGCTGACTTCATGCCTGTTTTCTTCCACAAGGAATGGCTGGCTGGCTGAGTACATGGGTGACTGCTGCAAACTCTTCCCTTCCCTGAGTCCTAAGTCTTCCTCTTTTGAAGTCTTTGGTATGGTGTCCCTTTTTTCTTGAACTGGTGAAGACGCCTGGGGTGGCTCAAACATTGGGTTCTGATGCTCCTTGGAGGCTGGAGCTGGCCCAGTGCTGGCTGGCTGCTCTTTGGCTGAGACCTCTTTCTCTGCTGGGATTTCTTCTTCCTTCGGATTTCCTTTATCCACCTGCTCAGCTATGGCTTGTTGGATGGCATTTTGCACCAGCAAGCCAGCGTGGTAGTCCAGCTGGTCGTCCATCAGCATGGAGTCTGCCAAGGCAGAGGAGAGCGAATCACAGCCTGGGTCACTGAAAGACTTGGAGATGCCTTCAGCCCTGCACTCTGCTGGAGTTTCAGCCTGCGGGGTCTGTGGCAGAGAAAAATCTGCTAGAGAACTTTCCTGGAGGGCGCTCATGGTCTCATTGGAGGCACCGCTGTCACTTATGTTATCCATGCTGAAGTCATTGGAAAGGGTCTCCAAGATGGTGGTGTCCTGAGACCTGACAGACAAGTCATCCAAACCTGAGTCAAGCTCCTCTGGCGGCGAAGAGGCGCTGCCTGACTTTGGGAAGTGATCTAGAATTCCCTGTCCATCATCCTTCACCATTGTGAAGACCGCCCTTGCACTCATGAATTCTCCATCCTCTGCCCACAGTTTTGAGGCTGGTCCAGCTCTGGGGCTGTCACTGCAAGGTAAGTCTCTTGCTGTCTCAGCTGTGGTGGCCTGAGTGCTTTTGTCATCTTCTGAGCTACAAGAGACTTTCTGTGCTTTGACAACCGTGGTGTTGTTACCCTCAAGCTGTCCAGCTTGCCCGCACACTGAAACGGGTCTCGTCACAGAGGACATCGGCCTGTCCACATATGGAGAATTGAGGCTTTTGTAGAAGGGTTTGACGGAGAACATTCTGGGTGTTACTGACCGTCTTGGTGGGGCCTGAGCCTGAGACGGACCTGAATGCTCCATCAGCTGGAACTGCTTCCTGGCAGCCGAGAAGTCGATTTGCTCTGTGACAATATCTTCTTTCTTGATATTGACTGGCTCTGGGGATACAAAGGAGCAGCTGACCTGTTTGGGGGATGTTGGTGCTGCGCCTTGCTGCTGCTGCTGCCTCTCCTTGCGCTCCTTGTACTTCTTGTGAGACTCCAGATGCTCCTCATCCAGTTGATCCTCCAGGGGCTTCTCCTGAGGAGGGTTCCACCACTTGGCAGCAATGTTGGGGTTTTTCTTGACAGCCTGGCTTTTAATGAGTTCCCTTCTTTCTTTTTCAAGTTCCATCATTTCTTCCGATGGTCTCACTTTGTGGACTCTGTATTTTTCCTTCTCGTCCTCATCTTCAAAGAGCTTTGAGGGCTTTTTATCTTCGTGGAAGGCTCGCAATTCAAACTTTGCCTCTTTCTTAAGTGTTGTAAGAGTTGTTTCTCCATCCTTAGAGGATCTTCTAGAACTATTTGAAGAAGTGGGACTTCCTGGCACCTTCAGACCCTCCCTAGTATCTTCTTTCAGACCACCCAAGGAATGGCCATTAGATTTCAGGTTCTCATCTGTTATATTAGCTTCACATGGCTCAACCTCCAAGGAAACCTGCTTGTCTGCTACATTTTCTTCCCTTTCACTAGATACTGACTCTTTATTGACATTAGCAGATGCTCCTGAGCCATCCATAATGGAGACTGCACTTGGTTCGGGGGATGATGTCCCATTAAATGTACTGTCTGCAGCAGAATCGCAACAATTTGCCTCCAGCACTTCATCTAGGTATCTGATCTCTTTAGCAACTTCACTGTCCAGAGATTCATGCCTATCCCTAAGTCCATTTTGGCTGGAAGCAGGTGAAAATAAGTGGGCTGGATTGTCTATGGGATGTGGTGAAGCCACTGTGGTGATGCTTTTATGTTCAGAGACTGGAACTTCAATTTCCATTTTCTCTTCCTTTGTAGCAAGCACAGTAGATGGCTCCAAGAAATTGAAACAGTTTTGGTCTCTGTTTTTTCTTAACCTGATGTCATCCTCAGGGATTCTGGAAGATTTCTAAAATAAATAAAAGAGAGAAACATTACAAAGTCTTAAAAAATGAGCACCTAGTTTTTTTGCAGAGCAAACACCATCTGGAAAACAAATCCTAGCACTTCTTAAAGTTGAGATTAAAGCATTCCCTCAAAGCATGGGAAAGCAAGGCAAGCCACTAAGACAAAAAATAGGAAGTTACCTTACCATATGCTAGAAAAGGTACTAAAACAACAACAAACTTTCATTTAAGAATCTCCCACCTGCTTACCATCCTCACTTTGTCATTATTTCATGCCTGTGTCTTGACCTGTGACTAGGAATAAACTTTGAATTTCTAAGTTAAAAGTAACTTGGCAGTTTAGATTCCTCAAAGATTTGCACATGCAGTACACAACACCTATCATCTTGGTACTCTAAAAATTTTCCTTTAGGATTTGAGATTTCCTTTAGGCTTTCCACACCTAAAGGAAATCTCAAAATGCTTCTGTATTGATGAAAGTATTACTGCCTGTGCTTTGCAGAAACAGATGCTAATATGCTGAAAGAGTTGGTGACCCACACCAAGTTAGGAAAAATGATGCGGCAATGGCAGGGAATGTTCAATTCTCAATGCTCAATCCTGGTCATCAAACGTAGAGCAGAATTACATGGTGCTGGAAAAACATGGGGTCTTTCTCCATCCCACATGGAAACCCACACACAATTGCATCTGGGAGACAGGAAGCCTCTGTAACCCCCATAGCATGAAGAACACCACAAAGAGCATGACAGAGACCACAGTCATGGTATCCTCCCTCCCACTTCTTTGATCTGTAGTGCAGATCTACTGGACTCATGTTTCTCCCTGATGTGTTGCCTCTGGTCACAAGGCGGTTATTGACATAAATACTGTTTATGCTCATATACAGGCAAATTTTACTGGTCAAACAACTTAATGAACTTACTAGACTAAAGTGTGAAGGAACTTCTGATTAGGTTGGTAACATGTCAATTAACTTCTCAATAATTCTATACTGCTAAAAGGCAAAATCAATCCAAACCACCAAAAACAAAGAGGACATTTTAAACAGTTCTTCAGACAGCACTTGCTAACTTTTGTAAATAATGAAAACCAAAAGTGATACATTATTTACTTTGACTCACCCTTTAAAACAGAAAGGTGGTATCTGAGCTCTCTGTCCCGCTTTCCATATGTGTTTCTATGTGTGAGGCACTGACTTCAAAAGCAAATGGCATTGATCAAACCCTGTGAACTCAGTGGCCACCAACAAGAGCACCATTGTCAGGTAGTCACCCCTGCCTTGCTGTCCCCTTACCCAGCATGCCATTAACACACACTGCAGCAGAAGATGATGAACAAGGAGCACAATGGCACTTACCAGTGACCTGAACAATCACATTGTCGCTGGATTGATACTGGCAGTCAAATGCATTTGACAAATCTTAAGGAATTACAGCCAGTCACCCAGAAGAGTTTTTTCTAGAAACACTCTGAAAGGTTCTCTGTCTAATTATGTAGCTGTACACAGCTGAAGACAATGCTGGCTTCAACCATTAGATATTTTCTTCCTAATTGTGCTTAAACACGGGGAAAAAAATCTTTAAAAACAATCTGCTTTTGTCTACATATTTTACTTGGCAAACTTCACACAGGTTTTACTTGCTTCACTTCTTCACTTTCTGTTGAACTTAGAAATATTCCAGCTGAAGTTCATAGCAGCTCTTTTCTTAAAGCATATTGTATTTTTTATCATTTAAATATCTAAATGTGGTCAGTTTCTTCTTTAGTCCTGTTAATGATATATTCAACAAATCAGATGCTCTGCGAACAAATACAAAATATAAAAAGTGTTTACTTTGTAAAGTAGGCACAGATGGAATGAAAGAATCATAGATAAAGGCTTCTTTTACCCTGAAATGGTATTGCTCTTGACTTGCTGGGAAAGTTCCATGTACACAACAAGTATTCAGGTGACAGGATTAAGACTGCAATACATTTTTGATATTTGGGATTACATCTTCCCTGCTTGACCTGCTGGCTCAAAAATGAGTATGGTGGCACCTAGAGCAGCATGTGCAAAGTCCAGGACTGATAGCTGTCCCCTTTTACACAAACCATGGGTATGCAATTATGCTTCCACTAATATTTGCTTCTAATCTGACAGATCAAAGCCTCTAGTGACATTGGTAGCTAACTATGTTCTCTGTAGCTTCAAAAAAGTATCCTGAATGGACAGAAAATCAGTTAATGAAGATGTGCTCTCCTGCCACCGAAACACATTTCCCTGCAAAGCCAAACCAGAGCAGAAGGGCCTCTTGCTCCTGTGCTTCTTGTGCCTGCACTCCATGGAGCTGGAAATACACCTGATTGTCCCAGAGACTGCATTCACTAAAGCATGTCTGTTTCCACCACCGCTCTGTGTGAACCACTCCAGTTCACATCATATTTGGATATTCAAGTTCGGCAAGAGAACCGCAGGTGCAGTTTTTTGCCTAAACCTCTTAGCAAGTAACAGCCCACCCTCTCACCATAGCTGCAATCCATAATGCACAATTAAGGCACATGCCTAATCAGGGTGTGCACTTGTGACAGCATGTCATTCTGGAAGTGCATGTGTCTATGCAATTAGTGTGGGACATGCAATGTAGCAAAACAGACAATTATGCATTAAAACCTATGAGAAAACACTGCTTCTTATTGGGGGAGTCTTTCTGTGCTAGGGATTAGTAACTGAGCATGAAGAAGGCCTCCCAGCACGGCAGAGGAGTCAGTGAGAATTGCTAGGAAAGGAAAAAAAATGACATTTAAAAGACCCACCCATTTTTTTTCCTCAAAACATTCTGCCAGAACCCGGGGACAACTTTGTGAGGTTGTGGCAATGAAAATTATGCTCCAGACACTCCTGCGAGGAGCAGAAACCAATCTACTGATGAATTACTTGAAGAAGTGAACTGAAATAGGTAAGGACAGAAGCAGATGGCAAAACAAAGCTTTTCAAGACAGTCCAGGCCACATCACCTGCCCAGGTCAACTGAATGGGGGCAGGAAAATGGCAAATGTTGGGATGAGCCACCATGGGTGGGAGGAGGTTTGGAGAGGGGCGCAGTGGGATACTCACAGACTCCCATGCCCCAGCTGTTTGGTGGAAGGAGGTGCGCTTTTCAGGGGGCTGCTTCTGCACCTCCTTGATAAGCCTGCACCAGCAGCTTTGTATTTGCCACCTACAGGGAGAAGGCTTTTCAAAGTCTGCACCATTACAAAGACCCATGAATTGGAAAAGGACTGCATTCAAACATAATTGTAGTCAGTCATATGGCATTCACAGTGATGCCCTTAAACTACTCATCTAGACCCAGATTTTCCAGAAGCTGCTGTTGCATTTACACAGTCTCTGAATGTGTGTTCATTTCGGTCTAAGTCAAGATGTAAGAGGGCAATTAGTGTCACTTCTACAATACTGCTGCACTTTAGTAAACTATAGTCATTAGCAGCTTAGAAAATTATTAGCATATTTTCTCTTTGGCTGAATTCTTCATCTACAAAAGTGTAAGTGTTTGGGCAATCAGCTCTTTTAGAAGGAATAAAATGTGGGTGTGCTACTAGCAGGACCCAACAAACGTGCTGCCAGTGCCTTCCTTTGTTTGATGCAACAAAAAATGCCTACAGAAACAAGTGGGAGGAAATCCTTCTGAGTCAGATCAACATTCTTCTGAAGCATCAGTGGCAGTGGTGGGAAGGGAGAGGAAAGGATAAGTTTAAGAAAATCTGGAGAGAGAGGAAAGGATGGTTTAAGAAAATCTGGAAGTTTCCTTATTGTGGGTTTTTACAACCACTCCAGCCAAGTTTCAAGACAGCTTTTGATGCTGTTGGTCTCCTGGCTTCGTTAGCGCTGTCAACCTTCCATTTCTTCAGCTTTCATACTCTTTTGGAGATGTCCTGTACTTCATTTGCTCCTCCTTCCCTTGCTTCAGCACTGAGCCAGTGTTTCGTTCAACCCTTTCAACTCTTCTCTTTAATCTGACTATCAGGACCAGCATACATCAAGTAGTTTTAGTAGTAAACCTCATTTGCAGATGGTTTGCTGGCTAATCCATACCTCCTTGCTGATGTTAGTCATCTTCTCCCTCTTCACCTACTGTCTTGGCCTGCCTCTCTGTCTTATTTGCAATTAAGAAGGAAGCAAATGATGGATTTGTTAGGAGATTGACTCTGGCAAACCTTCAAGAGAGCAGCTGCTTTCATTCACCTCAATCTTTTGAAAACACAGTCACCACCTGCATAACAGATGGAGCCAATCCCAAACACTGCAAAGACACAAAAGTCAACTGAACCTCTGTGGTTCCAGACAGACACCCTGTCCAGAGACAGAACTCCTAGCCAGCAGAGGTATTGCCCCATGCTTGCTAGGGACAGTAAATCTTTGCAGAACTCATTTTCTTTAGGACCCGAAGTGTTGCAGTTCATAATGAACCAGAAGAGCTACAGCTGTAAAAGGTGACAGTATCTATCCCCCACAGTCCATGCTCCCTACCACACAACAGGTGCTCACACAGGTGCCACCACCCCACCCCATCCCACGTGGGAATGATGCCCCAAGCCACTGTGGCAGCTCCTGTCTCACAATGGCTCTGCACTCCCTCCCTCCCTCAGCAGGGCCTCATGGGGCAGCTGCCACCCCATCTAACTCCAAAAATGTGGTGAACCCCCCTTGATACTGGAGGAAGAATGTTACAGTGGGAGCCTTTGCACAAAGCAGTCTAAAGAAATGGGCCACATGTTTCTGTTTTGGAAACCACCTATTTGGGTGAGCTAAGAGAAAGCAGTAGCAGGGGGAAAAAATGTTCAAAAAGATCCTAGAAATGGAGGGGGCAAGGAGTGAAAATGATGATGTGGAACTCAAGGAAAGAAAAGGTTTCTACCCACAATACTTACATAAACTATACATTTTGATTAAAAAAACCCAAATCAAAACATACCAAAAAAAAAAAAAAAAACAAACCCAACCCAAAATCCAAACCCAAAGTGTTGTATTCTTGCTTCCATGCAAAAAGGTCTTCCTTTTTCATACAGTATTTTATACTGACATTGAAAGGTTTTTATACTAAGGGAAATGTTGCCCAAAAAATTAGAACTTTTCTCTTAATGAAATAAAATTCAAGTTTCAGGGGAAAAAACCCCCAAAACCAAAAAAACACTCAAATCCTGTCACCAAATTTTGAATTTAAGACGTGTCAGGCACATGCTGACACTACCTTGAATAGTTCCACTCACAATGCTACTTGCACCCAAAAAGCAAAACCTGGCCTGTTCCTCTCACAGTGCATTATACAGTGTCTTGAATACAAAGACTGAAACAATATCTGGTTACTAAAATGTGTTAGTGTTGAGTGTCACAGTGACATGCTCTGCAAGAGCTCTCTACGCTCTTCTGTGAGGCAGCCAGACAGTACAATATTTTCTTTCTGAAATGCTGGTTTGTCTCCTAAACACTTCAGAAATCACAAGAGTACATTCAAATGCAACAAAAATCAATGCAACTTCATATTAGCTCCTCCTAAGAACCAGTCAGGGGCTCTTTTGGACTACAGACAGTGACAAGTGATGTAGGGATACAGTGGCAAACAAAGTGCTTACTCAGAGAGCTTGCTATGTGACTTTTTAAATGTGGTTTTCCTATTTCCTTTTTTCATGTTTTACCAAAGAAGTTGTGATTGCATTCATTCAGAAAACACGTGAAAGGCTTTGCAATATTCTTTTGCAAATATCCACCTGAGCCACAGGCTTCAGCTTCCCCATGCGATACACTATAAAGCTCTTTTATCTAATCGAGCTCCAATTTCCTTTTGCTGCTGTAATAAATTAAGGAGGGATAAAAATGGCCCAAGAATTATGACTACTTTAATGATAAACATACATGTGTGACAGGATATTTTAATGATGAGGACACACTCACTTGATACTGTATTTTTCCCTATGTGCCTCTGTAGCTCCAGTATTTTTTTGTGCCCTCAATAACAAATAGGTGAATTTTTTTCCTGGGTAAGCCAAGATCCAAATTTGTAATAAACCTTACTCTTTCCTACTAATTCCAGGATACATAAATTGAAGAGGTATTCTACTGGTAGGAAACCAGCTGATCTTGTAAGCCAGTTATTTTCCCTTGCTTCCTAAAAACACAGATATGGTCCCCCCATGAAAAATTTGTAACCCTAATAACTACATTTCGACCAGTGCTACAGCAGCAAGAAAATCAAGTATCTTCCTTCTTTAATGCTCGTGCAGCTGTTGTAAAAAAGCAACAATAAAACACTGAGTTCTTTTTACAAAATATTTTAATTCCTGCAAAGAACTGAAACTGCACAAAGCACCTGTATGGATAAAGTGATTTATACAGAAATTATTATTTAGGGACAAAAGGCTGCTAACTGAAATATCACCTCTGATTAAGAAAAAACAATGCAGAGTTTATTAGAGCATGATGGTTACACAGCTGGTAGTACAAAAAGCAGCATATATTCAAGTGGTGTAGATGCAGATACTACTTTGTGTGGGGCTGGTTAGCTTCGCTATGAGAGTTCTCTTCAGTTTTACATAATCAAGATGGAAATCTGAATTTACAGGAAGCTGTGTTTATACTCTCATAAGGAAAGTGCAGAACTGCTTGGTACTGCCACACTCCACATTCACACCCCATTTTCAATCAGTTGCAAATAGGGAGAACCAGGAGCTTAAAACCCAGGAGATCAGTAAATTGGCAGTGATTTCAGGTACCAGAACCTGCACCCAAAAGACCATTCTCCTCTTGTCTGCACTGCTGGCTTCTTGTAATGTAGGTCAACCTGAAAATGCAACTGAATTAGAGCAGTAAATGCGTGCAAAAGAATACATTTCATCCAGAAAAATGTGGCTTTATCATCACTCTCATCAGTTCAAATCACACTTCTGATGCTCCTTTCACTTGCAAAATTATTTCCACCTCAAATTAAAATGCCCCAGTAGGTATTATTATTTGTCATGCTGCTTCACTCAGTTCCCTAGGACAGAAAGGACAGCACACTCTGTGTGCAGGCATGGGAAACCAGTGCCACTGAGGGACAGCACTGGACTCAAGGTCAATACAAACCATGTTAAACTGTTAATCAAGCGCACCCACCACAGATGGTTAGTACTTTTTAACTTTGTTACACATTTTTCCTAAGGCTTATTTTTCCATGGCTTGCATCCAAAATCTGCTTTTGCTGAAACAAGACTGAATTCCAACAGCTGGGATACTTGATTTAAAGAGGCTGTGGTGCTAAGTCACTTAAATTGGTAAATATGACCTCGTGAAGCGGCCTCTAATGCTGCCTAAGGAAGCACAATGGTCTGGTGGAGAAATGAAGGGCATACCATCCAACTAACATGTAAGGAACACAGCACCATTAGAAAACTGCCCACACCTGGCAGGCAATTCAATTCATGATAAAAACCTTAAGGAACAGAAGGAGAATTTCTTCTTTACAACTGAAGGTCACAGATGAGGGTCCTGTACCATTGCACTTAGAGAGTCCACTTGGCTAGGCTCCCCACTCAGCTGGTGCTGGTGGAGCTGAACTAAGGGCTTGGCTGTTTATTAGCACTCTCTCACACTCAGCCTCTGGTGTGATGTTGAGTCAAAGAGGAGAAATCCCAGGTGAATAAGGAAAGAGAAATGTTCAGCTTAACAGAGAGCCTAACACCGATACTGAGTTGAGCAGAACACGACTTCTGAATGCATGCATGAAAAATCAGTTTCATAAAATGCTGCAGTTGAAATCTGCCCTGCACATGTCGAGGATGGAACAATTGCTCTGATAAAGCATGATCTAATCCCAGTGGGGAGGGGAAAGGACGCTAAACTAAGCCTTGCTCTTAATACTCTCTAACCCATCTAGATAATGTCAGCACAAGGAAAGAGTGACCTTTACGGGCGCTTGCATGAAAAAGAATAGAGACAAGGGGAAAATTCCTTAGTCTTTTCATCGGGGGCACAGGGTTCCTGTTCCATCTAAAGAATGAATCTACAACTCTCCTATGTAAATGAGAGAGCTCGAGAAAAATACTGGGGTGTTAACCATTTTGGTGAATAAGAAAGGGACCTCCTGAGGAAGGAATTTGGGTTAGGCAGTGGCAGCAGGAAGGCAGTAAATGGAGACAAAAGGCCGGGCAGTTCACTTGCTCTCTGAACACGTATTATGGTTGCTAGGAAAACCTGCTTTAATAGATGTAAGGAACAGAGACAAACCTTCCTTAAACGAACAAATAGAGAGATGTATTAGTATACATCTGAGATGTATATATGATATATTTCTGAGATGTATTAGTATTAAAGTCTTCTGAGGATACAGTCTTTCAGCAGCTGGTACAATCCGATAAATATTTCACAAATGGCAGCCTAACCTCCAATTTCTGATAAAAGATACATGATCTCTATGCTGGAGTTCTTTGACCACTTACTTTTAAGGGCAACAGATTATGAATTGAATGCTTTAACTGAAACAACCGCCTACAAACCTCTGCCAATAAAGACTAAGATTTTTCACTTTCAATTCTCTGTTTCACAAATGTTAACAGTTGGAGGTGATACTGCTTTTAACTATTTCTCCAAGCCTAATTAATACTGAATATCTGAAAGGTATGGCTGTTCAATACCTATTGGAGTTTGACAAGACTACTGCCACAGAGGCTATGCTGGGCTAATAGAACAAATTATGCTCAAAAATGTAAGGCCAAACATCTGTTTCTCTGACACCTGAAGAAAGTTAAGAATTATTGTTGATGTTTTATCTTTATCAGTAGGACGTGTTACAGCTGCTCTCATCCATTAGATTAAGACCCATCACAGCAAAATCTCCTTAAATGAAGGTATGCCTACGTAACTGTGCTTGGGTCTCACCCAGCGGCAGCCTGCTCTGCCAGGAGCACAAAGAACAGGGCAATGTTTATTCACTACAATCAGTGAGTCTTGGGAAGGTTACAGCCTGGGGTCTCAACCAGCCAGCAGGCTGAAGCACTCTGCAGATTGCTTTCTTCACAGTTTTTCAAGGAAATGGAATTATTTTAAAGCTAGAGACTTGTAAAACGCTCCACTGAGAGAGAGCATGTAGTTGCTTTAAAAGGTCCCTATGTAGAATTAGCTTTACCCAAGATGTATTTTAGGCTGCTACCTCCAGACCCAGGCAAAAGCTCATAACTGGAACATTATAAAAAGAAAACTGAAAGGACATGAAAAAAGAGGATATCTAGTCAAGTACTAGCTCAAAAATCACATTATGTAAGTGAAGAGGGGGGAAACATGACGGTGGTCCAAGGATATAACTGAAGTCTGTGTTACACACACAGGTGGGAAGAGAAGCCACTTGCAACAAGAGCGGCACATCACCTCCCCTGCCTGAGTCACACTCTCCACTGTGTCACCATGCCCACTGTCCAGCAGGGAACTACCACACAAAAATGCTTTCACTCCCAGTCCCCTTTTCCAGAAACAGATCACGGAGAAAACAGCATTTGGAGATTTTATCTGAAGATTTTATACAAGAACCAAAACCTTGTAACTCTAGTGGAGTGCAAGTCACAGGGCTCTCCCTCTAAGGGCATGCATGTAATTTAACTTTCTGGATGGTGCATGTAGAAAAATCCCCCTTCAAAGATACATATCAACAAAACGAAATTCGCTATCATTAAATGATAAATCCAATATAGCAAGGATGTTTGACTTTGACATATAATTTCAGTGGAGTTTGACAACCATTTCAACAAATATCCAGCAAATAAGTAATATTTACCAGGAAGTCAGACTACAGCGTCCAAAAAACAGTTTTGCTAGTGAGAGGCCAAAACTGTACAGTCTGTAAAGAAGGAGGATGTTGCTAAATTCTCCACGTGCCATTGCTGTCCCTAGGCTATAAATAGGGCATACCATGTGAGTTTGGGGTTGTGAACAGTTAGCAACTTATCTATGCTTTGCTCATAAGAAAAACTACGCACTTCAGTCATCTCACTATTTCCTGCAGGAGAATATTTCATTGAAAGTGAGATTTGCATAGGCTGTTTTTTTAAAAATCCCTTATTTTGGAAAGATAGTTGAGAAATCCCTGGGATATCTCCTTTCAGCACCTACCACTTCCTCTCCCTCTGCCCCTGCTTCCCTCCTCTCTTCCAAGAAAAAAACTCATTACTCCTTCTTTTTCTGCTGAAAAGGACCTGATTAAAATGACCTACAGCACATCTGGACTATATTAGGATATTATTTTATTAAGGCTTATTGCTTTTTCTTTGGGCACGTGGAGAATTAAGAAATGGTGGAGGAAAATCTTATTACTGAACTGGCTATTCCAGCTCAAACTGCTCTGCTTTAAAATTCCTTCAGATTGCCCAGTCCCTCATATGTGGGTTCTTTTTTACCTAATTACAGAAAATTAAAATAAACAGTGGTTAATTCATTTAATGTTAGCAAGATCACTAAAGCCAACTAAACTGTCATATTAAGAGTTGCTGTACTTCTCAGACAATTTGCTATTTGATAGGAAATGCTTGCTTGGATCTATTTTAAATGGTCATTAAAAGGCTCGACATTAAACAGCAAGCAGCACCTCACATTTCTGTAGAAACACAAGTTTGACACATTCCAGATCAAATTGCTTTACAGAGGGGGGAAGACCAGACCTTCTCAAAAGAGTATTGTTTACAAGCACATCACACAAGCAATAGCTTGGTTTTCAGTATTTTAACTGACTGCATGTACAGGCTATTAGGAGACCGCAAGACACCTTGGCTTCCAGATGTTTTCCCCTAAAATAGCCTTCCTCGTTTCTCAGGAGTTAAAAGAATGTACTATCCTGGTGCATGCACAGAGGTATCAACTGAGTGCCACAGCACACATCAAATGCCATAAAACCCAGGAATGCTGTTACTGCTAAATGTGACTGTTATGAATAAAAATATACCTATTTTTATTTAAGGTTACAGAGAAAAAAAACGGTGGGACCAGTTGCTGTTAAATTAGCTTAATTGTAAAGAGTTCTTTAATTGCCCGTTAATGGTTGGTGATTTAGCCATTGTCCTCCCAATGCTTGCCCCGGAGCTACACCTGGACACGCAGCCCAGGAGAATAGGAGTGGCCTGGGACCACGTACGCAAATGAGAAATGCACCGCTCCAAAATTTTCCCGTTTTCCTAGAAAACCCCTAAAAACAACGAACCAATATAGAATTAGGGGACCCTAGGTGATGTCTAAGGATGGGCGTGAAGTCCAGTGCCTGCTTGGATCCTTTTTGCTTCACACCCTGACCTCAAAGGATGTTCACTAAGGAGGGCACCCGAAGTGTTGGACTGAAAAGCAGGAATCTGCGAATCTCCCGTGAGGACGCAGTCCCCAGCTCTGCCTGCAGACCAGCGGACAGAGCTGCATCACCCTCCTCCTCCGTGCCACTCTTGGGGACAGCGGCGGCGTGGGCGTGACCCGTCGATTTCTCCCCACCTGAGCTGAATCTCTTTAATAAAGGCATTGAAAAGGAGAAAGACCTCCTGCCCTATTTATGTCAGTGACTGCTCACAGTACTGCGCTTAATTTCCTCCAGTGATAAACAACTAAAAGATGAAGCTGAAGAGACACCCTGCAAGTGTCTCTACGAACTGAAATTTGCTTTAATGTCAAGAAGAGTAACACACTCAACTAGTGAGAAACATACCCCTTCAGAGCAACTAAAAACTGAAGCCAGAAGACTTTGCAAGTGTCGTCTGAAGAATACAGACACTGAATGTGCTGGGTGGTTTTCCCAGTTATCACATGCACAGAATATACAAAAGTATATTTTCTCCTTAGAAGCAATATCTTCCTGTATTACGTCTAGGAGAAAGCTGTAAATTTCACTACTGCTCACAGCAAACAAACCAGCTACAATTCAAAGAATTCTACAAGTATCATCTGGAGAAATGGTATTTTAAATACACCTCTCAATATAGAAAGATAAAGATTAAATGTGATAGATAATGTGTGGCAGGTCAGAAACCTTAGCTTGCCCTTTCTCTCTCTTTTGGTAAACTCTGAAGCAAACTCCAAATATGTTGTTTTCCATAAAGGCCTTAGCTTTTTTTGGCTTGTTAAATCAAATTCCTTCCCCAGCTCATTACAGTACTGTGATGTTACAGGCTATGGGAGACCTGTTTTTTTTTTTTTTTTTAAAAAAAAAAAAAAAAAAAAAAAAAGCCCATAACCTCAGTCCATTCAAACAAAGAGTCTCTTTTACATGGAAAATGCCAGTTCACACTACTTAAAAAGAGCATGACTTCACTTAACTTGTAAGGGAGCCACCTCCTTAGAGATATTTTCAAAAGCACTGAAAGCACTGTGTTGGCAAGAGACCTGTTTTCAGGTAGCATAAGCAGGAGTTTACTGTTGTAGGTTTTTTGTGGGTAGGCTTGTTTGTGTTTCTTTTGTTTTCCTTTTTTTTTTTTTTTTTTTTTTTGGTTGTTTTTTGGGGGGGCTTTTGTTGTTGTTTTAGTTTTTCGGATTTTTTTTTTTGTTGTTGTTGGGTTTTTTTGTTTATTTTATTTTTAATTTTTTTTTTAAATTTGGCTTTAGTTTGGATGGTTGGGCTTTATTTTTGGTGGGAGGGGGGAGGCTGGAAGTGGGCTGGCAGGGAGAGCCACAACTCAACAACGCAGCATGTGGCTGGCTTAGTACTAAGCAATTACATGAAGGGCTACTATGAAAGGCACAAGCTCCAAGCAGTAATTAGCAGCAATTTTTACCTATCACAAAACAAAAAAAGGCTGGACTACATTCTTTCCACAGGAGAGGCTGAAATGTTAATGGAAGCACTTAGGCCACCTTTTGTAAGCTGTTTCAGAAGACTCAGGTCAGGGCAGGGGTGCACAGCTTGTAAGGAAAGTACCAGACATATGGAAAACAACTGGATACAAGAAGTGTAAAAAAAAATCTCAAAACACAAACAAACAAAAAACCAAAACCCACCCAAATTTAGAAGGGTGACGGAGAAATTAGGCAGCACTTCTGGAACAACACCATACCTGCTCATTACTGCTGCCTGTGGGCTAGTGACATTTGAGTACCCTTGGATTAAGTTTCCTGGAAGCTTGATAGTTTAAGGTAAAAACATGAGCTGTGCTGACCAGACATCCCCTGCAAAGGCCCTCTGGACTTTGGGTTAAAATGGCTTGAATTCAGGGTCACACATGATGCTAAAAATGACATCGCTCAAGCAAATTTTACTCACTTGAGGAATTACATAATATATTGACTTGCTTTCTTACTTTTAGGGCATCAGCAAAGGGAAGGCACAGCTATTCTTTACCAGCAATTATGAAAGTGACATTTTTGACAGGAGAACCCCTGAAGGCAGTGGTAGCTTACTTCACCAGATGCTCCACAACCTTCCTGAGCCACATTAAATGAGGCATGTCAAGCCTCTACGTTTTTAAAATGGGTGGTAAGAAACTCTTTGTCATCTGTTAAATAAATCTGTGAAAAGAGAATGTAAGTAAGGTTCTCACCAGAAAGAAAAAAAAAAAAGAAAAAAAAAAAAAAGGCACTCAACATCCCTGTCCTAAGCTAAGAGTGGCTTTGGTGAGCCTAAAGTGACAGGAAATACTGTGTGCCTTCATGTAACACTTTCCACACTTTCTGCACAGTAGGGGGATAGATATTTTAATACATAGTTACAGAATTTACAATGTTAGCTATTTTATTCCCTTGGATCGTCCCAGAATTTTACACAATGAAGAGGGATAAGTGTCCCACGGAGAAATAAAATACTCTATTTAAACAAAGTGCAAACAGATTTAAAATGCAATTTCTATAGCTGATTACTGATTAAATATGAAGTTTAGATAACCTTGCCTCATCTGTGGTCAATGAAGGAGCAGAAGGTCACAAGATACTTATCTTCTGTACTCTCCCTGACACCCGGTGTCTAAAGCCCCACATGCCTGGGAGGTCACTGGAGGACAGAGCTGTAACTGGAGCACTCCCCAGGTGTGCAGAAGATGGAGCTCAAGACCCTTGTTTGACAGAGACTCATGGGAATTGTCCATTTGACATGCAAATGTTCAGTTTTCACTGAATCCTAAAGGAGTTGCAATTTTTCTTTTTTTAGAATTACCTGTTTCTCATACCAACCTAGTTTTGGAAAATATATTGATATATAGCAAGAATGAATGGGCTAATGACAACGACGTGTTCAGTACAGCAGTGTAGCTCAGTAGCAAAGGCAGCAGACACACCCTGCTGAACACTTTTCTGCTATACCCGGCCTCAGATAAAGCAACAAGCTTTTTCCCCTCAGGAACTCAGACTCATCATTGCCATCAACTTAAAGTAACTTGGGGTTTTTCTTATTTTTTGTTATTTAGGGGTTTTTTCCCCTTAAAGCATCAGTCCCACCCAAAAGAACCTGAAGTTTATTTAAAAAACAAAAACAAAAACAAAACAAAAACAAAACAAAACAAAAAACAACAACAACAACAAAAAGAAAAACACCAAAAAAACCCCAAAACATTTTAGTGTTCTTGGTTGAAACACAAAATTTGAACAGAAACTCGAAACAGCCGAATGATCAAGAAACAAATAAAAATTAGTAAATCTAACTCAAAGTAGTCAAAGAATACTTAAAAATTATACCTTTTAACTTCAGAATGATTCCTTTTAACTTCCTGAAGTGCAAAGATTCCTGACATTTTTAACCAACTCTTCTGCATGACTATAAGCAGTATACCTCTGGGTCCCTTACATCGTGCCATAATGAAATGAAGTAAGTCTACAAAGATTGAAATGTTTTTGTCTCGTAAAGAGTCTGTACTAGTATCAGAGATCTGCTGAACAACTATTATTATTATGTTCTGGAGATAATCATCAAGGGCAAGATTACAAAAGACAGAGCGCAGGCCTCATCATCTGGGGAAAAAAGGACCCTTACAAAATGATTTACCTGCTTCAGACCCTAATCTTCCAAATGTGCAGCACAAATGCACATTATACCCAAGGATTCTGGGTTTCATGTCTAAATCTGTGTGTATGCAATGTTAGCGTTAAGCAGGGAACTCCTATTTTTTTTTATTCTGCAGATCTGAGGATCCTCAGGCCTGCAGCACATGGAATGCCGGTGCTGAATGGCCGCAAGACTGCTCCCCGCATGCCAAGAGGCCACCTTGAAGGTAGATGAGGTGTGTAAAGCAAGAGTTCAACCAGTGAAAAAAAATTATGTAGGTGTTCTCTGCCAGGGCCTTCACTTTGGGAGACTTCTTTAAGCTGAAACAGCCCTCCTCTGTGAACCTTCACAATACACCATGAGGCACTGGATGTAGGGTTCTGGGAGAGGCCATCCCAGATTTCAGCAGGAGTTTTCAACTTATAGTTTCGATTCAACAAAATTCTTTAAAAATGTGGCAGAACCAGTGATCTGCAGTGTTATATCTCCTAATTAAGTAGTAACAAAATTACAGCATTCACCATCCCTTTCAGCGACCTCAGGCCACAGATGCTTATCAGCCTGAACACCTTCCCACAATGTAGGTAACAGCATGACTTGAACCACAGGGTCATTGCTTCAGTCTTATAAACAGCCAATTCTGCTCTTTTAACTTATGGGAAAAGGGAGAAAAAGGGCGGGGGTGGCGGGGGGAAGGAAAAAAAGAAGTGTTCTTCTTTCTGGAAAGTATACACAAGCTTAACATAAACCAAACAAATCCTCTTGTGCATTCCCTTCCTGTTCAGGGAGTAAATACCCTACCTGACTTTCTGGTCAGCATCCTTACATGACTATTAAATATAAGATGTGCAATTGCAGAAGAAAAAGCAAGTATCAGAACTCTTCCCTTACCTCCTTCTGTATCAACATACCTCACTGGAGGAAGTGTTATTCCTCTCCTCTGTGCAACAGCAAAGCTGCATGCATGTAAGGGAAGGTCTGATGGGCCCAGAGCCACTATATCTGCACATTATTTTTAAAATATAATCTCCACAGACATCTCTATCTGGGACTGTAAAATAAAGAGTGCCCCAGAAGGCTGTCTGCTTGAAGCAAAACTGGCACTTAAGCCTACAACTGCTCAGGTTCACTAAACATTTTAATGATCTCATTCTCATTTTTAATATTTCCTCTAAAAATCTACCCTTACCAAACCAGCGAAGGATTAATTATGGATGGTGAACATCTGAGGGCATCCTGTGCAAGGGGCCAAAGTAAAACAACAAAAATACAGGGCATATGGTAAGGCTTTTAATGCCAGCCTGTCATCCACTGGTTTGGTGTTTTTTCACTTTTAAGTGAATTGCTCCATTCTCCAGTCTTCTCTCCAGGTAAAACATTTCTGACCTAACTGCATGGTTCCAGCAGGATGAAGAGATGCAGGGAGCACATCTCATGAGAGGGGAGGCAGTTTCCTGAGCAGGTGCCCAGCAGATGCCAGTCCAAGCATGCTTCCTCACAAGCCAATTTTCAATCTTTGGCAGAGACAGCTCATAGCAGCAAGGGAATGCAGTTTGACAGAATTCCTTTTTGCAACAAAAACTTTTAAAAAATAAATAGTTTTCTTGGATATTTCCTCATGTTTAAGGGGCTATTTGAAAACAAGCAATTACAAAGAATTTAATCTGGTGAGGACTCTTAATTGTTCTTCCTCCTCCTTCCAAGGAAATTGCACACTTCAAACCCAAAGGCCAGTTTTATTTATTTTACGAGTAAAAATTGGCTCAGTCAGTTCAATTTCTCCTGGCGCTATAGCCAGGCCTCCTGTTCTTACAAAGAAGAACAGTATGAGACAACCAGTATGAGACAGAAATAAAACCAGTTTCTGAGACAGGTGGTACAAACAACAGGCTCACACCTCAAACCTCTCCTTTCCAGAGAGTACCCTCCACCTGAGCTTCACTGAAACTCAAATTTCAGACAGTCTTCACTGTTGCTGCAGCAGCAGGAGAATAACGGCTCAGCATGAATTACCCAAGGACGGCCACCAAAATAAATTCCAATAGGAAATTGTCACACTAAACCTTGATGGGAGAGCAGAGGCTCTTACATTTCACTAGTGCTTTGCATTTTGCAGTGAGGAGGTGCAATGCAGTTGCTTTTTGCTGCCCACTTTCACAGAGGAAGGGGTCCAGTGCCAAGCTCTCATGTTGCTTACTGTCAGGGCCATGTCTTCTTATGACAAAAAAGACTACAGCTTCTTTGGGGAAAAAATGCCGGCAGTGTGTACTTGTACTTACATGAATGTCTACTCACACTGGCTGCTGGGTTAGGTAACATAAGGTGGAAACCTTTAACCCTGGTGAAAACTAAGAGTTTGTGTTCAACCCAACCCAAAGAATACCTGGAGGCCCTCTCTTCATGCCATTTGGATTGAAATTCATGTCCAGTGCTAAAACTGGTCTTCATTCATATCTCCATGCTGAACAGATAAAACTTCTTAAATGATGTGCTCACACTTGACTGCTCTGGAAACTGGGGCTTTGTGGGCATTCTCCATTCAGAAAAAAAATGGCACATGGCATGTTTACTATCCCCTGCACAGCAAACATAAAATACCTTGTCAAAATTACCAGGGATGGAGCAGTAAATGCCAATCAGCTGAGAATGCTATGTGTCATGAAAAGATGAGGGCAGGAAAAACAAGTAAGAAAGGTCATACAGCATCCCACTTCTTTTCCCCAGATACTGAAAATTAATATTTAAGGAGCTCCTTACCTGCTCTCACACAAAAACAAGGAATCTGAAATGAAAAATTACTTAAGTTTGCTGCAAGCCCCTTAGAGGAAGAAAGACTTCCTCTGGTCTCTTCTCCACTTTTTCAGTACCTCTCAAAAGCACTGTCTTACCCACATGCTTTTGTTGTGGGTATGAAGTGGGTGAAAACTCCACAGCCTGTGACATCACGTGTGACCACTGCCAACACCCAGTGTGATTCCTGTAGCCATGTACCACAGTCACTTCACAGTAAACTCTTCTGAGGTTTAAAAGTCTAAAGCTTACTTAAACATCTCTCATTGGAGGGGCATGCAAGCAGAGGAGTGCCTCCTTAGTCTTCAAGGGGAGATAACCCTGCTGACCTGACCTACACTTCACAGTAGGAGTAGGAAGCCAGTCTCCGCTTCTAAAAGCCGTCTTTAGCTGCTCCATGCTCCCTGTGGGGACACAAAAGGGTAACTGAGCAGTACTCTATCAGCTGCCCGATGTCAATGGTCCTGTGCAGGCTCTTGCCTCTCCCTAAACACAAGAAGCTTCCTCTGGAATGATTTTAAATGTTGTTAGCAGTTCATATGACCTGTCATTCCACATGCTGAGGCTGTTTCTCAGCAAACACAAAAGACAAGGAAAAATACCCAAAACCAAACCAGTCCACAACCACCCCAGTTAAAACAAGCAGTTTATTGTGGCAGCAAGGAACCTGTGCACAGTGTTTGTTTTGATTTGTTTAGATAAGGTGACTGGAAACAAAGATCCTCAGGAATTTTGAAAAAGCTGATAGAAAAATGTTTGTTTTAAAACAGACCAAAGTGTTTCGGTAACTCCCAGGCTCCCAGTCTTGCAAGCTGGAGTTATGCTTGTTCATTTCTATTAACCCAGCCAAAATCTAAAGCTTTTTAACTCTGGTGCTGTCTTGCAAAGTTACATGTCCTGCACTGGCAAAACAGAGTGGAATGTTCAGAGTTATGGGAAGCATAATTTCTTTCATGTAGTCAAACTTTCTCCCACATGGTGTTCTTCTAGATGCAGAGCTGCTGTAGCTTGGAAAAGACACAGTACTTTACCTAAACACGTAGACAGAAAATTAAAAAGGAGAGATTTCAACAATCTAGAAAAAAACCCCAAACACTTATTTGCAACAACAGCACCCACTGCCATCTGCCCTCTGCCTAAAAGGAGACCAGTAAGAAGCACAGAACAGCTTATCAACATAAATTGATTATGACCTGTCTTTTACAAACCAAGATTAATACTACAAAATGTCAAACATCCCCAAACTTAGAAAAAGTATATGCATTTCAAGTTGCATTTAATGCTTCTTTTGCTGTAATTACTCAACTGTTATTTCTTCTACACTTAATAATGGCAAATTGGTCAAAACACACCCAACTTTGTTCTCTAACAATTAATTGGTTTCATTAATAGGGTAGCTGTTTTGTTTTTTTCTTAATAGGGTAGCTCTCTTCATGCCACAACAGTAGCAGCAATAACATTACTTTTTGTCAGGGAAAAGACCCTCCAGATTTTTTTCCCCTGACTTCCCCCCTCTCACCCCAAACCCTGAACGTCCTGCCCTTCACCATCATCCAGAATCAGCAGAGTGTTCAGAGGGAATCCTGCATAGCACCACGACGATTCTCACTGGCCAACTGATGTTAAGTTTGTCCTGTGACAGGCAGCAACTTCTGAGGCTAAACTTTGCCAGAGCTTTGCATTTTCCTTGAAGAACTGCTGAACACAGGCAGGCAGGCCACTTCTGGTCTAAAAACACAGCTTAAGCTCATTTCATAAAAACCTTCAATAAATCAATATTCTTGCTTTGCTATGACTTCAGAAGGGCGTGGGAAAGGCAAACACAAGGAAGATGTCTACTGGTCACAGCTAAAGTCTCTGACATACATCTGTCACCAACACAGAATTATGCCAATCAGCAGGACTTAACACAAATGAAGATAAGAACTGTGATGCTTAATCAAATGAGCAATAACATTGCAGGAAATGCTAAGGCATCTTTAACTACAAAAGAAACACAAGCATACATTCCCTGATTTCAGAGATTTTCTAGCATTTAGAGGCAATTACTTAAAATTTTTCTAGCAGCGTATTACTGATAAACTTGTGTCAAGGCACTGGCTTATCTTCCAAGTCATTATAAATTTCCTCTAATGCTCCCTGCTATAAAACTAAGCTTTACTGAATCAATGGCAATGTGCAAAGAACTGTAGATATAATAGCAACACAATATCCTACAAAAATTCAGTATTAAACTTAGCTCATTCTTAAAGTAAACAACTGAAGTATTGATAATAATTATTTTCTCTCTCAGCAAGCGAAATGCGATACAACAACATGAATTCCCCTGAAATTCAGGACACCCCTGAAATTTCACTGCTTTCTGAGACCTGAGATTCAACTATAAAGCTAAACAGGAGAGAACAGGAATAAGCTTGCTGACAGTAAATGCACTGAAAAAAGCACCATGTCACTATAAGCATATTCCTCCTGATGCAACAATATTTTTTTACTTTAAAAATGCTGGGATGGAAACATTTGAACTGTCTTTCACATTTTGGAAGGGGAGGTGAAGAAGAATGCTGAAGGAGATTTACCATAGTGAGGCAGAAAGCCCTCATAAATACAGGACATTCCCAAGAAACACAACTTATCCTAGGACAATGCAGATGCTCAAGTTCACAAAAAAGGAAGAAAAGGTAAGGCAGTCTGAAAGTCAACACATGTGCATACAGGTTTGCACATACCTAATCCTGAAGTCTGTCTGAGACTGTAAAACTCATGGGCACTTTAAAGGAAATATCAATCTGAATAAAATTTGTATAATACCAAAACCTTTTTAAAGAGAGGGCTACAGACCTTTTACTTGTGTGATAACTGACTAATGCACAGAATATGTGGAAGAGCCTATTTTTATTGATAAGAACATTAAAAAAATTCTTAATTAAACTACTTTCATTTTTTAAAAATTATTCTCCTGCGAATTTATTTCTCCTCATTTAAGAACTGATGGTGAAGAGCTCTCTGTAAATCTGTATTCTTGTGTGAAACAGAGAGCTTTTGAAACAGATCTGTGAAACAGATACCCTACTGGGCAGTGCTGCCATATTTGTCAGTTTCTTGTCATTAGAGCTTCAACATATGAATTAGGCACCATACACAGACAGTGCAAACTGTTAAGTATTGACAGACCTCAAATCTTACTATACAAATACTGTGCTATTGGTTATTAGTTTACTAATCTCGGAATTACCTGGGGCAACTGTTTATCTCCTTTTTCTTTTTTTTTTTTTTTAGGGTTGATTTTCCTTCACACTAAGACTTGCCTACATCTTTTGCCAAGACAAAAGGACATTGCAGCAGCTGTAAATATAGTGTGAACACACCTTGTGTACACACAATGTTCATTATGAAGCTCTCTATATATTGCTAATGCTCATTACCTGACAGACGAAGAAGAGGCAGTTGTGGCAGTCTACACTGCTTGAAGCAGTAGATGAGAAGACATACAGTGGCTCCCTGGATGCTGGAGCCCACCCTCCAAGTGCTCTGCCCCATCTGCCTGGGGCATGAGCACTGGTGCACTGCTGTAAGCTACTCCTTCAAGTCAGAATAATGAAGAGGTTCACCACTTGCCAACTGTGCAGCAGACCCTGAGACAACAATCAGTGACATGAGGCCTCCCATCATTTCTGTCACTTAAGAGGAGCTTCCTCTTGGCCATCCTTGAGAACCATAGATGCTCCATGGGGGCCATCTGCCAGAGGCCTTCTTTGCTCCATCACTGCTGAGAGACAAACAGCAGCTGTTGCCTCTTGGAGACTGGAGAACTTGGAATTATGATTATCTATATTAACTTGTGTGTCTGAAACTTCTCTTTTCTTTTTCCCAGAATATTTTGTCTTCCTTTTATTGATCACTGGTTTTCTTCAAGCTTTCTCTTCAGTGCCAGCTGTTCCTCTTCCTCCTCTGGCTTCTTCTATCCACCACCTACTTGCACCTTGACAAAAAACATCTTGCTAAATACATCAAGCAGCATTCCTTCCACGTAGCATCTTGTAATAGCAACATCTAGTGGTTTGAGCCCATTCACCCTGCCTCTGCCCAAGCTCGCTTCCACTGAAGTTCTGTGTATGATCCCTTGGAAATTAATGCTGAAACACAGCTCATCAACTGCCCAGCAGTCCTCCTGCCCGGCTTTTTCCAGGCGCTTACAGATCAATCTCTCACTCTAGTCAAACATCAGCATTGAGGCATTTGTTTTTAATTCCCTCCTCCTATTACAATAATAGCAACAATAAAATCAACCCATAATGATTTCCTGGGCTCAAGTCAACTGCTCAGCAAATTAAGGCTCTAACAATGACAAGAATGCAAGGTTTTGGAAAGCAATTGCAAATGTTGTTCTGGCCTGCGTCCCCTGTTGACAGCTGTCTGTTGGAGCAGTGAGAGGCTCTCTGCTGCAGCATACACTTGGGAATTGCAGTAATCAAACCTGCATGTAGAATGAGCTCGTCCCTTCCTCTTTCTGGCATACCTATTATCTATCTATCTATCTATCTATCTATCTATCTATCTATCTATCTATCTATCTAATCTATCTGTCTGTCTCTGTCTCCACATGTCTAGAGAGAGACAGACAGGAAGCAGTTCCCACTGTGGTAACTCTGTGAGGCCAGAGAACGACTTTATGCACATAAATCTATGCACATGCTATCTCACAGCAAATTCTAAGCCAAGGAAAGGCTGCCCAGATCAAAGTGTTTTCCCAGCCTATACTCCTGTATGAAAAATTGCACAGAGGCAGCTGGAGAAACATGGGATGGTACTACAATTTCATATATTAAAGTATGCAATCTGGTAAGTGCAGAAATCCATAAAGCCATTCTGTCATTCTTTTACAGGGATGATGGGCAGAACAACACCTTGCATATTTCTAGTCCCACCATACCTCTAACCACACTCTAAGCACCTAGGTGTTTCACAATATCACAGGAAATTACCTCAATTTCACAGAGCACTCTCAATATTTTAAAAAATGTTTTCTGCAGCATATCACCCTTCTAGTCCATTTTACAAAACCAAGGACATTCAGCCGTTAAGGCAGTCATCAAACTGGGACAACCTAAAACTGGGAAAATACTTGAAAAAATAACAAGCATTAAGCAGCATGTCAAATATTTGACTCACGGCAAGACTTGTGAATTAGATGCCAGGGCATTAATGCCTTAGTATGACACTGTACCCAAGATGCTGTAAAGGCTCTGAGATTTTACCCGGGATCTCCTGGTGAATGGTTCTGTGACAACACTCCTCTCCCTCCAGTGTAGTTGTCCTTTCCCGCAATATATGGCATAAACCGTCCCAAAATGTCACACAAAACTCTAACATGCATCAGGAGGAAATGCAAAGTAGCTTCAAACTCTGGGAGGGAGAGGTAGATTACCACTCTGTGAATTACTTGTGGAGCATTACCAGCTGAAAGGTAGCCACCAAACCATGTGACCCCTCCCATTCTAAGATTGTTACTCTAGCATGAAATTCTGACAAATTTATCCTCCCTCACAGACAGCCCTTCTTCACACAACCAGAGGGAGGGCAAGGATGGCTTGTCAGTAAAAAACAGTGTAGGGCTTGTGATAAATTCCTTATGGCAGTTGTCCTTTGTCCACCAAACTAAACACTTACACTGCAATCAGTCCTTGTTTTGGGTTTTGTATTGATCCTTCTTCCTTCCACAGCTGAACAGAAATCCTTAGAAAAGAGCAACAGTGGGTACCCCAAGAACACCATCTGCCTTTCCATGATCACAGCATTAGACCATGTATCAGCTTCACTTTTATTTATGTTGCTTCTTCAAACGACTGGGTAGTAATCAGGGTTTTAGCTTGCTGGAAACAGTTAACATCAAGATTTATCTTGCATTATTAATACATACTGTGAAAGGACTGGAACTGTAATTACTTATAGACTGAATGCCTAAGGTTTGGAGTACAAGCTGTTTAGTGTTTGCCTAGCTCTGTGTGTCTGAACAGGTTTCTCTGGTGACACAGCAGCAGATTTGGGGCAAACCTCGGCTGTTTAGTTTCTTGGGAACAGCCAAAGGGCTGGGGGAAGCCACAGGGGAGCTCTCAGCTGAAGCAGCCACGCGTGCCTGTGGCTTCCCACTAAAAACTCCTTCCCCTGGCTGTAGGCTCCTAAAAAAATGCTGAAGCACCTGCCTAACTTTATTGCCCCCAACTGGCTTCTCTGGTTTTAATGCAGGAGAGCACAGAAACTCAGGACGCCGGGAGAAATTTCAAGGTAATTTTCACACAACAAAACCATTCCAGCAATCCCTGCCTGCCCCCTACCCCCTCCCCGTCCCGACTGACATGATTGTTTGGCAGTTTCCCTTTCTGACTGACAGGTTAACAAGAACTCGTGTTCAAAAATAACTTTTATGAGGAAGATAAAAATGTATTTTATGTTTCTTTTTACGTACTTTGTAACTCACAAAGTGACAGACAGGAGAGTTTTATGAGGTGAATATTATTTATCAAAACTGACATGTTCCAAATGAGACAGGGATCTAAATCAGTTATTGCAACTAGAAAAAGAAATGCAACAGCTAGTCTCAAAACTGAATTTGTATTCCTTATGAGGACCTAAAGATGGCATTACTCATCATGTGAGAACTCTGACCTATAAATAATCTTAGCTTAGAACAAATGAACATTTTTGCATAATGCACTACAGTTTTCTGGCAGAACAAAAAATAACACCAAACCAAAACCATGTCTCGTTTTTAAGGAAAAAACCCCAAGCCATTAAAGCCGACCTCCAAAAAAGGGAATGTCTAATCTACAAGTGCAAGTATCCAAACATGCCTCCAACCCTTCTCATTCTGTTTAATAAGAGAGGAAACCAGGCCACCAGAAGTTTACAGACTAATGCAATTACAGGGTGGCTCAATAAGCACCGATTTGTCTGTTCTCTGTGACATGGAAGATAAAGCTATGCTAACAGGTCTGGCTTTCCTTTCACAAAGCTGAATACTCACTAATCAGTCAGAATGGATGTTTTTCAGGAGGGAAATAGCAATCAGTTGTTCACAAATATATGAATGAACACTTCTTATAGCTATTTTTAAGATCCATTAACTAAATAATTGGATTTACCTATAAATAACAAATGTATTTTCATCAGATAGCATTTAACATTTCTTACATCACAGGTGAAAAAAAAATCCTCTTAGCAGCATTAAAAGGTAAATAAAATTAAACTCATAATCACAGCACCACTTCAGAGTCACCATGAACTTTGAAAATTCTGTGAATACAAGGATACAAGTGTACCATTAAAAAGTCAGTCGCTGCAAAAAAAGCCACTTGAAGAAAAAACAAGTTGTTTTGCTGTTTGCAAGTGGGATGAACGTGGGAATCAGCCTCTGTTCTGGAATGGTGAGCAGCAGTTTGCACGTGGACAACAGCAGAGACCTGGACCAGCTCCAATGTACTGAAAGCAGAGCTCTTTTTTTTTTAGGAACCACAAACACTACAGACCAGGTCTTTAAAAGAAAAATGCTGGAATCCTGATGCTTAAAGTGAATGTCCCAGAACTGGCTCCTGACTCCTGTTTCTGGGACAAACAGATCTAGATGTTACTGAGGTGTATACACTCAGATCTGAATGCTAAATTTCAATTATTCAACAAATGGCAAATTTGGGGTTGTCAGTGTCTTACTAAGAGGAAAAATAAAATATAGACTAGAAGGCCAATTCAATTAGTGATTGAAGCACTTAGTGATTGAAGCACTTGATGTCCAGTGCTTAAGAATCTCAGATTCTGGGGAGAAAAAAAAAAAAAAAAAAAAAAAAAGGAGTAAAGTGTAATTTTCATCACAACCTATGGAGGAAAGTTACCAAGACTACTTCAAGAGTTTGCTGATTGCTGAATCTAAAACACTCATGCCACAGTCCAAAGGCTGACATTTCTCCTTCCCAAGGACCATAACTATTCACATTGTTGACTACAAGGGAAAATACCCCCTTGCAAAAGGATAATTGAACTTGACCCAGACAGAACACAAGCAGGACTTCAGTGTTGTTCTATGAGGGCATGGAAAAGCTCTTGTTTTTCTACCCAGAAACACCCTTCACAGCATGCTGGTATTCTGCTCAGTGGAAGCCATCACACTTTGCTGCACTTTCTGACTTTGTACGAAGATGCATAAAGCAGTATTTTGTATTATGTCAGTTGATAATGTCATGAAACACATGTGGACAGAGCATTGCTGAGTAAGTCAGCTAAACAGAAATTACCCAAAGGAAATAAATGTCTTCAATTAAGGAATCATGAACATCTCAGCAGCTAAGTAACAACATGGCTAATGTGCTTATCAGTGCCTTAGCACCGACATCTCTTCTTACCAATTAGTGTCTCAAAAGGGATAAAGAAAGATCATAGCTTTCTGAGATGATTTGACAACCAGCTATTACAGAAGCACTGCCCAAACCTGCAGCATAATTAAGGGCATGTCTTCAAAGCAGAGCTCACCCAGACTCACACCTCTGTGTTGCATCCCCCATCACCACTCTGGTTGGCACACAGACATCTCATTACTGGGTTTGGGAGAAGCATCCTTCTGGCCCAGTAACACCGGCTGGAGTCCACATGGATCCTGGTTTCACGTTGGAACTGCTGCGAGTGGCTGCAAATGGTCTTTATGCAACCCTGAGTCTACATGTGGCTGATGTCAGTGCACATGCCAGTTTTGTAGTGGAAACTGTAATATAAGTACAGCCCTGAACTATGCTGAAACTGTGAAAAGAACTCTTAACCAAGGCACTTCACCGTGACCATTTCATCAGGAAAGCTGATTAATGCTCAGAAGCTCTCAGCACAGCTCAGATAGGGACCTCAATGTACTAGATTATATCCTAGTTTTAAAACAGCAACAGTAACCTGGTCATAACCTCCAATGACAGCTTAGCAAAGATGTGGACACATGAAGGCAGGCTGCAATATGAGGTGGCAAGAAGATGAAAGCAGTATGAATGAAAAGTGGAGATCATGCACATGCCATCAACATTACTCTTCTCAACCACAGGTGTGTGCTGGCATGACAAGGGTAAGACGAAGGAAGAGAGTGGCAAGGTTTTCTAGATAGTTAGACAGACTGTAATTAAAGCCATAAGCCAGAACTGCTTCCAATCTCACAGGTTATGCAAGCCAAAAAAAACAAACAAAAAAACCTCCCAATCACTCTGCAATCCTCAGACAAAGCCTATCTCTCAGAGAAGGAAGGAGCACAAGACATTTCTGATTGCACTGGGGAGTGTTCAGGGAGACCATTAGTAAAATAATGCTTATTTTCTAACAGGAATATCTTAGCAATAATTATAATTAATGAATTGAACAATTTATTAAGGGCTGTAATTAATGCTGCCTTATAGGATATGTGGAATCAAAACTGGATGTTTTTCTAAAAGATAAGCTGTACTCCAAACAAAAATCATTTTGGGGAAATCCACTAGTCTATGTCACAATGCCAGTCATAATGGGATCACAGCTGATGCTTTAGACCTTATAACCCATGAATATAGTGAGTCATGAATATCAACAGTACTGTTCCTTCCTCCAGTGAAGTGTCTGGTGGTATGATGCCTAGATGTGGGTGGGTTATGATTAATGACATATTTTACTGTGACTTTGCTCAAGAACTTTTTTCCCTGATGATTGCCATGGCTTGGACAAGTTCTTTTTCCAGGAATTATGATTCAAAAATTGACTCCAGCCAAAGCTCAAAGTTTTTTTCTTTATACCCATGTACGCTTTCCCAGCACAAAATGTGCAAAGGTATTCTAATGGGAACTGAAGACAAGTTTTAATTATTTAGAATTTGTATCAAAATGGCTCAGAATAAATTTATGAACATATAATCAGAATTTTTAATTTACTGCCAGAAAATGGCAATGCAGGTACACAGCAGCTGAAATGCAGCTTGAGAAGGGGCTCTGAAAGTCTTTCTCACTGAACGAGGACAGTGAACATGGTGGATGGCTCAAAACAGATTAAGACACTTCTGCTGGACAGCTTCTGCTTACAAGTCAGGCAATCCGGTGGTATCATCACTCCTTTCCCCAATTTATCTCATTCTTTTCTTCGGCAATCTCCAGTCTCTCGGTCATATGTCAAACAAAGGGCAGCGAGAGCAGACCTCTGTTCCACTGGGTCCGCACTAAAAGACTGAAAACTAAGAAGGGAAAAACAAGTTGAAGAGAACTGGGAACACTTTTGAAAGGCAGAAGGGCATCACGTAGGAACAGCAACAACAACAACCTAGAAGTGCTTTAAGTGTAGTGTGCAGCAGTGTGACTAGCAACAGGAGACATGAAATGACCCAGGTTACTCTAACAATGCGCACAAACTGGTATTGCTGGCACTTGATGGAACTAAAGCTCCCTAATCATACAGCAACAAAAACAATCCCATTTACTCAGATGTCATTATTAAAGTCCCAGGAAGCCAAGAATTGCCAGCACAAAAGTGTGGCTATATAGCCCTTTTTATTTTCCTTATATTTTTAAGTTCTTAGCAGTGAGTCTGACTTTTTTTCCAAGCTTCTCTCTGATACCAGAAGAAGCTAGAACATTTTCTTTACTTTTGAAAATTCTTTTAAAATTCTTCTAGATAATTAGTTAGCTACTCATTCTTCTGTTTACCTTATAGGACACTGAGGTTCTTTGCTAGGGCCTATTAAGATCAGAGGAGGACAGGCAGTATGTGATCCAAGTCTATGCAACTGGAGTCATCTGCTGCTGCTGCATTATGTTAAGTGCAAGCCAGCTCCTTGCAGGATGCTTTTGTATTTACTTGCTATCGAGACAAATTACCAGTCTGAAAACACCACTTCAGTTGTAAGACAAGAGGACTGTTTTTCACTGTGCAGTGCTATTTATCTGCCTGAGAACACAGGTTCTTAAAAGGGCCTGAGAGTTATGTTAGATACCATGCACAAGCTTCTCCTGCCTGAAAAATGTCAGGAAATTGAATCAGCTCTTTGGTCTGAAGAGAAGCAGCCATGAGTTTGTTCATATGAATCACTGGAGACATACTAAGAACACTTTTGGTTAAGTATGAAAGGGCATTGGCTTTCAGTGCCATAGTTAATATGTCGTAGATGAAATCTGGGAACCACCAGCTAGAAACGTATTATTTGCACGTAACCATAATGACCATTTCTTCCAAATCTTGCCTTTATCACGTAACGTGGCAAATACAAAAATATAGAGATGCTAGGACTAACAGATGTATGTGTAAAAGAAAAGCACCACCCAGCTCAGCCAAATGCACCCCAACAACATTAAAGGATCACATCTACCTTTACTGTTAAGATCTTTCTGGGGTTTTTTTCTGATCTAATTCAAAATAATTCAGTGCATCCATACAGTCTCAACAGATCAGTAAAAATCAGAATGCCAAACTCAATGGAGCAACTGCAGAACTCTGATGATTTACAGTCTTTATTTGTTTCTTGTAAGGCTTATTATGTCCTTTAGTCACACACCTGGAAAGACTGTGACTCTGCTTTAGGGAATTTATGTTCCCGCAGTTCCTCCTTACTTCCTAAGGGCTTTGCACAAATTACAGCTTTTTAAATGAGCAGCATTCATTAAAACTAATTACCAGTACTGCTGCACTGCCTGGATGTGCCCCTAATGAGGCCTCAGAACAGTTTTGCTATGTACTAGGAGACTAGAGATGGCCCTGCCTCTTCACTAATCATAGCTACGCTAACTTCAAAGCCCCCAGCAATAATGTTTTGGCAAAACTTTTCCACTTTTGGGATCACTATAAATAGTACCTTCAAACTACTGTCACAGTATCTCGCTACACCCAACCCTGCACTAGTCTGAATCAAGGAGAGTTTTGCTGTGGACTTAGCAGAAGCAGGCTGTAAGTTCGAATGCTGATCACATGCAAAAGTGAACTGGACAGTCTTCCAAGTATGAAATGCTAAATGGTGACTTTGGTTGGTATCTAAGAGAGAAGAAGTACTGCAGCCTTCCTCCAGCAAGGTCAACAGTATGCTTTCATCAGCTGTCTAATTAATATGATTTCATAAATATTAATGTTCAACAGTGCCTGCTTAGGCAAAAGGTAATGCGAAACTTATCACTGGCTTGACTAGATTAACCCACTGCAATAGAGAAATGCAAATAAGTAACAAATCCAAATATTTATATTAAACTGCACTGTTTATTTTAAAAACCTTAGAGGACAGATTTGTGCATGGGGGGCTATGGACATCTTCTACACTGTTGCTACACTTGAAGTTTTAAACCATTCCAGCATTACCCAGAGAAAATTCTGTGGAATTCAGACTTCCTGAGCACAGCTCTACATAACACTGCTCAGCTTGATCCTGGATAGTAGTCCATGTACATGTGTAATGAATAGCTCGTATGCAGACAGCAGGCTATGATTTCATAGCCTGGCACAGTCATAGTAGGCTTTACTTCATCCATATATGGATGCAGTATCACTTTTTTTGGGAGAAGCCATCTCTTGCTGACTTTGAGTAAACAATTATAGAAAGAGTATCACTACTGAAAGCATCACTTCATCATTTCAATGAAGTGGCCATCCTCCTGAGGAATTTAAATTAGAACAGAAATACACATACTCCTATCTGAGCTGGTATCACAACCACAATATTGCACTGCAAGGACAGTAAATGCATTTAATCTTTTAACCTTTTTTTGACAGCAAGTGCGCACTTGATTTCATTTGATATGAGTGTTCCCCAGGTGGCCTATTTAATTTTTGGCTTAGGCAATACTCTTGAGTTGAAGCCCAGAGATTGAACTGCAGCCAATGCTGGCAGCTGGCATTCTGCTTTCTGACACCTTAATGCATTTGGATACAAACATCCAAAATTTATTATCATTCCTCTAGTACTTGAACAGTTCTGTACAGCATAAAATTCAATGAAGAATGCCATGCCTTCAGGGACCCACAGCACACATGGCCAAATTTTCTTTTCATCTATAGCTTCGGGTAATATATTGGGTGTCTCAGATATGCTGTAACTTATGACTGTGGAGCTATGTTAAAATAGAAACAAGACCAAAAAAAGCATTTCATGGACTTTCTGAGTATTTTTTTTCAGTGATGCTTAAGACACCGGGGGAAAGGAAGGGAGAAACTTCTGCAGAAATTGTGGTTAGATAACTGCTAATTGTGAAAGGCATACCTTGCAGATTCGTAATTATCCAGAAGTAAGCTTTTATGATATAGTAAAGAATAGTTGTGAAACTAAAGTCTCTGCTGAAAGAGGACCCCAGAGCCAGCTAAGAATCTGCTGCAGGGGGAAAATCTACAGAAATACCAACCCTTTGGAAGCCCTGGGCTACACTTTTTACAGCACAAAATCCCACCTGCATCCCAAAGAAGATTACGTAATGACTGATAAGTGATCTATCCAATCTGTATAGTTGGATCCTTTAAGATAAAAGGATTAGAAAGGGAATAGTCAAAATGGACTTAGCAACAAATGCAAACTGTCCTCATATAAGTGTACATAGGTCTTGCTCATTCTGTTTTTAAGTATGCACTTTCTAGAGAGATTGATACAAAAAAGAAATCCATCTTCAAAAATTATAAAAGCTAGTGAGATACAAGACTTGCCAGATGTAAGAATAAAATGGTGTAAATAACATTTTAATTTGATTTGCCTCTTTCAAGCAGGGAGACAGAAAAACACAGATCAGGAGACATTATTTAGAAACCAAAATTTCCAGTATTTTCTTGCAACTTTTGACCCTATACACTTTTTTTCAAAGTTTAAAGGTTTTTCTGCATTTGGAACTTTTGGAAAGAAGACCCATACCAAGTATTTCAAGAGTTGTGATAAAATCAGAAGATCCAGGAAATGCAATAGGTATTTTTGAATTGCAAAGTAACTCTTTCATATTAAATGCCATCAGAGACTAGTAGACTGGTTTCATGGAAAAGAATACTACCATGTACTGCAAGAACAGGTGTACAAATAATGACAGCCAAATTAATTTAAGGTTACACTTTTCAGATGTCAATCTTGACCATAGCTGTTCTACTGCTACACTTAAGGGTACTTTCATGAATCCTCAACACTAAAGGTTTTTTTTAAAAAAACAATTTAGAAGACAGCAATTATTAACCAACTAGAGTGACTTAGAATCAGAAGTTCTAGATTTCATTCTCCTATCTGCTCCCGACTCGCTGCATGACCCTGAATCAAATACTTAATTTATCCAGACTACAATCCTACCTTAACATGTGTCTCCTAAGACTCCTATGAGGTTTAATTAATTAATCCATCTTTATAAATCTTTCAAAAGCTTAAGGATGGAAGGGCCTATGGAAATCAAAATTATTAACAATATTTTCCTACACAGAGGTAAACAGTGATATATGTTTGATGTATGAATACAAATGCAGAGACACATATACATACACAGCATGTTTTCATCAAACTTCTGACTTGCTCCCTCAAGTTACAGCAATTTGGAAACACGCAGTGAAGGAACGAACAAGACACATCCCTACAGATCCTTAATTTTCTGTGTAGCTCTAACACTGCCTCCCCTTCATAGCATATTCATATAATTACAAATTATGGTTGTTTAACATTATGAAAATAAATCATTCTTACCCTCAAACCCTGCTCCATGGACAAGCAGAGGACCTGCCAGGGTGCTGTGTACCTGAACATGTTTGGCCCCTTTTGAAGACAGACAAATAGCAAAAGGCACACAAATCTCTCAGGTCTTCGTGTTGCTCTGCATCTGAGGGATGCTTAAATGAAGAGAAATCTTTCAGATGTACTCTTCACAGGCCACTCCAGCAGACTCTAAGACAGTGTTACAGCCATTCCACTTGCACCCCGCAGAACTGAATAACTAATTCAATAAGAGGCTTTTTTCCTTGGGAAGAGCTTAGCTCAAACTCAATTAGCATAAATAGTATGATAACCTTTGAACCTCCCACTCCTCCTCTTGAAGGAGGATGTGGACAGCATGTCATGGCAGGGTTGCTCCTTGTCCTACAAATTTTGAGTTTGTTTGTATTTCCACTGCAGACTCTACTTTGATTTGACTCTACTTCAGAAGTCCAGAAGCAGCTATCAGAGATAATCTGTAGCTTTGCCTTCTTTATTTTTGCTATTACCTTTTAGCCTGACTGAAAGGAATTCCCTGTTCCTCTTGTCAGGAGGGATTCCCTCCTGTCCCTGTCTCTGGCATCCTGACTTCTACTTTGCAGTTGGCACAATAATAAATAATAAATTCATACAGACGCTGCTATGATCACTCTCACGTTACAATCATCACATTAAAAAAAATTACCACCCTAAATGAGACTGAATGGTTTCCTCCAAAATACCCCAAAGTGAGGTCTTTGCAACACTGGAAATAAGACATACTGCATCCTTGCCTATGGTTACATTTTTCTTAATGGATTATAATTTTTTTCAGTTAGAGAACAAGGCCTGTTCTCAAAGACATTAAACTGGAAAAAGAGCAAAGCTCAGTTATTTTCTACTTTTATGTTATTTCAGTGATCAAACAAAAAGGCACTTGTGAATGCTACTCCTGCCCAGAAAACAGTGGGATGCTGTCTATACACCAGTGCCACTTTTGCTTTTAAGGCAGTTGTTTGTAAGCGTAAACCACCACAGATGCAAGTCCACACAAACAGATCAAGCAACTAGGTTATCCTGGTTTCTTTCTTTGGCTTTGACAAAGGAGGAAGTAATTTTAGATTTATATTGACTCAAATCTGACACAGTGAACCTCAATATTTTATCTCCAGTACTTGTACTGCAGCAGTGCCACCCAAATAAATTACAGGGATGCAGGAAGAACTGTACAAGAATTGTCTCTACAGCTACTCCTACCAGAGAACTGAGACTGTGCACAGCACTGCACCCACCTCAGCTCATGCACAGAAAGCAGTCATAATAGAGTTCTGGAGTCCAACTGGAGCACAAAAACCAGCAGAAGCACTCTCACACACAACTGTTTTGTTAAGAAAAATCTCTGAGAAAAATGTACCTCCTCATAAATCTTTTGTCATTCTTGACAGTGGAGGGACAGACAGCCATGAAAAACACCTACTCAAGACACTACTAAAGCACTGATTTCACCACGTACTTGGCAAACAACAAACACACTTGATGTCTGGACTAACACGGATTGCAGGAGAACTTAGGTTAAAACACAAGTTAGACGAAGCTGCCTTTCTGGTAAAGTAACATTAACTTACTTCAGTATGGCCAAGGGCAGGGCTGTGGATTTTAGTAAGGAAATGATCATTCTGCACATCTTTTGAACACTCCCGTGGCCAGATTTGCAAACAAATGATGTGGCGAAGAAATGAGCCTGTCCGCACGCATCTGTACTTTCTTAATAACTTCCTCTTTTTTTTTTTTTTTTTGTTTCTCTTGTCAAAGTCTGTGTGCCTTGCTCATTACCTATACATTGAAATCTATATCACAGTATTTAACTCTAAATACCACAGTATTTCAACTCTGAAGTTAGATGAAAATATACATAGAAAATGGATCAACGTAAGTACCAAGTTACAATCCTGAAGACTTCACAGTGAACCAAGTCTGAAAAAGTACCTGAAACCCAGGAGATCCTCAGGAAAATACTAATGACAAAATGTTTTATCTTAATATAGAATATTAAACAAGCTTCCTAAAAAGAAGACCTCTGATCTTTGATTTTTGTAGTGGAAGAACGGAATGCTCCTGAACAGCTCAGAAACTAGCTAGTTGAAAATATTGTGATACATCAGCCATATTTAGAACACTTAATTAGCTGTGAACAACACAATTGAAACTGCTTTTACATCTTTTGCATTAAGAAGAAACAGTTCACCCAAGGGAACAATTAAAAATGCATAATCTGAACTTTTATGACCTTATACACATGCAAATATAATTTGCTTATTTTCTGCAAAAGTAAGCAATCTTTCTCCCCTTTCATTCTAGGCTTTTTCCTTTATTTTTAATTGACAAAGAAACCAAGACGACTAAAACAGCTTCAGCCCACAGCCAATTTTAAATGAGATCACAGAGCCGCTGATGCTAATATAAACATTCGCATATGAACATCAGAAAGCCAAAGCAATCGTTGACTTGTCTTCAGGGAGAAACAGTGAACAAACACACTAAAAGGAAAGTCACAGAGATATGACTGTGCCATCCAAGCCGGGTCTATTGACAGAGAGTACATGCTAATGAATGCTCACTGTGACTGAAAGCCCATCATTCTTCCTTTTCACCAAAAATCATTAACACCGGGGAGAGCTTTCCAGGGCTCAGAAGTCAAAATATTAACACAGTGTTTCTCTCCAGCGGCTTGCTGTCAGAAGAGTTAGTGTTGAAATCTGGGAAAAGGTAGGCAGGATTTACAGCAGCAATGCAAAATGCAATCGGTCCTTGGAGGAGAATGCAAAGCACGTACCAATAAATAAGTATCACGCCCACATTCTGTGGCTTTTGTTTCTCAAGGAAGGGTCATTCAACTTCCTGTGAGACTCTGACAGCACAGGAATTACTAGTGCTGCCCTTCTACTCCTCCTTCTTTTATTTCCCAATAAATACAAAGCCTTAGGATAAGGTTAAGAATTTATTCAAGCTGATGAAGCCAGAAAAGTTGTTTGCCTTCCAGCTGTCCATGAGTAAGGAAGATGAGACACTGCATCAAAGAGATGAAACCTCCTTCTGTGAAAAATGCATGTCTCTAAAATATTAGATTGGAATTTATGAGATCAAATTCAATCCCAGGCTCTAGTATCTTGGAAAAAATAATTTAATCTCAGTGTCTTTTATTAGAAAGGTGTCTATAGCATATTATGAGTTGTATGCAAAGAGTTTGCTTATGAGGACACCTGCTAATTTATCTCCTTCTTTGAAGACTTCTGGACTAATCTCTCACGTAACATCAGTGAATGAAGTATGTATCTGTATGGTTATCTTTTTCTTTTGATATCCAAAGAACCCAAGAAGAAAAGACACCCAAGATTTTCAATCTTCTTTTTTCATTTTGTCGTCCATTAAAATGGTTCATTGCATTTTCTTGGTCCCTTTCATTGCATTTTCTTGGAAATGCAGCAGCTCATGAAGTAGAGCATATTGCAAATACAGTGCCAGAAGTGCGAGGAAGACCTCCACCTCCCTTCCTCTGCTCAGCATGCCTGACACTTGACACAGGGGAACTTGAAATTTCCTGAAATGCCTTTGTTTTTGTCCATGATATACACATGTACAAACACAGAAGTGGTACGAGAAATAAGGCACCACTGTGCTCTGTTATTCCCTTCCAAAAGGAAGGGAACAATTCGTATCTGTCCTACAGAACACAGACTGGCTGGCAAAGGACATTGCCACATGGGAGCCAGAGGCTCTCAGTCTTGGCCATGAGCACTCAAAAGCCTTTAAATAATCACAAGGTTTGCCAATTGCAAAATACACAGTTTGGTGATCTGAAATTTGGGTGAAAGTACTCAGCAGTCTAATCCTGTCGAACATCCATCTGTGATTACTGAAATGTCATGAGCACTTATTGAAAAAACACAAACTGCAGAATTGAACAAGAAAGCCCAAGAATTCAGCCTGGTGAGCTCCTCAGGAAAGAGTGACTGGTATTTCTAGTATGCAGAACTACTATAATGCTGCTCTTCCGTTCCTAGAGCAAGAATTCTCCTACAGGTGTAAACCCCTCATTTTTCATTCCTGCCTCCAGGTTGGAAAGGAGTAAATAGAAATTTTAAAGCAGCCAATCTCTCAATCTCCTGAATTAAATTTATCATTTTGCTCATCTTAACTTTTCTGTTGCACAACATTTCATAATCCCCATTTTATGTGACACAAAAGAGCAGATTCAAAGCTGTCTTTATCGTCAGACTATATACGCAAGACGTCAGATAATACCAAAAACGTGCAGTATCAGCAACATGAGAAACTTGTCTTTTCCAATCATATATCCAAATGCTAAGCAAATTTTTATAAACAAATGTAGAATCTTGAAAAGAAGCAGCAAAGTTTTGTCCAGACCCTGTATGTGAAGCCTGGAGAATGCAAAGCTAGAAAACATCCTGTTGTTTTGTGGAAGAAAGTCGAATTATTATGCAGCGTGCTAGTGCTTGGGTGCTGAGCCCAAAACACTGGGCTTTTTTTTTTTTTTTTCCCCAGTCAGTCTAATAAAATAAATTGGTTTTTTCCTACATAACCCATCTCCATTGTTTTCTGGTAAACCTATGTGTACAACACTGCTACTATTACTCAATGTCCATCTTCTTTACATAGAAGTACCATCCCTGGGAAAACAAAAATGTGTAGTGATTAGACTATCAGCTAGTACTAGGTGCTCCAAGGAGTAACAACATAAGGAGTATTTAAATAAGAGCATACACAAGGAGCAGACCAGTACTAAATAATTTTCTCAGTACTAAGGAAAACATGTTCCATCACAAGAAAAAGTCTTTTTTTTGAGTATTTTAAAGTGAAAACATGTAGGTGACTATGGGCTGGACTAAAACGGTCTAGAAAGACTAATTCAGATAAAGAGAAGGAAATGGAAAAGCACAATTTTCTGCTTTCTGTTTGAAATTTTCTTACTGAAAACCAGTAAGAAAGGGTGTAAGAAAAAGGTATTTTGTCCAAATGCTCAGCAGCTATACATGAATGTGACTACTGACTGCATTTTTCAGAAGGAATGCATGAGATCATGAAGGGTAAGATCTTAACAGTTGCCGATTGCAAAACTTCCCCTGAATACATCAATTTGTGCACCGCAAACAACTAGTGATGATACTGAGGCATGATCAATGAGGTTTTCACATAGTACAGAAATTGCTTGGCTTGGTGAAGATATACAACAGCTTCCTAGCATGTTGTCAAACAAATCCTGCCACCAAAAACACAGGAAGAAGACATTACGCAATCCCCAGTTCAGCTCTAGGTTGTCTGGTGTAGCTGCTAAGGCATGGCTCACAACACAAGGAATTTGAGTGGGTATCTGGCTGTAGAGTGCAAGGAGCTTTAGACTGCACTCATTCACTGGTATTCATATGGCTCTCCCTACGCAGGAAATCCCTAATTCTCACTCATATTCTTTCCAAAACAGATACAACTGCTGCTTGACCACCTTTTAACCTCTAACAGACCAAAAGCCAAACATTTTTACAAATGGGAATGACAAAAATCCTGAAACTGTAGTAGAAGAGGAAACTCTCTTAAAACCGTCACTGAGGGAAGAGAGAGAATCATCCTTTCACCGCAGTAAAAGAAACATCAGGAATATAAGGGTGGAATTTATGTACATTGTCTGTCCTGGAAAATACTGAGTGACTATGTAACAGTCCTTTTCAGCTTTTCTAGGGTGTCCCTGTCTAGGTAATACGCCAGGTGTATCCCTGGGCTTTCTACAAAAGAAATTATGCACTAATCATAGAACTACAACCTCTTGTGGTTTAGCAGCAAATATCACAAGCACTTAGATGACAACATTTGGGATCATGTGTAAGTCACCATGGAAAAACAGGATTTTCATTAGCCTGACAGCACTTGAAAGGTGCTGGCACTGTGGTTTTGATACTGCAGCAAGGACAGTAGACAGCCACCGTCACACGGCAGTGACAAGCCAGGCCAAAGGAGCTGCTGTCATCCTGCTCACCTCTGCCCTGGCCATGCTGGGTTTGGTTGTCTGATGATATGGCTGAAGAGTAATCTCAGCAAAAATAAAGAGAAAAGAGATTAGTATCTAAATTCAGATTCCAACTGGACAAACACACACATTACACAGCATAAACTGACACTGCAGTAGCCTAATCATCATACTTACCTTGGGTGGCCAGCTAGCAAGCCACCAGCTCAGCTTCCCCCCTTGTAATCCTGTGAAATTTGTCCAGCTCACAGTTTGAGGCAGTGTTTGTGTACAGTTCAAATCCACAAATGTGCTTTCCATCTGCGGCATCTTAGGCCCCACTGCAAAACTGCTTCAGGAACTTAAACAAATGCATGTACTGACACAAGAAGGAAACAAGATTTCCTATGTCATCTAGTCCCATGACCTATTATGGCAGGAAACCATAACAGTTTATCATCTTTATGAAATTATTCAAATTTTCTTTAAAAAAAAAAAAAGAAAAAAAAGAAAACAAAGAAAATTTGTCCCTGCTGTTGCCACGGCAGTGTTAGTCTGATCCTTGAGGGCTGGGTTCTAGTTTCTAGTGGACATCTAATATCTAATTCATCTCTGTTTTGGTTTTTTTCCAGTACTGACCATTTGATTTAGTAACCTACTGCCCTTCTTGTTGTTCCCTCACTGACGCATATATAAACTTTTGATACATACCAGTCTGCAACTTTCTAGACTAAATAAGTAAAGCTCTTTTAATCTCAAATTGTATATCAGGCTTTCATTTCTTGGCTGTCCATGCAACAACTGAAGTGTCAAGTTATGCCCCTATCCCTTTTGCCCTGACTAGCAAGTAGTCATAGCCCAAGAAGGAAGAAATCCTCTTTGTATTGGCCCTTAAGGAAAGTCAGCCCTCAGGGAAACGCTTGGGTACATAAGGAAGGTATTTATATAGAAAGTGTATGGGCAAAAAGAGATGCATGGCACAGGAGGTGCTGGCAGTCGGTGGCAGTGCAGGAGATGCTCACAATTGTATTTCCCTCATCTGACAGGATTATACCAATTAAAAGATGACAATAGCTGCACGCAGATGGGCATTTCAAATACAAATGTTTTCTCCAAAACTGGTAACAGCAGCAACAGCTGTGCTGAAATGGCAATGAGTCAGTGCACCAAGAAACACAGAAAGTATGTCGTCCTTCATGGACTGCCTTACACCTGCTCCTCTCAGACGGCCCGACACAATTTCTTACCCTCTAATTGTCTTCCAAGCTCAACCGACACTGAGCTAATGAGTGAATGATTAAGCACCAGCCCATGCTACCCTATGCCCTGGATAGGATTACCAAAGTTACAGTGCCAAGCTAAACACTTGCAGCTCATTTCCTCTGCATGAAATGGCATCAGAAGGTAAAAACGAAACTGAGGATGCTCATGCAACCACTTTGTTTACACGAGAGAAAGTTTCAGCAACTCAGTGGAGAACGGAGAGAGAAAATCCCTTCTCTCTTTGCACCATGCTGTAACACTTTGTGAGCAGTCAGCACCACCACAGCCACAAAATCAGTTGGACTGTCAGTTCCACAGCACTACCCTGCCACAAGTAATTTCAGAATGCAATAAATAATTCTCAGGAATATGGATCCCAGCCTCTCTGAATGGCATGCCATACCTCTCATCCTGCTACGAGCCCCAGCCCCTGCCACCCCCTGGCCCTACCAGCTCCATCTCTCCTCGAACCTCATTCCCCACGGTGCCCTGGTCCCTCTTCCAGCACCTCTTCTGCACGCCTGACCATGGGAGGGGCACTGCTGGCACTATCTGCAGGCATTCAGAGGCTCTCTGCCTGGCTGATTTTGAGGCTGCACAGCCTTGTGAAGGCTTAACAAAGGTTACCCCTGCATGGGTATATGATCTCTGTGCTGCAGAACAGCGCCTATTGGCACAAATTCTTTGCAGCTACGGCTGCGGAACTGGGTATGGAGGAAAACTTCTGCTCTTCTTTGTTCACTCAAGTCTCAGCCTCCCTCCTAAAACTCATCATAAAGCCTACATCTAGGTCTCACCTGCATCACTTTTGCACTATGATGGAAACTGAGAAAACGGAAAGAAAAAGTCCCAACTAGAAAGCCCCCAGCAGCTTCAGCCACATGAAAATGTTCCTGTTCACCATCCTGACTGAGAAAGTTCACTGGCCACATGACATGATTTTATAATGCCTTTAACATTTGCCTATTTCCATAGGGATAATACCTTACATATTTGTGCCAAATAAGGTGTAACGTGGTAAAATTATTGGAGAAGAAGCTGCCAGTTAAAACTTTAGCATGAAACTCATCTGATTTTCCTTGGAGTAGGTAGATGTTGCATCCTTTTACAAAAAATACAGTTTCTAAATGCAACTTGGGTAAGTCTGGTGACTAGGGACCAGTTCCACTCAATCCAAAAATGTTAGAAACTTGCAGTGTATTAGCCTCATCCCTCCTAAGTTCTTCATGGCTTCTTCCCACCTTGTTTTGATATTTTTATTTTATTGCAAAACTGTCTTTTACTGTCTAGGTTCTGTCCTTCCAGCAGTGAACTCTCACAGCTGATGGTCTGTGCCCTGCTGATGTCTTTGGAAGATAAGCTGTGTCTCCAAAGGACATATTCAGGCACTGTATCCTCAGGTAAATATCACTGAAGAACCACTGGTGGATGAAGAACAAAGATACATGAATTCACCCCATGACAGGGCTGCATATAGAAATACATCTCAAGAAGAAAAGATACTATGACAACACCATGATCCTGGTAACTTGGCTTTCACAAAAGTAAAAAGCAGCAGGAGAAACACCAATACCATTCCAGCCGAGTAAAATTCTTACTTGTCATTTCAACTAATAAATATTCCATTTACTTCCATCCCTCCACATGTGTCATGTATTTTATGTAGAGTTTTGATGAATGCTCAGCATTACCTTAGCCTACCCTTGTCACTCCTTCATTTTTTAACAATTCACAAAGTCTTGTCCCATTTCAAAATCTCAGCAGCAAAAACAGCCTCCCATCATGTGCACAGCACTCAGCTGCTCCAGGTCACGCTCTTTTCCTCTTAATTCTCGGAACAATATGTCTTTTCTTCATCCTTTTAGCCCAATCCCTTTAAAAACAGTGAAATTTTGCAACAGGATTTGTACAAATCCCCTCATTTTCTGTTAATTAGTTATAATAAAGTAACATTTATATATAAGCTATGAAAAGTTACTGCACTGCCTCTTGAACTCTTTTTACACTGAAAGCTTTCTACTAAAAGACCTTCTCTGACAATAAATACGGAATCTGTGCAGAGTTCCCTGCTCCCATCTGCTGACAGATGCTGTGAGACCGTTGCACTAACTTCACCCACCCACTTCCAGTGTTTTCCAGCATGCAGCACCATCTGAGTTTTCCTTACTCAGATGACTGAGGTCTTCCCTTCCTGGTGTTAAGTGTGCTGAACGACCAGGCAGAGGCTGAGCTTGTCCCAGCTTTCTCTTACATCAGATGTTGCTGCTGCAGGGCACAATTAGGGGAAATAACCTTTGGGAGGGGAAGGGGGAGGCAGAAAGCTCCTTTGGTGCATATGCAGATGTCTTTGAGTGCTCACACCACACACAAACACACAAAGATGAGTATGCCTGTATTGATGCACAAGAATATATATTCCTGCCATGCAGATCAACAAGTGGGTTTCTGGTGCACTGTTAACAGTAACTTCGTGTTGTTTGCACAAAATGTCACTTTGCCCCTGCCAGAATGGATAAAGGCTGCTATTGTGCAAGAATCTCACTTAAGTTACGGAGCATTTTCAAGGATGAAAGCACACCAGTCACTGCAACTGCCTAGAAACCCAGCAGTGGGACTAATTCCCTGACTAATGCCATACTGTGATGCCTTTCTGGAATCACTTGTTACATGCTGCTTTTTTGCCCACACTGATTAGCCACTACACACTAAGACAAAATACCTGCCACTGCTATTGAACTCAGAGCCATATGGTTATTGCACCAGCTCCTCCATCCATCTGGTGGGTGGGCTGTATGGATATGAGGAGTGGCTATGCATCACACAGCCACAAATGCTCCTCTGGCTCAAGACACTGAGACCAGTTGTGCCTTTCATAGTCATCTATTATGTCTTGAAATGTCTTAAGAGCACAAGTGAAAAGAGATGTTGAAAAATGAGTCTAAAATCACAGATTCAGTTCAAGATACTGCTTCTGTGCATTCATCAGTTTCTGAGGTATGATGCTGTCTGCAGACTTGCAGCTGCCATTCACAGTGAGGGGCATAATGCAAACAGAATGAAGATGCGCAAGACAGAGATTTAGACAGAGACTGATCTAACCTATCTTTCACAGACAAAATCAGATCCAAACTTCATGATGCTGTATATGGACCTAACCCTTGTGCTTGGAGACCATCTACATTTCACCTCAAGATATTTTTTAAGGTGCAAGAATAAACAAGTGCTGAAGTATCAATCCATGAAAGTCAAGAGAACTGCAGCTGATCATTCAGCTACACTCATTTGAAACCAAACAATGTATTTTAAAATCTGGTAGCTAATACAGTAATCACTGAGCACAGATACAGAATGAAGTAAATATTAGTTTTAAAATGTAGTTTTCAATTGAAAGAATACAAAGAAGAAAAAAAGTCAATTCACTGATTTCTCTTGCTTAATCTTACATTCAGCATTGCAGTTTTGTGAGTTGCTCCTACATGCCTTCAATCTACATCAGTGACACTTCTGCCCTCCTGCAGAGGGAGAGGGTGCTGCGTCCTCTAGTGCTGTCAAGGAAAGCAAAAGACCAACAGTTGCTACCTCGTGTAATTTGCAAACAACAGCTAAGGACCAACTGCAGCACTTTTGGATGTAACCAGCCAGAGTGCTGGCTGCGAGTGACAGCCCACCTCTTAAGAGTCAAAAGCAACATTTAAAAGGAAACCCTGACACTCTTTGATTAGCATTGTTTAAGAGTGCCTTGTTAAGCCAGAAAGGAAGCGGACATTTGGTTTCTAAGGAGCACCACCAAACAAAATACCATCTAAACAAGATAAATGTAGCAGCCTGAGCAAGTTTCTGGCATGTAACTCCACCTAGGAATTTCTCTTGTGAAATTGGTCTCTCCTGTGCTTCCAGACCCATCTACTAGGATAGACCCAAGCTGGGGGGCACACTTTCACTTCTACACAGCTTATGTGAATGAGCTTTATGGAGGTATGTGCAAATCTGTGCTTCTGTAAAGCCTGCACACCGGGCTCTTACACACAGATGGTGCCAGGGCCAGACCCTGCAAGCCTGGACAGGGCAGCGTGACCTTGGAGGGAGAAAGCCTCTCCCTTCATCATGGGGTTCATCCAAAGAGCCTTTCTTACCCGCCAGATCTCCATGGGCACTGCTGCAGAGCACTAGGTGGAACGAAGGGATAGCCCAGGATGGAGGTGTGCAAAGCCCACCCAAAGGCCACCCTGAAGGCTCAGCAACACTTCCACACCCTCTTTCCCCTCCCACTGCTGTTCCCTGCCTGGTAGTCACTTTCTTTCCCGGACACTGCTTCCAGTAAGGTATTATTTATATGAAGCATGTCTTGTTAGTGCTGCACATGTGGCCTGGTAGAAATGAAACGTTTTTGTTGCTTAACAGCTCTCTGGTGGAAGCAGATCCTCTGAAATGAGTTTTAATACCTAAGTCAGGTTACCCACGCCAGCCTGTGAAGGCAACAACAAGCAGCAGGGAACCACCTGCATCTTTAGAGACATTATCTGACGGACACCATATTCTCTCTCTGAGACCACAAAAGGCTGGGAAACACCTCTAAGACCACTGAGCCCAATAATTAACCCAACACTGCCAAGGGCACCACTAAACCATGTTCTTAAGTGCTATTTCCTAGCTTTTGATGTTTCTTCAATGGTTTCTCCCCTATTTTAGGGAACAAGTCCCTTTCTGAGGGACCATCCAACCACATTTTATGTACACTAAAAGCCTCAGACAGAAATCGTGCCCAAACTGTATTTGTGTTTCCATCTGTATTTATTCTTTAAGAGCTGTGGGTTGTTTTTAATGGTGCTCTTACTCCAGTGCTTTTTGTATCAAGTACAGCAAAGGAAATTTGAGGTTAGTGCAAGGCTTCTTTGTGTAGTTAATTGAAACATGTTTCTATTACAGTTGGGCAATAACATGTCTGCCTTCAAATGTGCTGATGAGAAAAAGCAAGAAATGGAAATACATGAAACAAAGTCACTGTTTGAACTTTTCTTGGAGCACTTCTCCATGGCTGGCATTGAACCTAACTTATATCCTTATTTCTAGTAGGTTAAGCATGGAAATCTTCCTGGGGAGAAAGGCTGCAAAAATGGCCCCTCAAGTGCTTTCTCTTAAGTTAGTATCTTAGTCCATGGCAGAACAATTTCAAGGCACTATCATGCTGTGGACGTGGTGGTGAAACCTTTCTCTGCATCCCCTTGAAGGCCCTAATTAAAGAATGAAAGCAGAGGGAAGAAGCTCAAAGTTGAGCAAGTAGCACAAATGTGTAGGAGTCAAAAGGGAACAGACACGGCAACTTCCCTTCCGAGATGAAGGCTGATACTGAGACTTGTACAAGCAAGAAAATAGGGAGTAAGATGACTAATTAAGATACAGCATTCATAACATTCAGTTTTAACATCAAATTTATTTGGTATCTTGTTGTCACTAAGGTATTGAAGAACACCAGACAACTGGAGAGAAGTATTTGCCATTGTGCAACTATAAGTTAAAACCAAACAGAAAATGGAGAACATAGTCCTTTTTTTTTTTTTTTTTTTTCCTGAACTGTACATATTTGTGAGTTTCATAAGCTTTTCTCATAAACATTCTGGAGTGTCCTAGTTCTTTGCGGATGCCAGAATATGCAATGGGCTCGAGAGATTTAAGTGAGCTGATGCAAACACTGAGCACGTCCACACTCAGAGAGATGGTGCACTGCCCAAGTGCACCAAACAAAGTGACCCAACAAAGAGGACCTGTTGTTCACAGACAGAGCAGGCTCAGCAGACAAAGTCAGTGTGTTTAAGATGGTTCATTCATTGAGGAGAGTGGGGCAGGATGTGTTTTGATCATATCCTTTTCTGTGCGGCGGCTAATGAGCTGTACATAAATATAGGCAGTGTCCTGCGCAGCTGCTCTGTGGTTAAGGATGCCTCGGGGCATCATGCTACAAAGGGCAGGGACTCGTGTGAAATGCTTTACAAGCACCTCAGCCACAGGTTTAGGAGGGGCAATAACTACTTCAAATTGCGAAGTATGAACACCAAGTCCTCAGATTCCTCCTATTTATCACATCGTTGTTGACTATTCACAACTTGCTTATCAGGATGAAGGAGCTGGCAGTGCTTGACACATTCTCAAAATGGGATGATAAAGAGTATTACCACTCCATGTTGAGCATAAGCACGTCTGTTGGTGAGTCAAAAGGAAAGCCATTCTGTTTTACTCTAAAGGACAATTAGAAGAAATGTTCACTCAAGGGGAGGACTGGTTATTTGCACTGCATGAAGGTGTGGGACCCTGTCCTGTATTTACAGACAGCAGCTGGAGGTGCTGGAAGGCACGTTCCATTGTGAGCAAGCACAGGGATTTGTCCCAGCTTAAGCAGGAACGTCTGGGTGTACGTGATGTGACAGAAAACCATTTGAGGGACAAAGAAAAACGCTGTGTCCCAGGACTCCCAGCCAAGCCTGCTGATAGCCTGTCAGCCCCTCCCCATTTTCTCCTTTGATGCTCTCCCTGTCACGACTGCTAATCCCTCCAATTTCACAGGCCTCTTCTGACTGCTGAGGCAGAGATCTCCCTCTCAGACATAAGGGATGCTGTCTGCTGTACCTTAGAAGCACTATGAGAACAACTCTTCAGAAGCACAGATATCGGTCAGTTTTGCGCATCGATGGGTCACAGTCTTATCTCACTGAAACCGGGCGTGAAACTTCACGGTATTTCTGTGGGCACAAAGCAAAGGCACTGCTGAGATGCTAAGCATTTTTACTAAACCCTCAGCCCATTTTGTACAGGAGAAACAGGCAAAGCCAATATGAATTCCTGAGCATCTGCGGCAGTCATGGGGAACGTCCACACCGTATTTTTTCCATATGAAATGAATACCTGAAGCAAAATTCTAAAAGCCGTGCCTGAAGATCAGTAAGAAAATGCAGGAGTGGATCCAAGCAGCAGTCCTGTCTGCCTCTGCCAACATCCTTTCAGAGGTCAGGTCTTGAGGGATGCTTGTTTTTTCATGTGTCAAAGGTCAGGACGAAGGCCCATCCATGTTAAATAGCAGCACAGACACAAGGTTTGTCTGTCTAGGTTTGTCGTTCCTCCCCACACCACATCCTCATGTTAAACTAAGCTAATTTTTCCCCAAAGTTTCCTCAAAGTGAACTTTTGATTGATCCTCAGGCGTACGACTGACCTGTGTGCCTGCCTCTGAGATCAAGAGAAAGCGGGGGAACATCTTTAAGTGTGATTAAAATATATTAATAGGTTAATTAAAAAGCAATGTTGTTTCACACAAGGGCTGTCCTTACTGACAAATGTTCAATTGTTCCCTGCTCTCATGCTGCATTTTAACTTTGGCATACTCTGATTCCTTAAACTCCATTTAAATAATTCAACAGGTGTACATTAGTTATATTAGTCAAAAGGGGCATTTCCCATGTGCTTTCAAGGAAAAAGCATATGCCGGTTTTTGTTTAAAAAAGTATGTATTCTGTGGAATAACTGGTATGAAAACAGAAGGAAACATTCTTGAAAAATTATACAAAGGAAATATTACAAAAAAAGTTTTACTTAAAAGAGCAATATTGGAGTGTACCGCAACAGAGCACTGCATAAATACCTGTGACTTTATTTATATTAAGCTTGTTCAGAAGCACACCACAAAATCTAGGAAAAGGATGAATCTTCTTGAGATTTCTTACTTTGAAGACACAGACCAGTAGGACTAAAATGACATGACTCTACAGAAAAACCCATGCATATTACCAGACATGGTTAGGATTTTTAATCAGTTAAGAAGGCTAAATAACAAGGTTCACACTTGCTCACAAACTCATAGATGTGCTAGAAAAATGTTTTCTCATTTGGTTTTCTTCTCTTGGGTCATATCAATATAATACATAGATCTAAGAAAACTTCATCTAATTTTCTCTGCCCCACTTCCAATCCTTATCTTGGCAACGCTGCCTTAGGAAAAGCAGGCAACTCTTAAGTCCAAAAATGACAGGAAAGATCTTCTGCCTGTCCTTGAAGTGCACTGCTGATCTTTCCTGCCTGTTTGAGTGTTTTCATCCACTCTTTTCCAAGATGAAACTGACAGTGTTATGAAACAACTGGCTGACTCTTTTCCTTTATCCTTATTTTCCTTCTTATTCATTTTACAGTTTCTGCCTTAGATCATTCACTTTGATGACCGTGTGTCTGCTTCAAGGATAACAGCACTCGGAACTGCAAGGGAAGCAGAAGTGAGAGACTGAAGCACGGCACCACCTCCCAGTGAATGGGGGGGAGACAGCAACAGATTAAATATTTAAGTCTCAGAAGAACATTCACAAGAATGGACTATCTATGTTCTCAACATGTCTCCCTTTCTTTGAAGGTCCTTCCAATGAGGTACAGGTAATCAAGGAGTCTCTGAAAGTTCCATACTGCTATTTAACATCTTCAGTAAGTGATTTTATTAGTTCTTCTGGTGGACTTATATTCAAACACTTTACCTGGAGGGAGCACTCCACTTTAACACACTTTTAAATCTTGCCTAACAAGGGCACATCCTCTTCTCCTGACCAGGAGCTCAGCTGCTACTTTTACTAGTTCATATGCAGATGATTGTAAATAACACCTTCCAGTAGGATGATGAGGTAAGGAAAGCATTTGCTCCCTGATTTTCTGTGCAATTATTTTCAAGGGAAAGGTGCTTTTGTAAATGTGCAGATGAATCACAGTCTTCAAATACAAGAAGAGAACAAAGTCTGAAATGAAAGGCCGGCTGTGATCTGGCTGCCTTGCCTGAAAACTTCTCCGGAGAAGGCCATCCTCTATGAACTGAAAGCCCAATAATTTTCATAGGCTTTTTTTTTTTTTCACACTTAGCTTCTTCCAGAGTTCCCTACATCTGAGTTAAAAAAAAAAAAAAAAAAAAAATCTATATCTATCTATCTATCTATCTATCTATATATATATATATATATACAGACACATACACAATGAGAAGAAAGCTAAAGATGCTCATGGAAGAAATTCCAAAGGATTAAAAGGTTACATCAGGCCATCTAGAGTCTTCCACTTCTCCATTGCCCGAGCTCTCTGACAAGAACTGGAAGTATTTTTACAGGTCATAGTATTTCAGTGTCTGATTGGCGGCAATGTTCTTGTCTGTCTGATCTTCACATGATATGGAAAGATGAGTCTAAAACTTACACTCTAAATATGGAAACCTTATGTTTAACCTGGTGTTATCCTGCTTTACCTAACATCTTTTTGGATGGAACACTGCCAGCAAGTTGGCCTCTTCACAGACCTGTCCAGTGCACCTCGAGTCTATTCCAGTACACATCTTTCTAGAAGAAGCATTCAGAGGAGGCCCAGTGTACCATCCTCAGTCTGTAAAAAGCACTGTTCCCACCAGCCCATCAGCTCTCCCTTTAGATGACTGAATTTGTTTGTCAGAGATTACATATCTATAGCTTGATGTGTCTTGCACTGCTTAAGCTATTATCATACCATGAATCTCAGTCGTGGCAGTTCTTTTCATGTCCTTTTAGACCCTGTTAGCACTTTACCTATGTTATGGTGCTTCTCACATGTTGAACAATTCCCCACTGAACTCCCATAGTCCAAATTCTCTTCACTTTAAAAACTCCTGTAAATTTCCAACAATCCCTGCCATAATAGCTCCCTCACTTTGCCCAAGCAATGAGCAACCAAAACCCAGTTCTACAATGGCCATTTGAAGCAATGATACCTGTCTCTGGTGTTTCTCCGTGTCCTGTGTGAACCTTTAGTGTTGGTGAACACATGGCATGGTGTTAACACACATTCTCCAGTGTTCTATGTGGGATGCAGCTGCAGTGTACCTATGCACCACGCAAACAACACAAAATATAACCTTTAGCCTCAGCTGGCCCTGAGCCCTCCTCACTCACCAGTCCAGAACAGTATCTATTGCAAAACACGTGCTTTGGTATGCAAAGGAAATACATATTTGCTCCTACAAAAAAGGACACCTAAATTTTTGTTATGTGCCAGGTTATGAGCCTTTTGTGACCAACTAACAGTAAACTGCACATCTTAATCAGTTTCTCTTTCCTCTTCTCATGATATTCTTACACCTGACACATTTTGGACATATCAGGGCACGTGAAAGGCACCAGAACCATCTCCTATCACCTAACCTGAAAGACTGAAGGGGCAGCTATGCATACAGAGAGATGGGATCCTTCCTTTTTGTTTTATGACCAATATGCCTTGGAATGTGTGACACAGAAAGGGGCTGGGGTCCCAGTGGATGGCAGGGTGAAAATTGCTACAGCCATTCCCCGCTTGAAAGTGGTGGGAGTGGGGTGTTGCTTCCAAAGGAGGCATCACAAACCACGCTTCCTTAACCCACCTGTGTTTAAGGGAGCAATCTGGACTATCCTGCCTAGAGAATTAGATACATTCGAGACCTCTCTCTTCAATCCACAATCCACAATCCACTGCTGTAAACCTCCTCTTTTGCAGAAAAGGTCAACTGTAGGTTCTGCAGACTATACTAGCAGCTGCTCCAACTGTTGATGGCATTTAGTCAACCCTGAATTTGTTAAGAATTAAGGGCCCTTTGAAAACTCTTCCATTCCTCTGGAAGCAAGACCCACAAAAGCACTGCTCCTGGTCTGCCATTAACAGGTGCTGAAAACAAATCAAGGCAAAAGATCCATTAGTATTCTTGCAAAAATCCAACAGTTTGCTCCAGTGGACTTATAAAACCCTTATGAAGAAGGGGGGGAAAAAAGCCCAAAAAACCCAAAAAGCAACCCAAAACCCAACCCCACAGGCAGTTAAGCCCTGCCAAAGGAGACACTTCCACAGCTGCAGTTTTTGAGTGAGGTAAGAGTATAAGCATATTGAACTATATGATGCACTTTAAAATTCATAGGTGTAGATCTAGTATAGTGATCTAGTCAAATCCTGGGGGCACACAGAGCAACTAGGAAAACATGTTCCACATGAAGAGTCCAAGCTTACCTTGTGCAACAAAGTGCAGGAGGTTTTGTCTTTAAGGTCACCTCAGTGAGAAGTTATCCATTCTATTTAAAAATACGCTGTATGTTCCTAACCAGATACAAAATCTTCTGCAAGATCTATGATTTAACCATGCCTTAAGTAAGAGGAATCTTTGTGTGCACCAAGCCTACTTCATTAACACCCCGAAATCAACTGTGTGTAAATGTTGATACAGTGGTCTGTATGGCAAAGTAGAGGCCTTCAAACCTTAAGTATACTAATAGAAGCTGAGAATGTTATATGTAAAAGCAGAACATAACCCAGAAGTTGTAACGGTAATTTTATGGAATAAAATCGGGTTTATAATATTAAAAATATGCAACCAAATGATTAATGGAAACCCAAAAGCAAAATATTTTCTCTTGACCTATTTTTGTTCTCAAACATGACAGGACTTGTGCTGACACTACCCCAAAAGCAATACCCACCTCTAAATGGGGCATAATGCTGTGCTTTAACAAATCTTTCCCCTGAATTCAGTAAGACAAAGGTAATGAGCAGGAGTTATCTTGGGGGTCTCTATCATAGCCTAACATCATGATAGCATTTTGCTGCTGAATTTTGCTCTATAAGCACACCAAAAATCCTGAGTACATGTTCACCATTTGCCCTACATGACAGGTTGCCCTCAGTTCATATACCTGTGAATCAAGAGCATGGCTTGTTTTTATCTGTTTGAGGGATGCTTACTACCAGATGACAAATTAGTATTTCACTAAAAGAATGCAAAGAAGGTTAAAAATACTTCATGCACACAAATGCATGAAAAATTCAAGTCTGCTTTTATTTCAGCCTGTGGTCAATGGCTTTGCAGCGTTTTTCCCATTCCAGTTTTACACTCATGACTCCCCCAAGATTCTCCTTGTGTTATGCTGAAGGCTCTTCAAGAGCTGAAGGGCAGATACTGATTAGTTACCTTGGGGCCCTCGGGTATATTAGATGCCAAACCCATATTTTCTAAAGCTGCCACAAAAAGGCTGTGCATCAATTTCACGGGGTCTCCCACTGCACAAAGGCTGTCTGGGGCTGGAGTGGGAATGACCATGCTCTGCAAGCACCAAGAAACATCAGCAAGCTCAGAGATAGTCTGCTATAGTATGCAGTTAATCAACCACATAGGTCAGTGACTTTTCTTGCTTGGGTCATATTCTGCAGCAGATGATGCTGGATTAATTACAGCAATACATAATTACAACAGCATGCCAAGCTGGCCAAAAGCAAACTTCGTCTGCTTCAGTGTCTCTTCTGCAACTGTGAGTTTTCTGTGAACACCAAACAAGCCATTAAGCACAGCAGAGAGATGTTGATAAAAATCCCCCCACAGCACATGAAGGATTTCCATCAGTGCAAGTGTCTAAACACGCTGAGACGCATGTCTCTCCTGCTTGATTAGAAAGAACAAGTTTGCAGGTAGAACTGCAGGAAAATTAGGCATGGTGCAGCAAGGACTGATTTTCTCCTTCCATCAAGGAAGGAATTTATGGTTTTTAATCACTGTCTGGAATTTTGGTTAAGAAGGTATAGGGAATTTAGATTAGTAACACTGTTAACAGCACAGGGAATAGTCACAGTAATGATAGCTAAAAAACCCCTTCAATCCTACTATTCTCCAACCTACAAAAGACATCTAGTTAGCAAAGGTTTTAATTTTGTTTTTGCTATTGAATGAGAACTAGGATACACAAAATAAAATTTGATTTTACTTTCACATAGACTCACAAATGAGATTTTAGTTTTTAAAATTCAAAACGTAAGTATCTCTGATCTTTCTTCCTCCCTAACCAAGCTCTTGAAGTTGATGAGGTTCAGACAGACCTGTCTTTACTTCCTTCACTATCAAAGTAATTTACAACTATTTGAGATTTCTGACTGGGATGCTGCTATACAAGCAAATCAGATTGTGAATCACTGTACTTCTTAACTTTGCCAGAGCCCAAGTAAAAAAGGCACCTGAGACAAGTATTTCTTGATTTATTTAATCTGTAGCTAGTAAAATAACAATGTTCCAGAAAACATGCTGGTTTTAAGTCCTAACTTTATTAAAAACAAACAAACAATCAACAACAAAAAAAAAGAATGCAAGCTGTGCAGGAAGAGAGCAAACTGTTTGTGTTTTCACAATACAAAACCCATTTCTTTGAGCTTCACAAAATCATAATATAATTTCCTTTGATATGTTTTATCTTGCATTTTCCCATATATGTAAGCTGGTTTTTTGCCTTTTATCTAATAAAACATATTTAAAGCTCAGAATAGTGTTCTTTCTGGGAATTGGAGCCGAACAATGTGGCATACAGCACCATAAAGGCACACGGTAATAACAACAAAATACCCAGAGAAAGGCAACAGGTGATATTGTGGTTGCTGTGGAGCTGATGCAGTATGTGCCATCAACTGATGATTAATTAGTGAGGGCTTTGCCTAGTGTTTCTGTTTGTCTCCAGGGCTGTGAAGCAGGGCAGAGACACAAGAGCCAGTAAGCTGGGACGGTTCCTCCAGCTTCAGACTCACCTATTTCTTCCCTCTCTTCCTCTTCAAAATGGACTGGTGATATTTTTAGCAGGGGAAGGTGGAGGGGAGAGGGGGATAAAACCCCATGTTACTTTTCTTTTAATCCCACTCTAAGCATTCAGTCCTGAAGTTCACACTTGCAACTTCACATAAACAGACATGTAAATCCAGGGGACTTGAACGAGAGGCTAATGCTTGGCACAGGTCTGCCTTTAGTCTGGGACTGAGAAGATATCTTAGCATAGGATATCTCCTGAATAGCCAGGAGAACTTAAATGCTTAAATTCAAGCACAGATCATTAACCTGAATTTTAATTTCTTCCTTCATCAATGGTTACAGTACAGTCCTCACTATATTCAGTTGCCTTTATCTTCTCTCATCAAATGCACATCAATATGGTGAAAAGCCTCTCTCAATCTCAGACGTTTTTATAGCATTTTAGAACTGTGATATCATTCTGCTTTGCTGATAATCATCAAATCTATTTTCTTGAAGCATTGTTAATGGAACAGCATCCTATTTGTATGAGGAGAGTTTGCAACAAAAGCAGGATCTACCCTCTGGGATTCACATGTTCTCATTTTAATTAAAATGAAATCCCATTAAAATTTGCCACTGCCACAAGTGAATCAAATTAATTAAAGAAAAATTAGAAGATGGAAACAAAACTGGTTTTTGTGAGGCAACAATGGCAGCTTAAATCTGTACACTTTTAATAGCATAAATTAAAACTAAGGATTTAGAAGTATTTTCCTTGGGTCCTGGGAAATTCACTGAAGTGGTGGTGTAACCTTGAGTAATGCTGTGCCCACTAAATCCACCTCCGGGAGAGGAATACTGCTTATCTTCACATAGAGTTTACTCAGAACTGCATACATGCTAATAATGGTCATAAAAATTTTACTTCAGATGCAGAAACTGTTTCCATATTTACTCCCGTAAAAAAATATCAAACCCCAAACACAGCCAACAAACCCAAAAGCAGAATGAAATTGCTCTGTTTACAAATGAAATCACATTTGGGTCATCTTTGTTTTAAAGCTTCCAGTAAATGAACCAAGATATGCTTGCTTTCAATTTCCTATTTATTAAGGAATATGGGTCTGACCTACTGCTGTACATGATCTTTGCAAGGGTGTAGGGTTGAATTAGGTTCAAGATGGCAGACGATTAGACACAGATTAGGTTCTCGATGGCTTTGCTGACTGCTCAATCTTTGCTTCACCTGCAGCCCAGAAGCCAAAGAGATTGCAGAGAGAGGGAGAAGGAAAGGACAGATGGAAGGCCAGGCCCTGCTTTGGCTGGTAAATGCAGGAGGCCAGGAAGAACACTGCGCAAGCACTACAGCAGCAGTTTTAGAGGAGCATCCGTCAGTCCCATCGGGGTGTAAACCTCTGCACTATCTGGGGTAAGGGTATGTACTATTCCAGTAAGTGAAACGGAGAACATAGATGTGTCCCTGGGGAGAAAGGCTCACTTCCCACTCAGCACACTCCAGCCCATCCCCAGTGGCCATCAGTGATGTGGGAGAAGACTCACTGGATTCCTCAGCCCAGCATGAGGTCATGAGGAGGCTGTCTGGGAAGAGGCTGGGAAGAGACTATCTTCCAGGTCTAGAGAGAACTCGCAGAGATGCTGAGCATGTCTGCACAGTCTGAACCCCCTGGCCACTGGTTCCTTGCTTGTTCCATCAGTTGCAGTGCTGGTTGTACCATGACAGCCACAGCCTTGGCACAGGACAAGATACGAACTTATCTGAGCAATGACTTGACAGCCACATCTTCAGTGCAGAACACAGTATTAGCTTAATTAAGCAACAAATTACCAAACCTGATGAAAGCTATGACAGCAGTCCAAACTCTGTTGCATTATCAAGCAGCCTGAATAAGCTTCCCCCTAACTTTAGTCACAACGGAGAGAAGACATAGCAGGGGTAGAGGCAGGAATAACTTCTTCCTTTGCATTCATGGAAGTGGCTGTTTAGAGTGGGAAGGTGCTGTTTGCACCATGGCAAGAGGAAAGCCTCTGGTTGTGGTTTTTGACTTGACTCTGGATTTTGCCAGCTCAAATGTCAACCCTGATTACGTTTCTACACCCTTCTTGAAACTATCACACATCATGACCACAGTTTCATCTCTCCCCACTCTGCTCATGTAACCAAATAATTGACAGCTAGCACTTATTTCCAAACTTTGCTGGTTTCTTCCAGTAAGGAAAAAGGCACCATGTGAGCACTCACACTGCCACAATGCAAACACGCCTTCTCCAGCTGTCAGGCTTCCCCACAGACCCTCCTCCTCAGATGGTGGTCTACATTCAGTTCTCTCTGTGGCTACTGCCATGCTCAGCTATGCCTCCCACAGCTCTTTGTGCTAGACTTTCCTGCAGGCAGAGCAGATCACTTCCAGAGTGAACCTGACACCATCCTTAAAAAGATGAGCACACCAAAAGGAGTTAAAAAATCACACCATGCAATATATATGTAGGGAGTGATTTGGGAACACAGGTCAAAAAAAGCCAGGTAGGAAACCGTGCTATCTCTAGTTTTTGAAAGATGCAGAACTTCTTTCACCTCTTTTTTAAAAAACCTATCCAAACTATTGTACCTTAACACGCCACTGAAAACGAGCAAATCCTGGCAGTAAGCTGTGGTACCACCTCACTTTAGGAAGCTGCAGGCTGCAGACCTCTCACTCTGCGACTCTCTCTCTTCTATCTGGGCACTCTGAAACTTCACACATTAGGAAAACTCCCAGCCACTTGGAAAAAAACACAAGTATGAACCACCTGCTCTCACCTCCCCTGGCATTTTTGGTTTTACATTCTTATTCTTGAATTTATTCATGGTCAAAACCAGGTGAAACAGACTCATGAGTGCCTCCCTTACAGAGGATAAAATCCAAAATTCTGGCACAACAGTGGTTTTCCATGTAGATAATTGCTGCTGCAGCTGCATTCATGACAAAATATGTTGTTTATGTTACATCTGCTTCTCTCAGTGCCTCCTTAGCAAGGTTGCTACTTGAATTTGGGTGACAGGGCTGGATGCTGACTGAAGTCATTCCAGCACAATCAGCAGCAAAATTTAACACAAATTAGTCTTCATTATAAATGGCAAAGAATGCTCTCTGCTCCACAAGACTAGAGAGTGCTTCAAGTGAGAAGTGGCATGCTTGTAAACTCGTAAAAGTATGACAAAGCAGCAGAAAGCATTCTGGTTGGTTCTCAGAGCAGTCTCTGTTAATGGTACACCTTGACTCTTTCCTTTCTGACCCTGCATAAAGGCAGCAAGGTCGGGAGCATTAAGGAGGGAGAGAGCAAAGAAGAGGGGGTCTGCTCCTGCTTGCCAGAAGGCACAATCAGAGCCCTATGAACAGCCAAGGAGACATGTTACTATCACTCATTAACAGATTAGGAGACGTATATGATGTTTTTTGTCGAGAATGGATCTGTTGATCCATTTCACCCTGGGAAGCATATGTGAGCATTTCTGATGGGTGTAAAGCTGGACAGTGTGCTCAGCCTGCATTCCTTTGACTGCCTTTCTCCCATAGAGAAACAGCTCATTGGGAGTGTGACACTCCCATCCTGTGCAAGTAATTTTTCATTGTTATCAACTATATCCCTTGGCTGAAGTGACAAAAGCTGCTTGTGGAAGAAAGTGTGATGCCCAATCCCAAGGATTAAAACTGGGCAATGTTGGACCTGAGGGGTAAGCTTTCAATGTGCACAGAAGCCTAGGGAAGAATAACCTCAGCCAAGATGTTACTTCCTGCCTTCTGCAGACAAAGAACCAACCGTAGCAAAGCACATTTTGAAAAGAGCTAACAACTCGTTGCTCTCTTTCAAAACAGACTTGAACAAAAAAGTGCTTCTTTTTTGCTAATGGCTTTCTCCTAGACCTGCTCTTCCCCTCTGTTAGCCAGCTGTTCATGTCTACCCCTACACTGCTACTTCAGCAACACTCTAGTTTTAAGCAGTGTGTGTAGGAGAGTCAATCCAGACTCAGAGACCTCAGGCAGCTTGCTAGTCATGCTAATTAGCTGTCTAAGCAACGAGTATATTGGCTTTGCAGCAGCACTGACAGATTTGACTTATATCAGAAACAATAATGCTGCCACATGAAGCTGTAGGGTGTATATGGTAAGAAATTGGTGTAGAAATGAGCAACAGAAGATAATTACCCCATTAGAAAGATTCCAAGTTAATGGTGACCAGGTCAAATTGAGGGTTTTTTTACATATGTATTCTGACCACGATATTCTTTACCAACTGAACTAAGAAGAACAATTTGAAATTCAAGTGAACACAAACTCAGATCTGATTTCAAGGAGAATTTCCATCTCGAAAAATTGTGAAGAACTACTGACAAGTAATGGAGGCATCAAGGGCTAGTAAGATTGCAAGGTGGAAAATGTGTGCATGACAATGGTGAAATTTCCAAACAGCTGAGGATTAAATCTAATAGGATTTGAAGCTGCAGATAAAAAGCCTTAAGTTTCAAGCCAAGTGAAACTGTATTTGAGTAGAATCCTCTCCATCACTGCCTTATTCACCTAATCAAGCTAACTGCGAACTCTACATGTTTAGAAACCCCTTACTGATTCAAAGTTCTGTTGTTCACAGCTGTGCTCCAGGGATTTTCAATCACTTGTGCAGTCCTGTCCCACATATTTTCCATTTAATTTCTGTTGTCAGATGTCAACCTTTTAAGATTTTTTCCCCTGAATGTTCAGTAGTGTCCCAGTTATGCATCACCAGGGAAATTTCAAAAGTTTTCCAGTGAGGTGTCTTAATTGACTTAAAAACATAGGGGTCGTATAACACAACACTTTCTCCTGGCTTTAGATTCTTCCTATAAACTTGATCAGCCTTATTTTTGATTTAGAGTTACCAGCAGATTGATCAAAAGCAGAGTGGCCCTAATCAGATGTTAGACCTCCTTCCTCTCGCACCAGTTTCAGCTTCTTACCTTAAATCAGTCATGCCATCTGGAGGGAAAAGGCAATTGAATCAACCCAAAATCAACAGAAAACTGTTTTTGTTGGCTTCACTGTTCCTGCATAGCCTTCACTGCCTGTCAAGACTGTTGGGAACTGTTCCAGAGTATGACATATCATGGACACAGTTAGTTAGGCAACTCTTCTTTAGTATGAAACCGGTTTTAAAGAGTACATTGAAATGAGTATTAAATCAAGGAAACCGTAAATGCTTATAACCAAATATTTGGCATATACAACCTTTTCCAACCACATGAGTGTTCTAAAGACCAAACAAAATCATGTACCATGCACACATACTTTCAAATAAAAAATACTCATCTGCATTTCTTCAATTAAAAAGAACCACTGGCACTCAACAGCAGGCACTAAAATATTAATTGAGTTGTATACACACAGCTATATGAAGAGAGTTGCATTGATATGGACACCCCTTTGCAAATCTGCTTCATGAGGTCTGCTATATCAAGATGATGAGTTGACATGGAAGTCATATGTCCGGGAAAAAGCCAGAAGCATTCACATTTTGTGATAATTAGCCTCTAACAAGGAAATTAACGGAAACTTACTTTGAAATTAAGTAACTCTAAATCTACAGGAACCCCTCCCAAACTGTTCTTGCTAAATCTTCTGAGTCTCAAAATCCTCTTGCTTCAGTACATAATCTATTTCAGTTGAACTGTTGTGCTGCATTTGGCCGGGGCAGAATTAACCTTCTTCACAGTAGCCAGTATGGGGCTGTTATTTGGATTTGGGCTGAACACAGGGTTGATAATACAGAGATGTTTTTGTTATTGTTCAGGACGGCTTACACAGAGCCAAGATATTTTCTGGTGTTTGTTCTTGCACACTGGTGAGAGAGCTGGGGGTTCATGAGAGGTTGGGAGGAGACACAGCTGGGACAGGCGACCCAAAGTGACCAAAGGGATTTCCAGACCATGTGACACCATGCTCAGTACATAAAGGTGGGGGGAAGAAGGAGGAAGGAGGGGAGCATTTGTAGTGATGGTGTTTGTCTATGCAAGTAACTGTTATGCATAATGGGGCTCTCCTCTCCTGGAGATGGCTGAACACATGCCTGCCACAGGAAACAGTAAAATAATTCCGTTTTTTGTTTTGCTTTGCTTTTGCGTGTGTGGCTTTTGCTTTCTTTACTGAACAGTTTTGACCTCAACCCATGAGTTTTCCAGCTCTTACCCTTTCAATTCACTCCTCAGCCCCACTGGTGTGGGGATGAGTGAGTGACTGCCTGTTGCCTGATTGCTGGCTGAGGTTAAACCACGACACACGCAAATAAGGTAACTCAAATACACCAATTTTAGAAAACAGTATATATAAACAAGGCTAACTTTTGGTTGTTTCTACTCACATATGTTCATATTTTTGCAAGGCACAAGTGATGTCATACAGCTTCTATACTAAAAACACCTTGAACTTAACGTGCCATACTTCTTTAAACGCCTCTTAACAGATCAGAGCATCTGGTAGACAACAGACATGCTTTATGAAAGCCTAAGAACCAAGTAAAAGGTAGTGTTAAGTCATTTGCTATCCATGTGCCTCTAGAGAGGCATTTGCTATCCATGTGCCTCATGTGAAAGCTTGCCTTACCACAGCTCCACTTAAACTAGAAAAAAACCTTGAATTCCATTTTGCTTTGATTATCACTACATTTGGTGACAGAGCCACAGTCCAAACTAACAAAATGAAGGACTTTGGATCTTACTCTCCCAGCTTATGTCATTCTTGAGTCTTTCACGGTAAGCCAAAAATAATTGAGGGAACAGGTGACTACTGTCTCATGACTCAATGCAGATGTGGCACACCACATTCTCCCCACCCATGCCAATTCAGGTTGCATGAGTAAAGCTAGCAATTAAGAGTACAAAACAATTATTCTTCCTGACATCATCCGAGCCCCAGACCATAAGAGCTTCCTTTCACCCTGCCTCTGCCTCACTTTTTTCCTCCTGCCATTTCCCAGGCTTCATCTTGTGACAGTTTTGCTGTAGAATAATGCAAGTCCAGAATCACCAAAAAGGCTATATGTTTAAAACTAGGAATATCTGTTCCACCGGGAGCCAAGGAGTACCTACTTCTACCAGTGTAAAAGTCTGAATAAGCAATAAGCAGTACGCTTGATCGTCCCGTGCTGCAATGGGAAAAAAAAAGAAAGCTGCAAATCTTTGAAGGCTTCTTCTGTTTTCTGGGACTGGGTGGTCTTGCAGGCAGGGATACAGCTGACTTTTAAAAACATAGCCACAGAAATAACAGTTAACCTAGGAGGCTGCAGTTAAGGATCTACCCCGCATTTTACATCTTTCTGCTCTTCATGCACGGAGGAGGAAGTGACTTGTTACCTAGAGTTAAACCAAGAACTGTAGAAACTTCAGCCTGTCAATCACAACCATTGAAAAGGTTTTAGGTTTGAATTTTACTGTTTGCAGAGACAAGGTAATTTTGTTCCTTGCTAGTACTTGTGAGTTCTGTGGAGTTTATCAGTAGCAATGCTGTCTACTGAACAATGAGCTCTACCTGCTGTCTTTATTCTCCATTTGGTCTACTTGAGATTTTGGGACAGAAACTGTATCTTATAACAGGTTTATATAATTATTTAAATCCTATTTCCAATCTTGATTAGGGATGTAACAAAAAACTATTAATAATATTCAGAGCAGCATTATTCTATCCCTGCTCTTTCACTTGAGTGGAAACAGGAACTAGACCATCAGGGAAATAAATTAAAGACAATTTGAGTTTTGAGAGAAATGGTGTAACAAGAGCTTGGGATCTGCATTGCTGCAATAGCTTGTGTCTACAGGAGATCCCAAGGAATCAGGAAAAGGTGGGATGGTGAACCTACTTACAGTTTGAAAAAGTAAAATACATGCACAGGAAGGGCATCATAGAACTCATACCCTGAGCAAGTGTTTCAATACAAACTAAAAGAGTGCAATGTCAAACCCGAGTTTAGGCATGTTGCCTGAAAAATGCAAAAATGGAATTTACCCTACCCCACTAGCCCCCTTAAAAAGCATTTTCCCATTCCTTCAATGGCAGTGAAGCAGGATCAGAAATGAACTTGCACTACGTTTTGGATGCCAATGACACTTGGTTATGAAGCCTCTAATAAAAAGTTAAAATGCTCAATACATAATTGCCACTGACTAACAAAAGCAAGTTGCAGTCATGATCCTCTGAAAAAAACCCCACGACTTTGCTCTGTGTCTGGCTTCACTGTTTTGCCCGTTCAAACTCATCTATCTGCTGGAGTAATTATCAAACTGTTTCACAGAGAGTGCCTTAAAAGAGATTTCATTCTCACTGAACTGTAAAGTTAACCTGGAGAATATCTGAACCTTCAGAAAGGGATGTCTTTTGTGAAAATTAACTGAACTGACTATGTTTTAAATTAAAAACAAATTGGAAACTAATTTTTCAATTCTGAACAAAACTGAAACCTTTAGAATGACAGTTGTATCTTTAAAAGTTTTCACTAAGATCACACAATAATATCCTGACGAAAACTAAAGCAACTTTTTTCCCTCTCAACAACATCAGTTCACAGCTGAACAAAAGAAGGGTGGAGGAGGAAATTCCTTTATTCTCACCTTCCAAAAAAAAGTTCCTTTTCAGCAAGCTTAGTACAATGAGTTTGTCATCAATTGTTTGCAGGAAACATCTCACATTTTTTCCTTCTATGCAATGAGTTTAATCACAGACGGCTGACTTAATTTTATAAAGAAAACAAGGCAAAGGAAAGGCAAAAGCTATGGTCACATAAGAAATCAGAAATCCCACCAATCTCAGTAAAAGAACCCACACAGTGCTCACAGAATATCCAAGCAATGTATAAACACAAGACCAGGGCACCACAAGGAAGTATGGACAGCATTCCTACTTTATGCTGGGACTAACCAGAGTTTGTAAATACCTTTTTAATTTTATTTGTTTAAAGGTCTTGTGAATAAATTACTTCTCTCTGCAGCTACAATGCTGCAACTGGAAAAAACAAGAATTCAAGAGCAAAAATTAAATTTTTACTCTTAGTAATTTCTTTAAGAGGTTTTCTAGTTTTTCTCTAGTGAAAACTACTTCTGATGGGGCTTTTCCTGATGGAATACTAGCTGATTGCTGCTCTTCCATGTAAAGCTCTGATCTTTCTTTGAAAGAATCAACAGTAATGCAGTAACACACAGCTGTTTGAAAAGGCTATATTCTAGAAGGAAACAGAAAGGCATGCATGAATTGTGCTTTTTGGCTGTTTAAATTAACCCCTGTATAAGCTTGTGTCAAATGGCACCCTGGGGCTTTACTCCCCAAAACCAGGGCACTGCTCCTAGTCTATCCTTTGGGAAGGGGAAGCAGCACCCTGGGAAGACACCAGCAGTAAGATGTAGCCTTCAGGGCGTCCTCCAGGCTTCCCGTTCTGGAGGAGGGTTATGCATGCCATGTATACCTATCTGATGCTGAAAATGCAGATACAGGAGAGCATCAGCAAAGGAAAAAGGCTTGCCTGGTAGCTGCATTCCAGGAAGGCCTTTTTAAATGCAGGCAGTATCTTAGAAGCAAATACATAATTCAGTCAAGCTGCTCAAGGTACAATGTGAAGAGTGAATCAGACTGAAGGACTGTTGTGGTGACAAGGATCAAATCTTTTACTCTGTCACACCACCAGATCTGTATTAATTCTCCAGCAGCTCAGGCAGTTACAGCCTCCCTGGTGCACAGCTGGCAGGAGAACTTGCTTCAGCTGACAAGGTTCTTCTGTGTGCTCCCACCACTACTGTCACACATCACACTGCTTTTTAAACACACAGCTCTGTGTGAGAAAAAAACTGACAGTATCAGTTGAACACTCAAACATCTTCCCTGAAGAAAATGACTCAACCTTCCTCTCAAACTCACACAAATCAAACAGTGACCAGAGCTGGGAAAAAGTTTTGATATGTATGCTTTACTCTTACTTAGGCTCTTTACACCTAGTGCCAACAAACACTTAGAAAAACCCCTCATGTAACACCAAAAGAAGAGAAGCAAACAAGCAACAGGTTAAAGGTGGAGGGAGGACCTGGGCTTTGCAGAACAAAAGCCCAGACATTCAGAAGTGAGACAGACATTGCAAATGCAACACAGACTGGAAAACACAAGAGCTGCCCCCTCCCACTGAACAAGGGTCTGAGCCAAGCTGGCTTGCTTGGTCAGATCCTTGAGCAGAGCTGCCTGCTCCAGGGCAATGCCATTACCCACCATCTCCTTCCCATCACAGATCTCAGGATAACCAGGATCCTGCCCTGCCACTCCAAGGACAGCTGTTTTTTGCTGTTATCCTTTATACAGCCAAACCAAAGAAACTCTGGCAACACTGTCACAGACTGCAGGAAACTGAGAGAGACTAATAACATATTTCTCTGTCATTTGTGTTTGTTAGCACAGAGGAAAATCATAGGGTCTTCTCCTGCCAGTCCACGTCCATTCACATTAACTGAAAGTCTGGGCCTTGGGTTTGAAGGATTTGGGTTTGGAGGAGGAGCAGCTTACTTCAGAGCTTTTCAGAGAAGGTTATAAGCCTCAGCATCTGAACAAGAACAACAAAAGACCCAGAAAAGTCATTATTTTGGACTTGTCAAGTCTTTGCAATACACTCTGAATCTAAATATTTTGTTAGTTTTTAACTCTGCAGCCCAGGAAACATTTTAAAACTTTAAAGATAAAAAAAATTACAATTAACAAGCCCAAATTTGTTATCAGTGAAGCTGCTGTATAGTTATGTAAAAGAGGATTTTATTGATTCCTGAAAACTGCAGGAGAGAAAAATTTGGTTTTAGTCTCTTGTGGTATTTTTTCTGTCATCTGTGGTAAGCTCCATATCAAGCCCACATAATCGAAGTAAATATGAATTAACTAGAAAATTTCAAATATTATTCAATAGCATGAATTTACTGATGTCCAACAACAGAATATACATACAAAATCTGTTTCACCAAACCAATATAAACTGTATCAGCCAGCATCTAGTCCCAAAAGTGAAATGCAACAGAGCAGCAGAGGCCTGTTTCCATACTGCCCAGCTTCTTAAAATGCCTGAGGTCCTGCCTGACTAGGAAGAACCTGAGAAATTTTATGACCATGACCCTATGCAGTGGAGGTCTATTGTTACTGGAGCCCACTGCTGTGCTCTTGAGGAATGAAACCATCAAGTCACTATAAAATCTTGGCATCATGCCTAGCAAAGTGAAGTTCTCCTGCTGTGAAACTGGGTCCCCTTTTCTTCTTTAAAGAAGTCAGGCATAGTATTTCAAACTCACATTTGCCACAATAAAAACTGCAAGTCCTTAAGCGTCTCCTTTTTTCATTTATTCCCCTCCCTTTTGCCTCCAAAGGAAATTATTCATTAGATCCAGCAGCTAGAAAGGTAATTTAAATGGCATGATGCATTTCCCAATGCAGCTGCACTCTGACAGATGACTAATGCCAGTGGAATATTGGACAAAGCACCCATGTACATAGGTGCCTTTTAACTACAGAGTCAGTCCCCATCTGTAAAATACCCCCTTGTGTCCTGCTGCTACAATTTTATTAAACTTCCAAGTCCTCACCACTTCAGAATGCACAGCCAAAGAACTGGTAAGTACCTGCAGAGGTAACCTGACATTTTGGTGTTCAATGTTGACTGTCCCAGTGTGGACCAGCAGTCGCATCTGTGCTTGGAAGATACAAACCCTCAAAAAGGTGTGAGCAGTGAACTCTGGCCTGATGTTTCACATTTTCCGCAGAAGTGTCAGCATCTGCAATGAGTAGAACATTGAAGAACCAATTCTTCAATGAAAGAAGACAAAACTGAGCGGGGCTCAACCTGAGCCCAGCCCTGGTGCTCTTCAGAGGTTGGCACTGTAGCGTGAGTGCTGCCTACGTGTCACAGGCTGACACAGAGGAAAAGATAGCACAGGTTATACTGGCAGAAGCACTCTGGTCTTTAATTATCTCAGATCCACTGCAGCTGCCAATGCAACTTCGCCACAGCTTTAAATGACATCTTGCTCTCAATTTACTGAATACTGGTGTAAGTAACCTCCTCTCACTTTCTTTCACACTCACCACCATTTTTAATAGAAACTGAGCAGTTGATGTGACAAAACTTGTGTACTCTTTTTTTCTTTTTTGCCTCTGGGTTTCTTGCCAGTATCTAACATGACAACAGACACACTCACATGTTACCATCTGTATCTGCAGGATTCCTGTTTTATTCTCCTTTCTGCAGAAACACATCCCAACAGCATGGGAAGGAGAATGCTCAGAAATATCAAGTACATGCTCCTCTGCTCCCAAGGACCTACACCCCAGGCAGCTGGTGATCAGTTGGTAATACCCCATTGTAAAAGTCCCTTTTTTGACAGTTTGCTCTGCCAATAACTTAGGGAGTTGGCTTGATTTCTCTTCAGAAAGCTTGGATAACACAGTCTTGGAGTATGGAACAGAACAGCCCTATCATCCTTTTCTTCCCAAAAGAAAACAAGTTTCCAGCAGGACACAGTTCAATACAAACCCTACCCAGCTCTCCACAGCGAAGTCACATCCCTCATCCAGGCCAGCAAGATACAGCAAGATGACTTGCCAGAGTCAACAAGAACAGTAGGCAAGGCGTGCCCAACAGCTGAACTTCTGAGTTTTCCACACATCCCACTAGAACCAGAGAAGAATAAAGCAATTTTGCTGTTGAACTGTTGCTGCCATACAGATGAAACTCCTGAATAATGGAGAAGCCTGGGGAATGAATGACAGGCAGAATAGCCTAAAAACATTTCATTCAGAGCAGTTCATTTGAAAATGACACCTGACAAAAAGACAAGAGCAAAGAATTACCACACAAGAAACATTAATTCTATTGTAGTCTCTTCTTTGCAGCACACTTCATCCTGAAAGCTAGTTTGGCTCAGTCACCAAATATTTGGAATCCAACTTTACGGCTAACCACCAGCACCCAGCCCCAAGAAATAAACAAAAAGTCAGTGGAATTAACTACCACTCAAAGCTAAATTCTGGGGAGTCCTGCTTATGTGCTGATCTTATCACAAACTGGCTTCAGGACTGTCTAAATATGTCAGTAGCTGTTGTCAGCTTTCCAGTGACAACTCCAAATGTGATTTTTTTCCCCTAAGGGTGATCCTAGTAGAAATTTCAAAATTACCTGAGCTATCTCTAAGTTCATTAGATGGAAAAAGATTTTTCAAGAAGTTTAAGGGATTAAAATATCTCCCAAAAAGCCAAAAATGTCAACTAATTAAAAGATATTTTTAATTTGAAGCGAGAACTATTCACTAGAAGTCTGTCAATACACACTCTGAGCTGCTGTGCCATGCCACTTCTGTTCTCATTAACCAAGTTGATAAGAACATTTTATAAATCAAAATGAGCATAAACCTGGGCCTTACAAATGTATCTCTTCAGAAAGCCAAACAGGCAACGGGACAGAGGTGTTTTGAGTGCCCATCAAAAATCATTAAAAGGTCTCATTTTCAGAAAGTGAATGGGCACTTCTTCAGTCTATGTTGGTTCCTCTTGTAAAGTGCATTTCAAATTTTAAACAACTCCTCAAAAACTGTGGCTGCTACTCTCCTTCCTCAGAGCAGCTGTTCACCAGAGATTCAGAGGGGACTCACACGGATTTGAGAATCAGAGAGGAAGAACAAGCTTTCATTGGCAATAATGTAAGAGGAAGGTAATATGACTATGTCTGACATTTTTAAATTAAACAAAGCCAGGAACTGAACCAGTAGAGTGTTAGTGAAAGTACACTTTATAATATAGTGATGGAAGAATTGTGGAGGCTGGGAACATCAAATGGATGCAGGACAGGCTCAGGCACTTATCAAATCAAAGAACAGCATCTAATGCCAGTATTCTTTGTGCTACTCTTTAGATTTAACTAAATTATCAAAATGGTTGGTTTGATTAAGCCAGTTTCCAGTGATAAACTGACCAGTGTGTTCACACAACAGAAAAATACAGAATTGTCATAAATAGTTTTACTATTGTTGTTCTAAGGGCCTTTTCCAAACAAAATTAATATATGACTCTTAAAATACTGAAAATACACAATCAAATGGAAAAGTCATACCATAACTGGTTCAATTTCTCTTTTTAATGATTGCAACCAGCAGCAGGAGCAAGGAACAATGAAGAACTGGATCAGTCTCTGCTCTGCCGAGCTCAGCCAAGCCACGCCGGAATGATGCTGCTGGGAACATGCCCTGGTGTGTCCCTGTCTCAGCCACACGTTGTGTGAAACAGCGTGGTGTTGAGCCTGAATGTGTCTGAACTCTCATGGCTACATTTCCTACTAATGCAGCTGTTCCTTCCAGATCCTCTCCTAAGTGCAAAAGACCTGTGCCAGTAAAACGTCTTGAAAACATAGTCAGAACATCAAACCATGGCACAAACAACATGGTTTGTTCACCTTGCATATACTTAGTTTTAAAACCAGGTTAAAGCACTCTCTTGGTTTATTGATAGTAGTTCCCACACCAGCATGTGGGTTCTCAAGAGCACTGCCAGCAAAAACCTCTTCTTGCGCTCACTCTTGGGGCAGGGTAGCAGCTAATAGGGAACTCTAAAATTGGAAATAAATGACCTATTTCTGAGGAAAGCTGATAGAATAATATTTAAAGGTTTGAGATTGGCTTTACACAATCTTCCTTACACGGCTACACGAGTACTGTGATACTCCTAATAGAACGGAATTAGAGAGACAAAAGATCTGTACAAACCAATTCAACAACTTCAACAGAAACAATCATTACTTCTTTACTTGTGCAAGCTTTATTAATATATGTACGTCTAATCGGTTTGCCAGGAGAGTTTGGTGCAGGATGCTAATACAGGTGTTCACTTCATCTGATTCCTTTTTCTGGTCTGTCATCTTCCTAAAACCTGCCCTAAAATAGCAAGTAGGGGAAAAAAAAAAAAAAGAGGAATGGAACTTCTTAAAAGTGAAGCTTTTTCAAAGATGGGTGGATCTTGTTTGTATATTAGCAGTTCTGTTAGGGAATTCTCCTCAACTGGCGCTACTAAACTTGCTCCACATTTATGAGATACAGAAATAGGGCACTCCAAGCATGTACACAGATGGAGCTGTATTTTTCCCTGGAGTGCTGGAGAAAAAATGGCTGTTACTAAGCTCAACTCAAACAACGCTGGTGTCACTATCCCAGACAATGAGGCATAAGATGTCCACTTGAATTCTTGAGTTCAATGGTTAAACAATAACATCCCTATTCTCAAGTATCAGTCCCTGAGAAGAACTGTTAGGAAGGAGGCTGCATATGTCCTCAGGTGCATTTGCACCCAGGGGCAGTCAACAATCACACCTACTTATAGTAACTCAGTGATTGAAGTGATTGAAGCAGTGGTGTTTGTGGGTTTGGTGCCGTTTATTTATCTGCTTGGTTGGTTTTGTTTGCTTCTTTGCTTTGGGGGATGTGAGTGTGTGTGTTTAAGTGAGTATAATCCTAATGTGCCACCAGTTTAAAGGTATTTGAAAATCACCATGACCCGAGATTCTTTTTTTTTTTTGCGCTGTTTTGTTGAAGTGGTCAACTTTAGTGGCTAGAAAGGGAATGTATGAGATGCACAAAAGTCACCCTTCCCTGCCAGTACTACACTCACTACACCCGTAAAAACTTTTCCTGATTCATTCAGGAATTATACTAACAGATGTTGCACAAAGCAACACAAAAACTGGTAAAACACAGAGAACCCTTCCCTTTTGAGTTAGATATGGTGATGTGCATTTAGCAATTTATACACACAGTTTTCTGCTCTTTTCTCCTTTCAAATCCAGAAACAGGGGAGAACAGGAAAATTATGATGCCCAGAGCCCCAGAAGAAATCATTGTAACCAAAAGATTCTGGAGAAAAAAAATCCAGAGTTTTGGAAGCATTCTTTCCCCCTGGATCATGATTCATCTCTTTAGTCAATTAGATAAAGATGGAAGAAAATTCCAAAAAGGAACAGGATACACTTTCATGATTCAGTAGCACATACCAAAGTTTTCCCTAGAGCTTGTGCATGTCTTTTAAAGCAATATTCCTAACCTTTCTAATAGATGTAGATATGTTTTGGAGGAAACCTGATTTATTTTAAATACCATATTGTTTTTCTCTGTTATTAATAAGGTATTAAATAAATAATTCTCTGCCAGTATAATACCTAGGGAAAACTCTCACTTTCATGCTACACTGCATGTAAGTCTCATATTGAGCAATGCAACACTTGAGTCTTGTTACAATACAGTATTTCAATAGCATTTCTGAGGAACTATTCTGAGGATACAGGTCTCTTTTCTCCTGGAAATCCAGTATGTTACCGTCATCAAAACAAAAAGTGTACTTTGAACTCTCATTAATTATAATCTTAAATAAAGCAATCCATTTTTAAACTTAAGAATGGCATGATTTACAATTGTAACGGATTAATGAAGGTGATTCACCACCAAAAATAAGAACAACAATTTGTGCTGATAACTCAGAATTTTAATATGAAAAATATGTATCCTCTTTTTTGTTAATTCTGTCATAATACCAGAAAAGTCAAGCACTGTGAATATTATTACTTGAGAAACAGACCTGCAGTAGCAGCTGAAATTACAGTTTCAACTAAGTGTGTTTGAGCGAAAATTACGGAAAAGCCCTGAAGATTATCCAGTGTAGAGGAGAAGAAACAAGAATTCTGTTTTACAGGTGAAAAACTTCAGCACTGATGATTCACACTTGTTTTTTGGGGTGGAGTGAGATACATGTGTGATCTCCTGAAGCTATTGTGTGCAACATGTATTTTTTAAAGCTTTGTACACATTTCAGTACTGAATAACCATGACTCTTAACTGATGACAGAAAATACTGGAAGGGTCTTGAGATGCCATCTTAATCAGTATCTAGATTCCTGCAGTCAACCACAATGACTATGATGACAGGTTACCATAAGGTATTTCAAAACCCCCCCAAAATTCCCAATCTGACTCTGTAAAAATCTTTCCCATTTGGAACAATATGGGATAGTTAATGTTACCAACTACAACTGGACATCTGTCATTGTCAGATGGCTGAGATGGAAACTGTCCCTAACTGACTTACCCCAAGAGGGAGACTGCAAGGTTTGTCTCCCTCACTGGAGTCGAACCAGCAGAATCATTCTCCAGGTCCCTCCCCATCAAGCTGTACTGTGAAATACATTGTTAGCAGCAGAAGAATCCCAGACAGGAGAGTTCACAGAGTATGGACTTTGCTAATTTACCAGAGCAATGCATGCCAAAGTCTTACAGTTAGTTAAGCAGATAAGACTTAAAATTTTGGAGATGTAGACGAAAAAGAGCACCACTTTGACATATGGCTCAAAGAAAACAACGTAAATTATAGATATAACTGCATCTGCTGGCATTCATTCAGTGCTGCTGCTATATTTCAAAATTAAACCTAATTTTATACAACTGCACTCTAGTGGTCTAGGTCAGCAATCCATTAAAGAACATCCCTCTACAGGAGCAATGCAATATTAAAGTAAGCCAGCATCATCATCAATTAACAGGCCAACTTTTTTTCTCCACCATAATTTGAATGCCAAGCCTATCCACATCAACTTTAATGGACTTGGTCCTAGTAAGTGGGAGTATTGGAAAAGACTTTTCCTTAATGAATTATCTGTGCTGAATTTCCTAGGGAACCTTCCTTAAGTTTTGGCATTTAAACAAAAGCAAAAAAAAAATCCACCTAAAAATGGGAAATAGGCAATGATAATTATATCAAAATTACACAGAATTCAGGTTGAACTCTAGCCATTCAAGAAACAGGGCGCACATGAGAACAAAGATCTGCTCCTTCAGCACAGCCTGCTCGAAGATACAGCTGCCACAGCTTTTGATTTTTCATAGGGGGGGTAGAAGGAAGAAAGAGAGACTATTTTGGCAGCTTGAACAACCCTCTTTATCCCACAACCATAAATGTACTGCCCATCAGCTGAAGTCAGAACTGCCTGAGAATCAGTACAGCAGCACATCAACGAGAGAAAAATCACACTGTGAACAGTAACAATAGGGACAATTCTAGATGTTGCTTTATGCAGCTCTTCTTGTCTTGCTATAAATGGAGTATCAATAGTAGTTGCTAAATCAGCAGGTGTTTCCAGTAGCAAAAGTGAATTTTGCAGATTAGACAAGACAAACCAGGCATGAATCAAATTATCTTATGATCAAAGTATACATCAAACTGCTCAGGATTCTGCTAGCTGAATTTTTCACGCTGTAAGTCATACGATCCTGTGTTCTTAACTTAGCCAAAACTCTGGCTGAAGTCAACAGGAGTTTGGAGTAATTTAAAAGGACTGCACACACCCCTTTGTACAGAAGCTGTGCATCCACAGTGAAGGGAAATAACCATCAGTTGCCACAAGACCTATTTTTTACTGGCACTATTACAAAATATCTATAAATATGGCTTAATTTACTTAAGAGCTCACCTGGGACTTGTACTCTTTGGACAGCTGGAAAACTAATACAAAAACAAGGTATCAGTTCTCAAAAGCCAATATCTGTACGTAACATTTTAAATTTCTCAACACTTTCTTTGGCAGAGGCTACAGCAGGGCATTAAATGGACTGGCATTCAAATATAAAATGAAGATAAATCGATAAAAAACACTCAATACTGAGTGGTCAGAAATGATTGCAATGAATACAATTAAATGAACACAATTTCAGCTGTAACTTCTGCTGTGTGCAGAGACATAAAAACTGTGATCTAAAGACATGAAAAAACTTGCATTTCTTACGAAAAAAAAAGTCACACACTGTAACAGAACTTCTTTGGGTTTCTGAGGCTGCTGAGATCAGAAAATGTAATTTTGAAATTGAAATAAATCCCTGCCAGATAGGCAAAACCTCTGCAAAACACTTACACAGCATGAAAACAAATTGACATACCAGAGCTATGAGACAATGCTAGAATCAGAGAATATCATTACAATGTTGAACTGTTAATCACCACTCATAATAAAACAACAAGTTTATTTCATTGGTCAAATCACAACTGGGGGAATATGCTCTATCTCTTCTAACAGTGGTAGTTGCACCTAATGTACATCTTCTGGGACCTGACAGGTAATGCATCTCAAGATAAAAACCTAACTTCAGTATGATGACTGCTCCTTAAGGCTAATGATTAATGTCATCAGGAACTCAAACACTGGTATACCCACAATAGCTGCCGGCCGGCTCACCTCAGTAATAATTTCAATAACTTTTCTGAAGGAGACACTAGTGTTTCGGAAGTTTACACTGGAGTGGTCCTCAGCAAAGGCCAAATAAAAAATAATTAAAATATTTATAACTCATGAACTCGCTTTGCTGTTACAGAGGAATCTAAAAATAGAAATACTTGGAACAAAGATACAGGGGATTTTCTGTTCAAAAAGGGGAGTCCAGGAAAATTTGAGATCGCCATGAAAAACACAGGCCGATTAAAAAATAATTACGTCACAGGTTTCTCAGGATCTCGCCGAACCCCCTCCACACCCACAGCCGGCCCGTCTCCCGCGCACGGCGGCCGCCCCGGGCGGGCAGCGGAGGCCCCCGGCCGCAGCCCCGGCGGGCAGAGCCGCCCCCCGACCTGCAGATCCCGGGGGATGCGAGCACAGACCCGGCTCTCTGCACGCGGCCCCCCCGCTCCGGCCGGCAGCCCCCCGCCCGGGCCGCGCACGCCGGGGATCCCGCGGGCACACCGCGCAGGGCTGCCGATGGCAAGGGCAGAACCGACCCCTTCGGCATGCCCTCTTTCCTCCTGGCCTCTTCGCCTCCGCGCATCTGCATTCTCCTTTCCTCTTCTCCTCTCTCTCTCCCCGCGATTACATCTTCCCTCCTCGCTTTTCCCCTGCCCCTCCTCGCACCTCTACCGACACCCCCTCACCTCCCCGGCTCGCCCTGCCGATCGCCCTCTGCCGCCCACAACCCGCCGAGGGCCAGCTCGCCGCAGCCGCAGCCACCGCTGCCTCCCTTCCCTCCGCGCCGGGAGCCGCGCACCCACACACACACAGACACACGGACAGAGGCAGGCAGCCAGATGCCGCGCGGACACGCGCATCCTGGCGCTCGGAGGTACCTTATCCAAACCGCCCCGCTCCTCCGGCTCGCAGCGTGCGCTGCCAGCTCCGCGCGCAGCCCCGGCACGTCGGGTCCCCCTTCCTCCTCCTTTTCCTCCTCCTCTTCCTCCTCCCCACTTCCCTCCTCGCCCGCCCCCTTCGCCGACGCCAAAAGAGGGGGGCAAAGCCGCCGCCCGCCTCGTCCCGCTCCGCCCCGCCCCGCCCCATCCCATCCCGTCGCGCCCGTCCCGTCCCGTCCCGTCCCGCGGGGCGAAGCGCTCCGTGCGGAGGCTCCGCGGCCGCCCCCGCGGCCCCCGCCCTGCCGCGCTCGGGTTACCCTCCGCCTGCGAGCCTCTCCTGTTACGATGCCCGCGGCGGGCGGGAGGGGAGGGAGCCGGGACCGGGGGAGAAGGAAAGGAACGCGGCCCCGCGGCTCGCCAGCTCCGGGGGTTTCCAAGCCGCTGGTTTCGGGCTGTTTTCTTTTTGTTTGGTTTTGGTTTGATTTTCTTTATTGGTGTGGTTTGGCCTTTTTTTTTTTTTTTTTTTTTTTTTTTTTTTTTTTTTTTTTTTTTTTTTTTTTTAATAGGTAGTACTGCTGTCCCGGGCTTCTTCAGTGTTGCCTCGAACCCAAATACGCTTGCAAGGATTCCCATTAATCTGCTATTCTTCCTGTGAAGAAGCTCTGCCTTTTATTTTTTTGTTTCGATAAAAGCTTAATTATCCCCTCAGCTTCTGTGCTGGAGATGAGGAACAACTAACCCTTTCTTTAAGCTGGAGATGGGAACAATTAACCCTCTCTTAGACCTGCTCATGGCTTTGTAGATCTCCATAATAATCTCTGTACATCATTACATTTCCTGGCTGAAGAGCTCTAGGTTGCTCTCATGGGGACCTTTGTCCACAGACTGTTCTGTATCTCTTACCATCCTTGATGCACTCCTGAGCATGACCCTCATCTAACAGATCTAAATTTGAGTTGAAGAAATACACAGGATTTAAGATCAAACCATGGATTCATAGAGTGGCACAATGATGTTTTTCCTTGACAATACTTCATGAGGATGTTTTGAGCACAAGAGGTGATGTTTCTATGGCCTGTCATAATCCTGAGACTTTACTCATGCCAGCTCAGAGCCATTTTTAATGACTATTTGTCCATGTGTGCTATTTTACATTCACCTATACTGGATTTCTGATATTGAACATTCAGTCTCATAATGTCCAGGTATAATTATTCACAATCTTTTTTCTTATTACTGCCAAATAAATTCTTTTTGATTAACTTTGTTATTTGACTCCATTCCCAGGTAAGGCATGAGTGCATAGAACAGCACACATTGCAACACTGACTCTTGCAGAACTGTACACCATCCAGCACCTCCCTCCATTGTGAGAACTGGTGATTTATTCCTGTACTTTGAATTTTATCTTCTAAGCAATTACTGAGCTATACCAGGGCTTCCCCTCTTGTTGCTTTCTCTGCTTAGAAAAAGCAGAGAAAGCTTCTTCTCTGCTTCTTAAAAGCCTTCTCTTCTTCTTCTCTGCTTCTTAAAAGCCTTTGTCAAGAACCTTTTAGACACCCAGTCTGATATGGAAATTAGATCACCCTTATCCACATTTTTGTTGACCTTTTCAGGGACCTCCAAAAGGTTTGTTTAAGGCAGGACTTTACAGCAGCAATGTTGACTCTTCTCAGATAGATTGCATTAAGTGTCCTTTAGTTCTAACCCAATTAGCATCTCTGTATTTGGACAGTACAGGCATGAGGTTTGCAAACCTCTAGCTCTTCAGTCTGTATTGAAGTTTAGTGTCACATTTTCCACCCTCCACTCTTCAGTCGCCAGTGTTTTAAATGGGAGGTTACATGCTGCTGTTGATAATTCAGCTGCTGAATTCTCTGTTGAGGACTCAAGGACACCGATGCACACACAGAGGCATGGTTGCTCCCTGAACACTGTGTGATAATGAAAATGGTTTATAATAAAAGCTAATGGTATAAGGAAACTGAGCCATACACATGTAAGTACAGACATGTAAGCTGGTGCTATTAATATAAGAAAGAAGCTATCCTAATAATCAACTACACGTGGCCACAACCCTCTTTGCAAATATATGTCTAAAATATAAATAAATAAAATATATATATATAAATATATGTCTAAAAACATGCAAGAGATGGTACAAAAAAAAAAACCCCACCAAGGTCTTTGACCAGGGAACTGTCTGCCATTCTCCCTACTGGCAGCCGTCTGTTTTCTCTTTCTCAGACTTTGCTGTAAATTCTCTGGACAGAGGATGGGCTTTTTTATGAACAGTGTTTTACTTGCCACTAGCATGGGGCACAGGAAGGAGGAAGAGGAATCAGCTCTGAACAGGGGTGTTTCAGCTGCAGCATCTAGGAATGTCCCCAGGAATGTCTGCAATGCAATTTTCTGCCCAAAGACAGGACTCCTAGCCTCTCTCCTTCTAGAATAAGGTGATAGAATCACAGTACGTCCTCATTCAGCCTATTTGCAGACAGCAGGCAGGGAGCAAAGGAAAGCTGCACCTGTGCATGGACATGCATTGCTGATCCTGCTAGCCATCCTGCCCTACAGGCATAAGAGTCTGTACTCCCACAGATAAGCACGCCATCCAAATAGCAATATGGGGATGTGGAGGAAAGAGGAAAAGGAGCATAGGGGTTACATCCTTTGTGTATGTTTCATAGGTCTGACCACCCTATATTTGGTTTTTAAGAACTTCAGCTGCTAGAAACAGAATAAGGCAGTTACCGGAAGGGAGGAAGGGAAAGAAATTAGTGATTTTTTCTTGTGAAAACCTTCAGAACCATGCAGAAAGGTCCCCTCCAGGCCTCAGATTCATGATTAAAATAAGCATTGTCAAGTATCATGCTTTCTAAAGACCCTATGTTTTGGAGACTGGCGGTAGTGGACTGTGGAGAAAACTCTGTGGAAACCAATGATGTTACATTGTCAAACGGGGAATTTTAGAGCTCCTCTTCCTCTATCTTATTGTTCCAACAGTTACCTTCTGCCCCTTTCCTGCTATCTGGACTCATACAAGATTGGACTGATGCATGTGACTGCTGCACAGATTTTCTTCCATTAGGTAAAGCAACATCACAAATGAGACTGATGCAGTTTGTTAATGCTCTGTAATTTTTTTACAGCATTACAGAGAGCTGCAGGTAGAGGGAAGGAGCAATTAATCTTTGCCAGAGTGCAGTCTTCCCTTATTTTTACTGTAGTGTTAAAATAAAGTTACCTAAATAATGAATTGCAAGATCAGTTGGTATTGTCCTAAAAACTCTGAAAGGAGGAAGAATATAAAGATAGCTGCATTAACCAAATATTTGTCAAGAAAGATAGTTATTTTTAACACTCACATGACAGTTCCTCACTTGTCATTCTATTTCAGGCCTGTTTTATGTGTTTGTGAACTGAAAAGGTGTTATACCCAGTATCACCTCATTCCTGCTCCAATGACTGACCAATTTACATCCCAAGACTGTGCTGAACATGTTGGAAAAATTGACAAAAGCAGATCCTGAGATTAATGTGGAGTCTTGGAGGACATCAAGGAACTGTGACTGTGTATCTGAACTTCTGCTTGCAGGGGACTGCAAAACTGAGGACGTTTTTCTATATCTGCAGCCTGTGGACATGGGGACTAGTGCCACTGAAGTCAGTTGCAATAGCAGATGCTCAACATCTCTGACAACCGGGCCACATGCTTATGTGAGACCTTGTTATTATACAAAAAGGCTCTTATTCCTGCTCTTTTTATCTCTGCCATATAAACTGACCTAGTTTGCAATCTGCCTCTGTACAGATGTGTGCTCTTCCATGGACAGAAAGAGGATGGAACCATTGCCAACAGAATGCCTGGAGTGAGAAAGGGGAAGAGACACAGGGCAGCTCAGGATGGGGAGATAAAGAGAAGGAAATGAAAGACAAAGATGTTTGGAGGAGAGGAGAGAGAAATACGGAGCAAAAAGAGTGAAGCTGTATCAGTATCTGCTGTTCTTCTTTTGTTCAGGAGACAGAGGAGTTACTCTGCTTTTGGACCTTGTCAGTATAGGGGAGCCTGGTTTCAGTGAGGCAGATTTTTTTTTTTATTGTTATGCAGTGAACGTTCAAATGGAGAATAATTCGGAGAGGATACCTCTTCCTATTATAAATTTTTTCAGGCTATTCGTGTTCTCTATGAACTCTAAAATGTGCTGAGAGCAATGCAGAACAAAGAAAGGAAGGAAAATACTGTGGTAATTATGCTGAATATGCCAGGAACTTTTATAACATTTATTAAATGAAATGCAGTCCTGAAATGTGATAGCCTCCACTCTGAATTCTACTGAATATGAAAAATTAGTTTTGCTTGAAATGCAGATTTTTAAGTGTCTTAGACTGGCTGTCAGAAATTCTTGTGATTCTGGTTATTTCTCTGACTGCAAAAAAACATGGAGATGAGCTGGATGAGGGAATGCACCAGCTTGTAATGATGTGTGTGAGATGAAAATGGTACTTCAGTGTATTCTCTGTGCATTTATAAAGCTAATGAATGCAGAGATCCACCAGTCAGTTAGCAGAAGAGCTGCAGGAAATTTAGGGGTCACATTCATAAATGCTTTATATTCAGTGCAGGGATTAAATGTTGTGAATTACAGAGGCAGGAAGGTGCTGGTAGACAACTGACTGGAGATCCCTGTTCTATTCCTGTCAGTGCTGTTGACTCGTGATGTGACTGAAGGCAAGTCACTTTTCCCTTATTTGTCTGTATGAATTGATGAGTTTTAGGATAGGGACTGCCGGTTAGTGGGAGTTGGCAAAACGTAATACGACCTCAGCTGTGTTTAGGGAGTTCAAATAGAAAAAGTTCATACATAGAATGAACTTAAAAATTCCTTTCTGAAGTTATTCACCTGACTAACAGACTCATTTACACACATCTATTATGTGGTGGAATAGCTTGGCAAGATCTCTATCAGCCGCTCACTACGTGAGTAATCTCATTGGCTTAAATGTGACTCCTTGAGTGAGTAATGTTTTAGTATTGTCTCCATAAACTGTCTGAGTCACCATCAGCGTACAAACTACGTGTGCAACCCTGCAAGCACTTACCACACAGTATAGTGTGCTTTACTGCAAGCAGCTCTGTCAGAGGAGTAATACCCAGCAGTAACTGTTTCTGTCATCTACACCCACGTGAAAAAGTTACTCTGTTCTGAAGCTGAAAAACCAGCCAAGTTTCACTGGCATCATGTTCTCTTCGATGCACGGGAATTGTTAGTTTCCCTTCACAAGAAATCCAAAAAAGCATTCAGTACCTGTAGTATTGTAAGGAAAAAAAAAAAAAAATCTATTTTATTGCAGCTTTCAGGAATGCCAAATGCCACTGTGTAACCAACTCATGGATCTTCCCTCCTTGCAGAAAACGCAGTCATTGCAAATCTGGAGCTGTAAAATTTCACTTAAAGTTCTTTACAGTCTTGCTTCAGCTAATGTTTCTGCTTTAATTCCTTGTGCCTAATCTTTGTCTCATTGTACCCTTGTCCACAATAGCCCCTGTTTCTTTTCCCTATTGTGACTCCCCCTTTGTGACTCTTTTCAGTCAGCTCATTTTCCTAAGGGTAGAAAAAAAATCCATTCAGTAGTGTCCTCTTTTATTCTACAAACCCCTCTTTCAACTCAGCTTTATCAATGACACCTATACGAGACAGTCTTCAAAGATGTTTTGCCATGTCCAGCTTGCCTGATTGAGCCAGACCATCCTCATGACAGTAAGTGAATCTCTATTATTTTTTGGATTACTGTCTCCGCAGGAAGAGCCATGTCAATATAGCAGTACTTGTTACCACAGCATTACATATTCTACACTTGTATCAACTGGTGGGGCATGATAAACATGGACTACAGTACTGCAACAATTATGTACAGTTGCATATTGTTCCTGTGATAGAGCGGGCATAGCAAAAAAGATTTAAAGAGCAGTCATTATTTTAGAAATAGGGAACCTCTGTAACTCTTCTATACAATACTTGAATAGCATATTCTCACAAAAAGCATTTGTTTGTGAACTAAAGAGCTTGATCCAAAGCCCAGTGGAGACTCTTCCAATGTATTCAATAAGCTTTGGATTAAGTCCTTCCTGAGGAACAGATGCAGCCTTTTATTCACTACCAGTGGAACAATAAAAAGAACAAGCCAAAGAATAAAGTTGTCTGCAGAGAATAAAGCAGTGTTGTCCTGCAACAGCTTAAATACATTAGGCTCCATAATTAAAGGAAAGTACTGTAGAGCTGGTCAAATTGTTTGTGTAGGCAATTCACAAAATGTACAGTCCAGAAATGTTTAAGTATCTATGCATAAACACCCATACATAGTGTATTTCACTGATTATTCAACTTAGTAGTATTTGCAAAAACTGAGTTATTTATAACTATAAATTCCAGTAGTTCAAGCAAAGATAAGACCAAAATAATTTGTTGCCATTAATGATCAAAACTGTGATGGAAGAAGGAGCTGGAAGTTTTTTATGCTCTTAGAGGGATCCAAAGTGTTTACTGAGACCTGGACTTGAGACAGGCTTTCCTTTAGTAAGTTTATCTCATTCAGCATGGTGATTTCTTATCTGGCCCATGATGTTATCAAAATGGAGACAGTAATGGGTGCTGATGTGCAGAGACCTCTCCTGCCCCTGCAGGAAAAACTGAGGCCAGAGTCACCCCAGGAAAAAGAGTCTGATAAGGGAGATAAGCAACTGTGGGAGATACAGGAGAGAGGACTAAAGTAAAAGTGACAGCAAAGAAGAGACGCAATTAGCAGAAATTGAGGTTTAGCAGAAACTAAGCGGGGTGGGAACCTGGGACTTGCAGCAGAGGAAAAAAAAAAAAAAGAGAATGTAATCAGAGGCTTTCAATAGGCCTGTGTAGATCTTGTGAAGAAATCTAGCAAGAAAGAAAGAGTGAAAAGTTTTTGAAACACCTGCATGGATTTATGTGGAAAGTAGAAATTGCAAAAGAAGCCTGATTAGAATAGATTGCAGTCATAGCAAGAAAAGACCTTAAAATGAATATGTGAGAGACACAAGGTGGATTTTGAAAGAACTGTCAATAGAATTTGAGGAACTGTCAGTGTCTGGGACAAGAAAATGTGATGAGCATAAAAGGACATTACACAAAATTTTAACCAGGAAAGGAAAAAGAGAATCAAAAGCTGATGACTAATACTACACTAAACAACTTCTATAATTATTAAAACCAATAACATTTAAACTTTACCTGCTTATATTGCAATGTTCCTAGCCTTTTCAGCTCACAAGTAGCGGCCTCCAAAACAGGTCAGTGTTCTTAAATTCTAATTGCTAGGCAAAGCCAACACAGTAGTTGCTTCTGTTCCAAACATGAACTAAATGGAGAAAGGGACATTTTGTCCTGACATCTTTTCCTGGAGCATTACCACAGAGTGCTCCATAATGATTGTCAGAGAAAGAAAGAGAAAAAAGAAAGAAGAAGAGAAATCCTTCTGCCTTTGCTTTTACTCCTACATGGGGAACTCTGTCAGCCTCCAATGACTGAAATCCCTACTAGACAGAACGTCAGGACCCTCTTCCGTCCTCCTGACATTTTCACCTTCATGTTGCTACAGTCTTAGTGAATGGTCCTGCAAATTCTCGACCTTTCTGAGTTTTGCAGATTGAAGTGCTAATCTTCAGCAGTTAAGTTGCCTTCTCAACACCCTTTACCAGGCCCTCGCAAGTGAAAAGCTTATTCTTTCTAGTGCTATTGCAGTGGTGTTAAATGCCTTCAAATGGAACGCGTCCTCTGCTGCAGAGTGGATGGCAACACTAGAAATGGCTGAGAAAACTAAGACTACCTAAGGTTCTCAGAAAATCAGAGACAAGTGGATAATATTTCAAAGAAGCGGATAATAGTTCAAAGAAGAAATTTTTGTCTCATAACTAAGAAGATGTTTTTTCCCCTCAAATAAAAGTATCGTAGTTTCCTAAAGAAGTGTCCTTTTCTTGAATTAGAAAGGAAATAGGCCCAGTGATCAAACCTATGATCAGCTGTAGGACTGGCTGTCCCTGCAATAAGATAAGGTCTTAGCTTCACTGTGCTTTCTGATCATCAGAAGTGCAATCAGGCAAAATGAAGCTATAATAAGTTGATACAAGAACCTGATAATAGCCTCATAATAGGTCTGCTGATTAAATACACTCTGCACTACAAAACTGATGTGCATTTTAATGTCTAACTCACCGTTGGAGGAGACAATCTTATTTGTCTTTGGATGTGGAGGTAGGGGGGCATGTTTTACACAGGTGCCACAGCTTGACAGTGTTGTTACTCAGCTTAGACAGTTTCCACGCAGAGTCACAAAAATAAAACTACAAAGCCAGGGGTCAAACGTAATGTTTGATCACTTTGAATGACTCAGATAAGTCTCTGGTTTCTCTAAGCAGTGTCGCCTGCCTCCATGATGATACAAAGATGCACTCAAGAGCAATTAGCAGAACTAACTGAGAATGAGCTCTTAGCTGTGTGCTGTGACATGCGGTTCAGTAACTCAGATGAATTCTCCTCTCCATCACCCTGCCCAGCTCTGCTGACTGCAGCATGAGGTAAGCTTTGGACAGGACCAGGGATGGACAGTGCAGCCTGGGAAAGCAGTGATGAGAGCAGGCAGGAGCCAGCTGAGGAAAGCATCAGTTGCAGAAAATAAACTATTTTGCTCTTTGAAGTTGGCTGGTACCTTGCCTCAGTGTTTTGCCACATACTGTGAATGAATTTCAGAAGTACCTGATCAAGGTGGGCATAGCAGCGAGATATATCTGAAACTGCCTGAAGAGTCAGGAAGAAGGGGATAAAAGGCCACGAAGCCTTACCCTTTGAAAGATCCCAATCATCCCAGATGACAGGGATTTTTGCTGTCTGGCCTTGCAAGCTTCAGATACTTGTACTATGCAGAAAAAGCATTTCCATTATAATCTGATACAGAGTGCTGAAAATATCAAAGCCTCTGCCATTTTGAGTTATATGGAAAGTTTTCATCCACAACACATTTATGGCAGCAGGACAAGAGGGAAGGTGAGGGAAAGGGGCATATCCTAGATCTGCTTGAATCGTTTGCTTGTTTGTTTTTAAGCAGCTGCACAGTGAAATTAATGATTTTTTCCATCAATTTCTGGACTCACTTAGGTTCTTTGGTGATATAATATTTTATAACACCAATGAAAAAGAAAAGTGGTGTTCTATATTTTTGATAAAATATGGCACCAAATATTAGCACTCAAAGACAAATTCAGCCTACTGCTGATTTTTTCCATGGTCCTAACGATTTTGTTGAAATTAGAAGTTGTCCACCAAGATAACCTCTCAATCTCCTGTACAGCAGTATTACAGAAAAAACAAATGTTTTTCATGTACATCTTCTTCCTTGTTACCAGTCAGCAGCAACAATGGTGGAAATATAAAGACAACCAGCTGCAGTTTATGCTACTCCCACACACATACACATTTTGAGCAAAAACTGCAAGAATGGCTCAGTAATAAAGTACACTGTATTCTGAACCTGCACTCCAAAGAGAGCTGCAGGCATAACAGGATGCAACAATGCAACAATAAAGAGGCGGCATTTTGCTATTTAGAAATGTAGGAAGAAACATAAAAAGCCCCTCTAAGATTACTCACAAACTTTGTCTTGTTCAACAATAGGTCTAATTTGGCTTGTTCCGAGCATGTTAATGGAATGGCTTAGGGAGGAAAACAAATTCCCCCTCTGGTGAGGGAGAGTATTCCAAGTGTAGCACTTGTTTACTGATCCATATCCTGTCTTTACTGGTTATGAATATAATTATCTGTTTGATATAAGAATTTTCTACACTTAATTGAAAGCTACCCTAATTACCATTTACTAGAACCACACAGTCAATAGCACAGCCAGGACCTAAGTGTAGCTTGTTGCTTCTTTGTTTCTAGACCATTAAAGTGAAGGGAAATTCATGATGGCCCAGGCCTCCCCTTGGAGTAAGTTTTTTGTTGAAAATAACACAGATATGAGGGTTTCACTTTCTTGTTTCTATTAATTGAAAATATTATTGAAACAATACTGCAACTAGGTCTGCATAGATTATTTTTGGAGTGGATCTAAAACTGGTAGTTTTCTTACATGAAAATAGCATTGCCATTTGACATTTTAACAATAGAAAGGACCATCATTTTCATTATCTCTCTCAGCAAACGTGGAAGAGTTTATAACCAACTGCTCTATATAATCTCTGCCTCAAACACAAGATTGTCCCTTCCACAAATTGTTAGCACTTTATTAAGGAAAATTTTAGCTCTTTGTCATTTTCTATGACTAAATTAATCTTTTTTCCATGTGGGTAAGGATACTCTCATGGACTTTATTGACTTTCCTGTGCTGGTATTTTGCTGATTCTGCTCAAGCTACATTAGTACAACACTGAGTCAGCCTCCCTTTTGCAAAATTATGTCGTTAAACCTGTTCCTTCAGCAGGGGGTCTTTATTGAAAAAATGACACCTCTTTTTCAAAACCAAGGAGGAAACAATGCTGTCAGATTTTGTTCTGTGTGATGTTACACTCCCAAGCATTCGAAGTACTGTGCTATTACAACAAATTGCATTCTGCAGTCATCGAACATTTTCCCCTCTTCCTTAAGTATGACCTTAACTTCAGCTAGAGAATGTTACAGGCTGATTAAAATCCAGCTGAGAGCTTCCCCAGCAGCCCTAGAGGTCCTGCTTGTGACATTAGAGCTGCCACGAAGCAGCTACACTGAGCAGAGCATTGATAGCAACCTGGGCACAATGTCTGGGAATGCCTGTGCAAGTCCATGCTCCAGCTCCAGCCAGAATAATTTAAATATCTGATTTAACCATAACATGAAGGGGTTTCATTTTGACTTATCTGCACTATCAATTTAGACCTTGCTTTTATTGCTTGTGTTATAAATTTTTTCCCTAATGAAAAGTAGTTTATTATTGATTGGTATCTCTGAGGATGCATTGACTTGCTGCTTTATAGAGACTTAACCTTAAATTTGGTCATTGTTTTTGATACCCAGGAGTGTGAATTTCTGTGTTATGCCATCTGTTCTAAATTGTTAATTTAGAAGGTAGTACATGTAGTCAGATTCGTATTTGTTATTAGTAGATCTGTTTTGTTTTGGTATTTTTAAAACATCATCTTGTTCCAAACCATTTGGATTTTATCAGCACTGTAGAAAAGAAAAAAATAGAGCCTGCAGGAGATCTGGATTTTGACAAAATTATTTTTTTTTAGCTAGTAAAAGAAAGAAGTAAATATTGTAAAAAAATTAAAATGTGTTTTGTGTTTACATTTTCCTCATTCAAAAAAAGAAGTGATGCAGATGCTGGCTTGAGCTGATTATTCACTGTGGCCTTTAAGATCTTAAAGGTAACTGATGTGAGTTCTTACACTAGTTTTCACTCACAGACCAGAAGAAGACACAAATTTACTGCATTTTATCTTTAAATTCTTCTCTAAAGAAATTTAACTAACTGTAATTAAAAAATTCCAATCAAATCTACTTTTATAGCAGAGGTATGAAATATGCTTCCTCAGTCTCAGATGAACCTATTTAAAAGCCTAGATTGCTGTTTAATTTAATTTTAAAAAGTGTGAAAGATTAAAATAAATTTAGATATTAATATGGCCTATCTATACTCTAATTTGCATCTTTAGAAATGTCTAGTGTAAAATTTTTGGAGACACCTCTAGTTTTTGACATGGTTGTTTTTGGCTTCAGACAAAAACTTCAGCAATATCGGCCATCATGAAGATTAATATCTTGGCCCTGCAGGAATTCACCTGCCCATTCACTGCCTTTCCACTCTTTATCTTACTGACGATATAATTTGCTGCTGTTGAGAACACATGGCTGTACATGACCACAGTGAGAACGACAAAGAAAAAGGAATATTCCCCGTCATGGCTTTTCCAGCAAAACAGAGTTTCCTTGTGTCACCCCAATACACCAGGCTACCTGGAAAGGCACTTGGCAAAACTTCTCAGACCTCCTCATGCTGACAAGCTGCTCACAGGGAGCTGCCCAGCAGATGAAAGGAGGTGGGGTAGCAGTATTTGCAGGGGAGCCTGAGAAGAAGAGAATAGAACGTGCAAGGAAAGATGTGTGGAAGACTGACTGACAGTGAGGAAGGATAGAGCGTTGGTTTGAGGCCATCTTCCATGAACTGCCAGGATTATTTAACCAAAGTTTTCAAGAGATTCACCTTTGTTGAAAATTGTCATAATCCTAACCATTGCACTGGACTTGTAGCTATTTCTAAAGAGGCCCTGTGGAAGCCAAGAGAATACAGTTTACACCAGTGGGGTCTGCTGTGCAAAACTACCCCCAGCATGACAGCATCCTTGCAGCTGAAGATAGGATGCACTCCACTGAGTGTGGGGTCCATCAAGAATTATGGACAGTGCAGATCCCTGTGCCTCCCACAAGGACACTGTGAGAGGAAACTTACCCCTGCACCCTCCTTGGCTTCAGAACTTTCACAGGAGCATGGTCCCGATGGGTCCCTCAGCAGCATAGCCAATCCTCCTGCACCTACAAAACCAAAGACATTTATTGTCCATGGGAGAATACAGCTGAGAGGTTGCTTTGCTTTGCTTTGCTTTGGATCCATTTCTACCCACCATGCTCTGTCACCAACCTGGTATTTTGTCATTGTTGTTAAAGAACATTGAAAGGCTACAAAAACTATGACTGACAAATATCTTTGCCAGCTGGACACAGCTGTGTGCTGCATAGAGGCAGCTGGCTCTTTGGGGAAAATGCAATGGGTGCTTAGTGTTGACACAGTGTGCCGTGGCTCAGGAAGAGCTCCATTCCAGACCACTCAGTGCCCATCCCTGTCTCCAGGATGGTTCCCAGTGGCAGAGCTGCCCTGGTTCCTGATGGGGTGGTGGGATGGCTCTTGTCACCCCCAGGCAGCTGCCTAGACACTGGTTGCTCTGTGCTCACCCCTGTTGCTGTGCTGAAGGTGTGCCTGTGCTCACACTCTGTATGAGATGGTCCTGTCTCTAGGAGAAGCCAGAGGACTTTTCAACACTTCTGTGCATCCAAAGGGCAGGGAGAATAAGGGCATCTGGACCCTAACTAAGATTATGTCATATTAGAGAATGCTGTTTTGTCATGCATGCAGTAGTTACCACTGCTTATTGGGTCATGTCAGGTCACAAGCACAGCCTTCAGGGCATGGTGTGGGCAGCCTGTCTGGGAGAACCTCTGCACTTTTATTTCTGTATCAAGTTTAGGCCTTTAAAGAAGGTAAGAACATATCCACTAATCTCACTTTCAGGGACAATCTTGTTTAAGCATCGCTAGCCACAGACAGATGCTTGATTGCTTTCAGAATTTCCATAGCAATGGCAATAATTAAATAATGTTGGGTTAAAGTCAGATTAAATCTGTGAATATTTTCTAGGTTGTGAACTTAAATTATAGGGGTTACATGATCTCCTCTGTAGGGAAGCAAGGTGTGTAAAGATTTGTGTATCATCTCCAGTAGCTCTGCTGAAGGTACACATTCACACAGGGAGTACATTAAATAAAGTTCCTTATGCTACCACAGCACAGTGCATACCTACTAAATTTGAAATAGGTCTCTCATGTAATAATACATCTTGAAATGGCTTTGCAGACCTTGGTCAATACAAGGATAGTTATTCATGTCCTCTGCTGCTACTTGAGTCTATAATCTTGAGTGTATCTCTTCAACTCACTGCTGTTTGTGTATGCATCACCATTGTGTTATGATTACTTATGCAAAAAGGATCTGTTTCAGAGATGCCCTTGGCATATTTTTTGCTCCAGTGGACAGTGGCACATGCTTACAGTGTTAGCTTGAGCTGTAGTTGAGAGAGACTTTCACTACAGACCTGCATCTTTCCTTCTAACAATATTGGCTGGTTGCAGCTTCAGCTAGACTTTTTGGCTCTGGGAGAAGAATATTAAAAAGTGCCAGTGGGACTCATGTGCCCATAAAAATTCTGAAAATGCTTTTAACTTTTTCCAGCACAGGTTCTCTGGAGCTGGTTCTTCCTACCTGCTGAGCTGTGTTGTCCATGTAGTCCACAAAGACAATAGGTAGCCCTCAGGAAGGCTTGAGAACTGCATTAAAACCAACGTGAGAAGTAATAGAATTGAGACCTTTTTTCTAGTGTTCTCCACACTCTGAAACAGTCCACAAAGTCAGAACTCTAATCCTGTGACTTTACCACAGGATTGATCCCTTCTTTACATTCCCATAGAGTATTGCTGTTTTGGAAGTGAGGCTGCAGAAAAAGCAACTAGTTTATTCTGCTCTGAGTTCTTTTTATCTTATTTTTTTTCTTTTCAGCTCTCTTTCATAGCTTTATTCATGCTAATCCCAGACCAAAAGGATCCTCCTTTTTATATATCTATATATAACATTTCAGCATAATGGGTCTTTGATTGTCTACTGATATCTATGAGCTCTCCAGAAAACCAGATGTGAAAGAGATTTGTGTACCTTTTTTTATCATTTCACTAAAACTTCCCTTCATATCCACACTACTGTGCATCTTTTTCTGCAATGTATTTGGAAGTGTGAAGATTTTGCTTGTTATCCTTGAATGGATGCCTCCACATTACCTTGTAGCTGTCAGACTGGGTCAGAGGATAGGAGCAGTTGGTGCTGAAATATCTAAGTCTGTATTATAAATACTTCCAGGATGTATGGATATTTCAGGCTAGATTTAGTCTGATTCCTTGGAGTGAATGCTACCCTACTATCACAAAGAACACTACTTGATTTGAATATTTATGTTTACGCTATGGTTCGAAAAGTGTTTCGTGTGACCCTGCAGCAGAGTTTCTGGTTTGGTTTCCTCCAAAAGCACTCTTGCATGCGACTCAACAGTACAACTGTAGTGTGAATCACTCCACACTTGAATCAACTGCAAATGTGGTAGAGGAGAGAGGAATGAGTTCACCAAAAACCATACTACTGCTCTCTGATGAAATGCTGATGTATGTGCAGCCTAAGCCCAGCAAGTAGCCACAAGAAAGTGTAGCCTGGTGACTAGGATGCTCAGTGGAAATGTGGGTTACCTAATTTCACACTTGTGCTACAACTAGCATTTTGCATACTCCTTGGAAGGCACTGATATTGTCTTAAGTTCTCCACTTGTAAGATATATTCCCCATTGACGTAGCAACACTTGAAAGACTAAGGAGATAGTACTACAGTGGTAAAAAATATACCTTGCTAGAAAAAAGTCATGAAAGTCTGAGGCCTAGAAATTAACATGCATAAGGAAATTATATATTTCTACACACTTCACAAAATAAATATCATGAGTAGACTTCAATATCATGAGTAGACTTCATCCCCCACTGTTTTTGGTGACAGGTCATATCTGCTACAGGATTGACCTCAGACTTGATTTACATGAAGGACGTGGCAACGTCATAATCACCCTTGGATTAAAAAAAATAAATATCCAAGCATGTTCACTTTCATGGACATGTTATAAAGGCCTAGATAGTACCAGTTCCTGCTGCTATTAGCACAGCTAAGTTTTTACGTTTATAGTCGTCTGTACAGCAGTGATGAAGTAAATTGAGCAGAACAGCTGCAGGGCAGCTCCATCAGCATTCTTCGGGCTCAGTGGCTTTTCATCCATCTCTGTGCATGCTAGCTCCACGTCTGTGCAGCACTATGCTGACTTCTTTGTTTCCTTTTATTTGCTGTTCATTTCAGCTGTGAATAGGTTTTGATAGATGACAGGAGGTTTGCAATAAAGAGGACCAAATAATAATACAGGAATGAAGCTGAGCTAAAAGCTTTCCCTTAAGAGACATATCCACACAGATCTGGGAGAGAAATCAAGGTGCAGATAATTAGAATGAATCTGGGCTCTCACCAGCATCAGCTAGTAGAGAAAGGAACAGATATTGTCAAGACAGGAAGGATGAAATTTGAGTAAAAGTCCAGTAGCTCCTGGTGATTTATTTGGCAGTGAATGTGCAAAAATATGGATGAAAAAGTAAGCTACTGATGAGGAATCTGGAAAGCTGCTGTGTGCACCCACCCGTTGCTCTCAGCAAACAAGGGAAGATTTTATCTGCCTGTTCCTAAATCACAATTCTTCATGGTTAGCACTGTGACCATAGGGAAGCACCTCTGATTGGGCTAGCTTTGACCTGGAGGCACCACATCATCTCAAGGGTCCTTGTTCCTGCAGTCTCAGTCTCCCAAACACTTTGAGTTTCTGTTCTACTTCCACACAAGCTAGACAGAGAAGGGGAACTTTAAGGTGCAATTCAGCTACTAAAGTATGTAAACTCTCTGCAGTGACCCAAAACTCCTTTAGAAAACCCAGGAACTACAGACTTAGGATCTTAGTTTTGATATTTGTTTTAGTGACAAAGAGCTCTGTGTTTTCAGCATACGGACTCCATTGCTGTGCTGTTAAGCTGTCAGGAAACAACTCCAAACTTATGCCATACAGCCATTAACATTGGTGTAGTCTCCATCCATTCAAAATCTGGCAGCCTACATCCTCTTGTCAAAGAAATTGGTTCAGTGAAGAAGCAGGTTGTAGCATAAGAGAAGCTGAATCAGAGAACAATTTAGTGCAAATATGTGTCTCCTCAGAGGAAAAGGCAGATAAAGCACTTAAGAATATTCACCAGGAAAGCTACATCAAGCTTTCTTCATTTCTCCCAAGATAGTAATTTTTGTCTGACCAAATCAGCCGTCTGCTGGAATGCAGATGGATCAGTTTATTCTCTTTCATTGAGACAGTTTGCTTGTGGAGAACATTTATAGTCCTTTTCAAAGCCATGGAACATTGTATACATGTGTCCCAAAAGCACAAAGTACTACTCCTAGATTGTTTCTTTCTCCCTTCTGCAGGGTGCTTGTATCCCTGATCTATTGGCCAGTCTGCTGCTCACCGGAGTGCCTCCTGCCCTGTTCAGACTGGAACAGGTCAGCTCAAACCACATAAATCCTGGATCATCATTTGACTTGGTCTTGAACAGGCCAAGGAGGCAATTTATTACAGCAACTATTTTCACTTGACTTGGATCACAGGAATTCCTGCTGTGTCTCAGTCTGCTTTCTTTCAGCTACCCAGGACTTGTCATTAAAAATGAAAGATCGACTATGTCCTCATGTTAATGTCTTGTCAGTGCCCAGCTCAGCCAGGAGGCAGAAGCCATGTTACACTACAAAGCAGACTTTGTCAGCAGTGATTCCTGTGATTAATAGAAGGTCTTCAGAAAAATAAAATCCTCAAAGAAAGAGGGGGAGAGAAAAAGGACACAGTCTAGGAAAAACCTTCTAGCAAGACTGCTGACATGTTTATTTATTAAACCACTAAAAGGCCTGGTGATTTCCTGGTGCTCAGATTGGGAGAGGTCACATAACAGCAGGAAGAAAAAGGCATAACTTCAGTGGTGAAGAAAACCACTAATTTATCTGTTTTTTGCACTTTAATGCTAGGTCGAGGCATTGCATGCTTGCTGTATTTTGAAACAACAGTAGGGAAAATTTCTTAGTCTTTTAATTATGTTTTGAAGGCTCTAAGAGTTAAGAAAAATTTTATACTCTATTTAATAAAATCTTCAGTCTTAGAAAAACTATGGCAGAGAGTGCTGTAGGTGCCACTTCTTTTTAATGTGTCTCATAGCAATTGTCTGAAGCACACTAGCTCACACAATGTGTTTTTCTGCATCTGATAGTCATGTTATTAACTGGGTTGAATGCCCAGGTTATAGAGCTAATAGCACAATTCTCTTTTGCTGATTTGCTTTTCCTTTCTAAACTGTTTCCCCTTTTTCAGCTTTCACACTGTGATGTATTTTGTACTTAAATACAAATAATACAAAATTCTCCCTGCTTGTACTAGCAGGAGGGAAATCACACTTACTTATGCCCCAAGAAAAAGGAGCCTTGACTGGTGAGATCCCTCAGAGTGCTGGTTGGTTTGTGACCACACCAGAAACATTGTGCTGCATCTGTACTAAGAATAAATGTCAAAGTCTCAGTCTCCAAAATTCAGGCACACATTTTAGATGCAGATGTCTGGCACCGTTTTGGAAAACACTTAGGAAGACTTTTATCAGTGGTTGCAGGCGTACCAATTAAAGCCACTGTGCAGATCTCCATCACTGATATGGATTAGCTCCCTTCAACTCAGGCTTTCAGGAGTGATTTGAACTAGTCCAGTCTCACCATACTCTTGGCATGGTTTTTGCATGTTTCAGTTGTGGGGGGGAAGTGATGGTGGCTTGGGAGACCAGTTATATCTTCAGCTATTCCCTACAAAGTCATGCAGTACCAGTCTAAATACCTGTCCTTTACTTGTTTTAACAAGGAATTTCTACCTACTAACACAGTTTCTAGTGACCAACTGTGATAAAATACTGTTGATTCACATCTTGTAGGCATTTTCTCATAGATTTAGCTCTGTGGGAAAAAACTGTTCAGTAGTTAGTTCTAGTACCACAAAATAGCTGCAAGTGTGCAATGAAGTTCATAATTTCTGCTATGAAGCAATCAAAATGCCCTCAGAACAATAATCTACATATATTTTGGAAAGAAACCTTAAGTATAGACCAGCCCTAAGATTAAAACTATTCTAAGAGAATAAGATTGCAACATTGCTTAGAAAATAGCTCCCAGTCCCAGCAATCTTGATCACAATGAAGAATTTTTGATGGAAGCGAGAGAGAACCACTAAAATTTTTGACAGAGAAAATGTTGCAAAACATAAGCTAAAATTCTGACATGAATTTGGAGGCATGAATAAGTGAAAAAACCTGTGAATTCTGTTTCTCTCGCTTGTAATAATTTGCCTTGGAGTACATTCCCTTATTTGGAATGACCAGGTAAGAAGAATGATATTCTATCGTTAAAAGAACAGATAGCCTCCCAACTTCATAGAGATTTAGTTCCTGTATGTCACAGAAGTGCAGCCAAATGATGAATTTATTGCCTTGAACAAGAGTTTAAAATTAGCAGAGAACTCCTTGAATGATATGAAGAAAGGAAGCACAAGTGATGTAATGCAAGTTCTTTTTAATTGTGACATCTTAAACCTCACCACAGAAAGAAAGCAGAAGGTAGCAGAAAGATTATCTGCTACCGATAACCATTCTCTGTGAAGAGAAAGAAAAGCCATTATTTACAGAAACAGCACTGAAAGTGTATCTGTAGTGCAGGGGAGGAGACAGCTTGTGGTACTAACCTTGTTGCACCCGTATAAAGGATTTCTTGGCCCCAAGAAATGCCTTTGTGTAAATAACCATGAAGATGAGGTTCCAACCTTCTCATCATAGCCAACAGAAAAGGCTGCAAAAGCTATATCAAATTCCATTAGCTGTTAAGTCAGACAACTTATCTCCTCTCTTCCGCATGCTGATCTTGCCTACACTGATGCAGACAAGGCATATTTTTATGATGATTTTTTAAATTTCATGAATTAGATCTGCAGTTGCCTCTACCAGTGGTTGGGAATGCTTCATACATATGCAGGTGATGTTGTGGATGCATCTGCAACAGTCAAAAGTGAATGTGCAGTTAAACCTACTTTTCTCTTTGTTGACATTCAGCAGCAGATAGGATTTTCCCCACTAGTATTGAATAGTGCTGCTGAAGTAAATGCCTGTGTCTTTGCAGTGCACCTCCTAGGAATGGTAGGAAAGCAATCTCCATTTTTCAGCTGACTATGTCTTTAGATGATTTTCCAATTATGCTTATCTGCTTTTTCCTGTGAAAAAAACAGTTTAACTCAAGAGGGTAAAGCCTTATATATGTCAGATGGCGTAACTGCAGAATGGGTGGGACAAATATACTCTGCTGACATTTAGCTGGAGGTAATAGAATGTATATGAGAGAAACTGCTGCCAAGGTGTTCCTTTAACAGCTCATGGTCTCCTAGGAGGTGACATTTTGAATCTGGTTTGCATTTGGAGATCTTGCAAAAATGTCAAGCTCTCTGAAAGTGATTACAAGTGAATGAACTGCATGCATCCACCTGTGGATTTAGGAATAACCAGATATAACTTTTTCTGAGCCACCTTGTTCCATGCTGGTAAAAAATGTCATAGTCCTAGATTTTCACAGGTCATCCATGAGTTTAACTAGTAAAACAAGGAGGTTTATAGCACAAAACCATGAAGAACTTGTTCAGTTTTTGACAAAGCAACAGAAAGACCCCTGAGAACACTGAAAGTGGGTTTGTATGCCAAATTATTTTGTAGTGGTTAAGAGCCAGACTGTAATGAGGCAGACGTAGCCCAGAGTATCTGGAGTGGTCTAATGTTTGATCTCCAGTTTTGAGTACTTTTGAGTTAAGATTATACTGTCAGTTGTTTTGAAGAAATGTGCAACTTTTCTGACAGAAAAAATTGTATCAATACTTTATGGCAAAGTCAAACTACCAGTTTTGCCAAACTACCAGTGATAGAAAATTATATTAATTAATGCCTTGTCACTGTCTTCCATTGTGGCCAAGATATGAAAGAATCCCATCCAATCCTACATTTGTGCTAGACACACATGTTAACGCAAAACCTGTAAATTCTGCAATGGTGGAGTCAAATCTTGCTAGACCTGGCACATGAGAGTTGAAAGGTGCAGGTGAATTGGTGTCATCATGGCATGAGCCATGACAATGCTGGAAAGCCATGCAATCCAGGAGAGTGTACCCTTTCAGGCCATGTATCAGTTCACCTGAAGCTGAGGGTAGATCCACTATCTGCAAGAAGAGATCCAGAGCACTGAACAGAGTTAGTAAATGTGTAATCAAACTAAAATCACTGATGATGTAAGGTTAATGTAGTCTGACTTTTGACAAAAGGACATCTGAGATAAGATCCAGACATTAAAGGATGAAGATACATGCCTTCACCTAAGCTTAGCTGTGCCACATGGTAATCAGTTTCAGTGATTTCAGAGGGGGCACTTATAGACTAAGTTACTGTTCAATTAGAGAAGATGCATCAACCTCTGGCTTCTATGGATAATCTTAGAAAATTGTATATAATTAGAAAAAATTATAGTGTTTGCTTTCAAAGTACTACTTGTTTTCACTAGCAAACATAATACCCAGATATGGTATATCCTTCTCAGTTATACACAGATCAACTCCCCAGTTAAAATAGCTAGTGAAATTGTTTCATTTCCCAGCCACAACATTCAAAAGAGGCATGACTTGCTGGTCAAAACTCCAGTGATGTTTCTTATTAAAGCTATATGCTTTAGAGAGTTCAGTAAAGGATTTTTTGACTCCCTACTAGAGGAAGAGATCAAGTGCTTTAAAAGCAAAAGCCAAACTAAAAAGAGAATAAATTATGATTTTGGTTTCATGATATTGGGCTATGATTTTCACCTAAAAGTTTTAATATTTTAGGACAGAGCATAAGTTAATGTGTAATGTCAAATTATGTCACATCCATCACCTTCCAGACAATGCTTAGGGCATTATGAGAAATATAACAACTAACGCTTCACAGAATCACAGAATAAGCTGAGTTGGAAGGGATCCACAAGGGTCATTGAATCCAACTCCTGACCCTGCACATCTCCATTCCCAAGACTCATATCACATGCCTGAGAGTATTGTCCAAACTTCTTGAACTCTGTCAGACTGGTGCTGTGACCAGTTTCCTGGGGAGCCTGTTCCAGTGCCCAAATACCCTGGTGGTGAATCTTATCCTAATATCCAACCTCAACCTTCCCTGACACAACTTCAGGCCATTCCCTTGGGTCCTGTCACTGTCACCACTGAGATGAGATCAGTGTCTGCCCCTCCTCACAAGGGAATTATAGCTGCAGTGAAGTCTCCCCTCAGTCTCCTCTTCTCCAGCCTGAACAGACCAAGGGATCTCAGCCACTCCTCACACGGCTTCACCCCAAGGCCCTTCACCTTTCTCATGGCCTCCTTTGGACACTCTCTGACAGCTCAATGTCTTTTTTGTGTTGTGTCACCAGAACTGCCCCAGCACTGGAGGTGAGGCTGCCCCAGTGCAGAGCAGAGCAGAGCAGGACAATCCCCTCCCTTGCCCGGCTCTGATGCTGTGCCTGATGCCCCCCGGGCACGGGGCCCTCCTGCCTGCCAGGGCACTGCTGACTCATGTTCACCTTGTCATTGACCAGGATCCCCAGGTCCCTTTCCTGCACTCATTTCTGCTTTCCAGCTTGTCATTCATTTGTCTGTCTGTACATCCAGGGTTGCCCCATCCCAGGTGCAGAACCCAGCACCTTCTCTCGTTGAATTTCATGCAGTTGGTGCCTGCCCAATCCTCTCATTTGTCAAGGTCTCTCTGCAGGGCCTTCCTGCCTTTGAGGGAGTCAACTGCTGCTCCCAGTTCTGTGTCATCTGTGACCTTACTTAGTAACCCTTCCAGTCCTGTGTCCAAGCCATTTCTGAAGCTGTTGAAGAGCACAGGGCTGAGCATGGAGCCCTGTGGAACCCCCCAGTGACAGGTGACCAGTCTGGTGTCACCCCATTCACTGTAACCTCTTGTGCCTGACCCCTGAGCCAGCTGATCACCCATCACATGATGTGATTATCCAGCCATGTGCTGGACAGTTTGTCCAGAAGGATCCTGTAAGAGATAGCATCAAAAGCTTTACTGAAATCCAGAAAGATTACATCAACTGGCTTCCCTTGGTCAGCTAGGTGGGTTATCTTATCATGAAAGGAAATCGGGTTTGATAAGCAGGACGTTCCCCTCATGAAGCCATGCTGGCTGTGACCAGTCGCTGTGACCTAAAACCACTGTTTTTCAGGTGTTTTTTCAATATTTCCCAGAATAATCTTTTCCACAACTTTACGTGGCATTGAAGTGAGACTGACAGGTCTGTAGTTTCCGGGGTCCTCTTTCTTGCCCTTCTTGATAATTGGAACATCAACTCCAGTCAGCTGGGATCTCTCTGGATTCCCAAGACTGCTCAAAAATCAACAAGAGAGTTTTTGAAATGACATCACCCAGCACTCTGACGATTCTTGGATGAAAGCCACCAGGCCCCATTGATTTGTAGGGATCCAGCTGGAGCAGCAGATCCTGCACAACTTTAGGTTTGACTAGGAGTTCAACATTCTTGCAGTCATGGTCCTCCAAGCATTAAGACCCTCCTGATCCTTCACCTATGTTGAAGACAGAGGCAAAGGATACATTAAACACCTCTGCCTTATCTATTTCACTGTTGATGAGGTGACCATTCTCATTGTGTAATGGACCAATGTTATTTCTACACTGCCTTTTGCCTTTAATATATTTGATAAAACTCTTTTTATTTTCCCACACATTTCTGGCTAACTTCAACTCCAGTAGAGCTTTGGCCATATTTTCTCCCTACAGTGGCAAACAACATCTCTCTGTTCTTCTCATATCATCTGACTTTACTTCTACTGTATGTACACATTCTTTTTTTGCCTCATTTCCAAGAGAGGATCCCTGTTCTGCTTGACTTCCAGCATTTGGGAATTGCTCCTATGCGCTTAGGTGGTGAGGTTTGAAAAGTGACCAGCACTGATGGACCCGGGCACTGGCAAAAGCATTTTCCCAGGGGACTTTATTCACTAGTGCCCTGAGCAGCTGGAAGTTTGTTCTCCTCATGTCCAGAGCTGAGGTTTTGCTGGACTTTTCCTCCTGACAACAGTTGTTCCATGATCACTGTGGCCAAGGCGGCCAGTCATCTCCTCTTTGCTCGTGAGATCCTCCCTGTTGACAAGCAGCAGATGCAGGAGGGCATCTTTGAGTTAGTTCCGTTAGGACCTGCTCCAGAGAGCTGTCATCCAGGTTTTCTAGGAAGCCTCCAACCTGGGTTGTACTAGTTGTGTGATGGTCTCAGTTAACTTCTGGCAAGATGAAGTCCCCATGAAAGGACGAAAGCAGTTGACTTGGAATTGTCCCTTAGTTCCTTAATGAATTTGTTGTCATTATTGTCCTGGCTAGGAGGTCTGTAGAAGAGTCTCACATTGACATCCACATTATTTGTTTGTCCCTTGATTCTTAACCAGAGGCTGTCAGCTGTGCCATTGCCAACTGTGAGCTCCATATATTCTAACCCTTTTGTTACTTTTAGTCCCATTGCAGAGAGATGGGCCAACTGGATATAACTTTCCAGATTTTCCCATGCTTTGAGAACTCAAGTAAAGACATAATCCAGAAACAGAAACCGTGCACATTAGTAAAACCTCTTAGCCTTCAGATAAGCAAACATACGGGAGATTAAAGAGATGCTTTCTCTCTGCACTTCCTAAAGGAGCATAGGCCAGTCATGTATTCCCGAAGGCCTTTGTCCTCTCTCACTTCTTCAAAGCCACAACATGTGCTCCTTAAAATGTGCCCTGTTGGTGCAATTCAAAAACTCTGACTCTTGTGTCTGTGGTATGCTAAACATGGCTCATCAAGTGTAGAACAAACAGTTACAGCACAATCCAAAGTCAGTAGGAAAAATCTGTTTTTCTCCTGCAGGCTTGTGGAGATTATCAGCTCAGTTTTACCTGTTCTCTCTCAGCTGTTTATCTGTCCTGTGACATGCATGGTCTAAATTCAAAATTAAAAATATTCCTGAGGCAATGAAAGTCTTTAAGCACTTGCATTCCAGAGTACATCAAAACACAGTAAAGGCTGATGCTTCACTTTGGATAGCTACGCTTGGTTTCAACTTTTTTGGAATCACATTAGTTTACAGCACTGTCATTGCCTGCTGGGGCAGAAGTCACATGCAAGGCAGGCCCATGATGTGAGAGGCTTCCCTGTCTAATGAGGCAGTCCATCTGTGCAGGCTGCACCAAAGTGGAAGCTGATGAATGAACAGTATTTGTAACTATGGAGTTTTTCCAGAGCTCGAACCCTGAGCCTAAAAAAAAAAGCTGTGTCATACGCAAAACTCACCTCCTTTTAAAATGTAGATTTTGTAGTGTACTTGCATCTCTCTTTACCTGCCCTGTTTCTTTTGTTCCCTCCCTTCCTCCTTAGCATGAACACCAAATAGTGTTGAATAAAGTGTCTCCTTTAGAGAATTAGCTACCATCTTGAGATAAAAAACAGCATAGAGCCTGTACCAGGGTAGCAATAATCATTTTGTGCAGCTCTCATCTTGACAATAAACCCGTAATAGCAGTGGAATAGAGCATGAAGAAGGCATAAAATTACATCAGGGTTTCAATTACCTTTCGTATTACCTGTAACTCAAATACTTACTGCTTCAGCGTTAGAAGTATTATTTACTTTTATAAGATTTTAAAATAACACCTTAAAGAGGCAGCCTGCCCTGTAGACAGAGAATCCAGCTCTGAAAACAAACGAAGAGCAGGAAATTTCAGAAGGTTTCAGGGTAAGCCCCCAAATGTCAGGCTGCTTGTTTAAACCATTCCTGCTGAAATATAGCAAGCTACATTTCTTGTGGGATTTTCAGAAACTAGAAGTGTATTAGAAAGTCTCTTTTTGAAAGAACCACTGTACTTTAATATCAAGTATTGCATGGAACATGATATTGTGCAGCATAATGAATAAAGAAGAGAGACGGTGTTTGGTGATTTTGGGTTTCATTTGTTGGTTGTTTTTTTCTCTTTTTTATTTTCCTTCCTCTTTAAATCAATAAAATTACTTGATCCTCAGCAGCTTCAATTTGTGAATAGTTCAGTCTGAGTTTAAAGTAAGTTTGTGACTGACTGCCTCTTCCCTTATTCAGGCTATTCAAATAGTCTCTTCACAATGTGTACCAAGTAACAGATAAAAATAACTGTCATGCTTAATTTCTTTTAACAGTACAGGTAGGTTGCTTGGATTTTTCACATTTATTTCCTGAGAACAGCATGAGTACAAGACAGTTTCTAAGAACACAAGAAATGCCCTACTGGACTGGAAAAATTAGTTTTGACACCCGCAAGAAGAAGCTCCACAGCTGTACTGGTCTGTATCCACTGTACTTCCTCCAGCATCACAATCACTATACTAGGGATGCCACTGGACATGTCTCTGCCTTGTCCCTTTAATATGTTTTCTAAATCTATTATCCATTGGTTTATTAACATGGAGACATTTGTCTTTCTGGGTTTTTTTGTTGTTGTTGCTCTTGTTTGTTTGTTTTGTTTGTTTTTTCTTCTGCATAATACCCTCATCATCTACACGGTGTGTGAACTGCCATGATTAGTGCTACCAGCTCAGAAACTTCTAAGGAGAACAGACAGTGAACCCAAGAACTGCTATAAATTATGGCTTGTTAAACAGCTTCATAATTTTAAATGTCAAAGATATGACAGCGAAAAGATTGAGTGCTCAGGAATTTTTAATTCACAGTCTAAATTTCAGACCATCTTAAAATAAGCTCTCATAGTATCTAGAGGCAGAAGCAGTAAAAGTAGTCATAACTTTCAGGAATTTTAGCCTCTAGCAGTGCTTGCTGCAGATAAAGGATCAGCAGAATAGGTTCACACTCAATAAGGACACACTATTTAATAAGGAATTAGGTTAGCAAAGGAAGACAGATGGCAAGAGCAGACAAGACAGTTTGAGACCTAAGGCCTAATTCAGATTTGACACAGCTAAGCTGAATGGCCATTGAAGTCAGTGAGGTGTTTACATATTTTTATCAGAGCTGAATTTGCAGAAGGAGGTGAATAGTTGACTTCAAACAGATGTTTGAGGTTTTTTTTTTTTAATGTTTGGGGTTTTTTTAAAGCTGGGATGATCATATGAATATTTTGTGCTATCCCAAAGCTTACACTTTTAAACCCAGTAGATTTAATGAGCAGAGATGTTTCCTAGATAATGCAAAAGTAGTTGAAAAACAGTGCCTGGCCTAAGGCTTTGTATATATATAACAGAAACAAACAGAAGGAGACAAGCAGAGGCTTGTTCTGTGCAACCTAAGTCGAAGAAGTATGAATCCTTGTTCCCTCACTCTGAGGTTGGTCTCTTTTTGAGTTTCTACAAGAGTTGCTGTGGGGTGCCCAACTCTCCTTAGAGTTAGAATGGGAAGTATATTCATTGTGTAAGTGAATATTTGAATATTTGGAGAAGGAGTGCTGGAAGCTAGCAGTTCACCATTTCTGCATTTCTTTCTGTCTAGGTACCTCTTGGCTTCTGTCTAGCTCTGGATAATCTGAGAAACAATGCTGAGAGACGAACGGGTTAACACATAGTCTCCCTTTGTCTTCTCCTTTTCAATGAACCAGTACCAATAACTTCTGATTTATAATACTTTATTTTATTTTGGCTATAAAATGAGAAGATATATCCTATCTTGGTAAAATGGCATATTATTTCGTATTTGCTGCTATGTAATTGCATCTGTCTACTGTGGTTTAAGGCATATGGATTGCCCTACCCACTTTTGTTCAGGGTGCTCCTGTAAAAAAATCAGTGATTCGGGAAATCCTTACTGGAAAATTGTACATTAGTTGAGAGTGAGAGACCAAAATGCTGCAGAAATTTGGAAAAGCAAAGCAAAAGAGAAAGGAAGACAAAACATTTGTGTTCTTGTGGAGGTATTTTTTTGCCCCCCAAAAACATTGTCAGGACACTGGTTATACAAGGAAGCAGTAAAAGATGCAGCCATGATGGGAGCAGTCATGCTTCTCCTATGTAAAGCCATGGCATTTCCTGTAGCAGTGCATGGACATAAAGCAAGGACAGGTCATCTTTCCTTGGCTTTAGCACACCCTGGAAACAGCCTGGTCTAATACATAACAAGAGCTGCCTCTGTAGCTAACAGCTCTTGATGCCAGTGACGCACACCTGCAAGGGCAGCAGAAGCTTTCCTCGTGGTGGCTGCTAGCATGTTGAACACAGAACTTTAGCTGATGGGATACATCAGCAATAATTGTACATACAGGAGGTCTGGGGGCTGTAATCATTTCCACCTTGGGCACTGAAGCACCCTGAAGTGTTTTTAACAGGGCTCCTTGCTGCTGTGAAACAGAGTTATCTGCCTGGTAGCTCTTCGGTTTATGGCTTGTCCTCTGTACAGATTAAATGTGCATGCATTGTAACAGTGAAGAAACATGGTGGCATCAGAAAACTCTTTTTTCTGAGGAAATGGCTGAGCTACCACATTGTAGGCAGTCACTTCATTGTCTCCTGTCTTAGTTCCTCATTTTTCATACAATGATAGCATTTCTCTGCCTTAATAGGATGCTGGTTTTTTTTTGTTTTTTTTTTTTATTTTTTTTTTAATACACATTAAATGCCAAAATACAGCTTACAGCATCTATTGCACTTCAGTTGCTAAAGACCACTTCAATTCTTCACCTACTGCCTGGAAATAATAAAAGATATTCCACAAACACTTAGGATGCTTGGTGCTTCAGTAAAATCTAGTGTACCAGGTCAGTTGCACAAGGCACACATGCTATTGTGCAAGATTCTATCACTTTGCTATAAGCATAATAATGTTGCCATTAAACTAGTTATGATTCTTGAGGGGGGGCTAACTTCACATTATGTCAGCTGCCAAGCCAAGGCTCATGTTTGTAACCACATAGGAATTATCACTTTAGCTGAAAACAAAAAGTATAGTCTGATGGAAATACATATTATTTGAAAAATGTGGTCATTTTCATGATAGTAATAGTTTTTGATTAAACAATTTCTGGGAACAGTTCTGGTATTTTAATCTACCCTATAGCCCCTCGAGTTCTCTTCCACCAGCAGCCCCACTCTGTCTAATACATCACCGCATCATTCCTCACCCATTTTGCTAGATGTTAATCTTGTTTAACTTAAGATCTATAAACCTTGCAGTTCAGATGACATTGCCCTCTATTTTACCATATATTATCTCACAGAACTGTACAAATGACAGTTTTGATTCAGGTAGAAATCAAAAAGAGGAACTGTAAAAGAAGAACTACTTGAACTGAACCACACAGCTTTGCTGGTAATAAGAACTAATCCAAATGTCAATTTAAGTTTTCTTTGCATGATTTGTATTTTCAAAAACTTTGGAGTTTGAGCTTGTTAATATCAAAGGTAGGCATGCACAGTGGGCTGTGCAAAATCTTGAAGGTGAGTCAAGGAGTCACACAGGCTAAAGAATATGTAAGCAGAGTTTTAAGATGTAAACAAATAGCAAGTAGCCCTTTCTGCATAACTTCAGCATGCTGTACCTCATTGCTCAGTTGGAAGTTCTTTCTTTTAATATGTCTTTCATAAATATTTGATATGCAGACTGAAGTCTTACATCTCCTTACTAAGGGAAATGGATGGGATTGATTACAGTGACAGTAATAACACAATTATAAATATTTTTTTTTACAATGGGAAGATTTACAATATATTCAGGACTTTTTGGCAACAGAATAGACTTTTGCTTTAAACTTAACTTCATGGAAAACTGGTATTTTTAATATTAATATATTGATTTAAATTTATGGCTTATGGAAAGTAGCCCATCCTTTCACGTAAATTTCTTAGGATTCAGGCCTGCAAAGATTTACACACAGAGATTCATTGTGTATTCTGGTCCCAGAAAATCAGAAACAAGACTCCCTTTGATTGCAGTGGTGTCAGGACTCCAGCTGTTGCTTTCAGAGCAGGCAGTATTGCACAGCTGAAGGTTTACCAGATTTTGTAAAATGTAGAATGTGATTCCAGTTTTTTGACATAAGACATCAGAAATTTTTAATCATTGCCATATTCTTGCCACATTTTAGGACACTTGTGTTACATTTCCAACAAAAAAAAAAAAAAGTGAGTCCTATTTCAGTCAAATTGAGGCTTGATAAAATTGAAAAACCCAAAGGCAAATACTAACAAAAGGATCTACTGTTTAGAATTAATACCAAACATTTTTTCGTAAACTTAAGCCTATATTTGTTGCGTCAGGGGATGTTTTCAGCACATACATGAACGCACACACACACAAACACACCCTATTCATTTCTGCAGGTATGAAACTGCTCAAGACTATGAGGTCTTGGTCAAGCTCAGCCCAGTTCTGAGTCCAGCATAAAGCAAATCTAATCTTTGAGACTGACTAAACCCTTCAAGAGAGAACTGACAAGGGCTGCTACAGCAACCATTCTCCACAGAGAGCTTATTTTTAAATCTAAATAGCAAATGAGAGGGAAGTTGATGTCTGAGCCGGAATGTGCTCATTTTTTTCTGGCTGAAGCTGATCTTTCAGGTCTAAAAATTTGTCAAGACTGAGGCTGGATTGTCTTTGAGGTTAATGTTATGGAGGCATTTCAAATTTTTCTTCAGGTCTGGTATGGTCTGATGTGGACATAATGCTCTGTACAGCACATCTCTGCACAAATAACATTAATGGATGCACACAAAACCACAGGTGCTGGCTCACCCATTTTCTGGGAAAGCCTGGACCTACGTCCATCTCTAAATCATATGGTTCTCTGTCACTCCTGTGCAAAACCTGTACTTTGCCTAGCCCTGAAATTTGCCTAGCTCCTGATCTTTGTGGCCTATGATCCTCTCTGTTCTGAATTACAGGGACATCAGACTCATGTTTGGATTGTGGTTGTTCTGACTTGGAACACTTGCAGTGGGCTGCAGCAAACCTCAAAAAATGATCAAATGTGAGTTTTCTGTGTGCACCCCAAGTTGACTTTTGCCTATAGAGTTTTTATTTATTGTAGACTAGGTGACATGTTTGTTGCTTCCAGGAAATAAAGACACTGACTTGTAACTGGTATAAAGACTCACTGGTGGACTAGCTAAGCAGGCTGGAGCCTAAGCTCCATGTTCAGCCCCATGAGTGCTGTGAAGAACTGATATTTTGTCCACCTGCAATTTATTGTGCTGCCTGGTGCTTCCCTATATCTCCTCAGACTGGGAAAACCTGCAAGTATTCCTCTTTTTCTCTTCTCACAGGACTCCCTTGCACCAGAAGTCTCTTTTCTCCTTGATGCACTTCCCTTCAACTCAGATGGGCTGGGAGATCTGCCATAGCTTGCCCAGCTAGGCACTTGTCTATCTTCGCCTGACTCCTACTTCAAGAGTCAGAATGGGAATATATGTTGAACTACAAAAAACTCACTCATCTGACCACCTGCTTGGGAGTACTGATGCCAGTTTGCTTCAGTAGAGAGGGAATCCCATTCCCCGACTGTGCCAGGGGCAATTTTCCACACAAGGGCCCTGAATTAGCTGGCAGTAATATTGATACTTAAAAATCACCATGTCATTATATGGACAGAGTGCCACTTTACCTCTACCAAAGCACACAGATTTTATTCAAGAGAGGATTTCTTTTTAAGCACAAAATTAACTGAATGCAGCTAGCAACTCTGTCTTGGTGACTCTGATATATTTAGTATTAATTATTTGTACTGAAACAGGCAGAAGCCACCAAAACTGCTATGCAGCCTGATGGAGATAGTCACTATAATCACTAATTAATGCTCACATTGCTGTCTTAAGATGAATAGTGTCCCCACCTGAAAAATTAGACAGCAGATAGGCTGAGGTAGAGAGCTCAGGTGACTTGAGTAAGGAATGCAAAGACCATGTCTTTGAGCAGTGACCAGATTTGCAGAGCTTCTGGCTTCAAGGTTGTGTTTTACTCGCTTATTTCCTCCCAGTTCTGAGACCTCTCTGACGGGCTAGGGGGTCTACAAGACATTTTTTCACTAAGATCTTTCACTAAGATCTTTCTGGCATACGATAGTCTTGCCTCAACCTTTACTACTTGATTTGACTTTTTCTTACTTTATGTAGTGGAAGTGAGGAAGGGAAGATTTGTTTTGGGGTCAGACATTATATCTGGACATAAGTACTACAAACATCAGTATTGTCTAAGGGTTTCAAGATGCACATTACACTGGAAGATTTGTGTATAGGGGATGATGAGTCTAGGAAAAGCAGTCACTCCCCATCTTTGTTCTTGGAAACAAACTTCTGCAGAAAAGTTTCTTCAAAAACTTTAGCATCTGTCAAACAGGTGTGCTAGTCTTTATATGCATGACAATACATGTTAGACCAGAGTCTTCCTTTCTGACAGCAGCATCAAACTGGGTCTCTGCTCTGCTTCACAGACTTCCATGTGGTGCATCAGTGCTCAAATGAGTGCTGTGCAAATATGCAGGCAGCTGAGGGGAAAAAGGCAGCAGCCAGGAGGGAAGGGAAAATCAGAGAGCTGGCCACAGTCAGCAGGAAAAGGAGCAATGTCCAGTACTGACAGTATACAGCTGTGGATCTCTTGCCCATAGCTAGCTTCCTAATTAGACACACTTGACTTGAAATTGTAATGTCAGCCCTGCAGGCTTCACGTAGAAGTGCTGTGCTGGGTGAAGCCAGGGAATTTTCCTTTTGACTCTGAATAGCAAAGTTTCTGGAAAAAAAATAGAGCTCTAAAAGAACAAGATCACATAGAATTCACTAATAATAATTAAAATCATTAATAATAATTTGGGATAGAAAAATTGAAGGCAATATCCTGGTAATGCCATAGCAATAATTTTATTCCATTTGAGATATTATGAATTTTTTTTTTCCTTCGAACTGTGTTTTTTTAAACAACTGGTCAATTAAGAAAGTTTCACTTTGGGATCAGCGTGGTATAATCCCCTTTTAATCTACTTTTATTTGTTAGTTTTCACCGCTGAAATGAAATGGCACTATTTATTCTGCTCCAATGCTGACAGTGTTCTCAGCCTCCTTAAAACAGAACACCACATAACAAGTTTCTGCCTCCTTTCATTCTCTGCTTAGCACCATCCCTGCTGCCCATTCTTTGTAGCTGCCATATGTGGTGGGCTTCCACGCCCATTAGCAGTGGAGAATCAAGAAGATATTTCTGCAAAATAGAGATCTCAGAAGAAAATGGGGTTAGTTACACAGAAGGCAAGACCTTCATCACTGCAGGCCGAGACAGATCAGTTCATTTAAAGGACTTAATTGCATTCCATAGAGCAGTTTGAGCGGGAAAGAACCTTAGTTCCAACTCCCCTGCCATGGGCAGGGGAGACTCCAACTAGATCTTGTTTCTCAAAGACCCATCCAGCCTTGCTTGGAACACTGATTGGGACTGGGCATCCACAACTTCTCTCCAGGCAAGCTGTTCCAGTGCCTCATCATCCTCACAGTAAAGAATTTCTTCTAGTATATCTAACCTAAATTCCCTCTCTTTCAGCTTGAACCTATTTCATAATTATCTCAGTCTCCTGCCTGGCGCTATTTAACAATCCTGTTCTCCAAAAAGGTGTTTTCTTTACAGGATGGCTCATATCTTCTGTTGTTTCCAGTTTTATGAGGTTTTGTGATGAAGTCTCTAATGAAACGAGGTGGTATAAATAGATCCATGGAAATAAATTTGGCTACCTATGTTATTAAATTCAAGTACATGGCTAGTTCTTTTCTCTTCTGACAAAAAGCATTTGTGGGGATTCAAAGACTAGTAGAAGGGTTAAATTTTTCTCCAACATATCTTTTACAGGTCTGTTCTCTAAAAGTAGTTTATTTTACTTCCTACTGGATATTTTTTCTTACCTATTTGAACTACATGGCTTTCAGCAACCTGTATCACAGTAACACACTAACCTGACTGCTTACTATTGAAAAAGCTTATTAGCTTTTCTATAAACTCTTCTGGCCAAACTTTTCTTAACATAATTTTACATAATCGAAAATGACTAAACATTTAAGATGAAAATTAAGGCTGTAACTCAGGCAGTGAGTCATGTGCTTTTATAGTGGGTAATACTGGAATACACCAGGAACTCCAGGCAGTGTAACTGCAGGGTCAGCCCTGCTCTGCTGCTGTAAAGAGATTTGCTTTTTGAAATTCAGCACACAGCAGAGCCCTTTGTGAAAACACCGTGACTTTGTGTCACTTATTTTCTTTATAAGAAAAAACAGTTTCTTCTCATGTGCTGATGGTGACAGGTAGTGCACTTCTTCAGAGTAAGCTGGGTATGCAATCAAAGCCTGTGTTCCCCTCCCTGAAATTTGTTTTCTGGGACTGGTTATTTACATCTTGCAATCTCTCTGGCAGTCAGGAACCTAGCTTTGAGAATATTATTGTTCCAGAGAGGGTTTTCCAAACTAATTTCAATACTTTCCTTTATTTCTAGTGCTTTGTGACAAAAGTCTGCTTTGACTTCCCACACAGGCACTCTGAGTTCACTGGTTGGGCTTGGGGTAAGGTTCTGACCTAGAAATCACATGTGGCTGTTCTTCTAAGGGACTTATTGGGCCTGCTGCTAATATTTGTTAAATTGATTTTCACAAATCAATTATCTGTTAAATTGTGAAAGCTGTCCTTTGACATCAAACTGAATTTAATTCCTTTTAGCCTATGGATTAGAGGAGGACTCTTTTTGGTGCTGGATGAGAGAAAAATAGCTAGCTTCCTTTTATTTTCACTTTCAATTAGAGCTTTTAAATACTCTGAAAATTATTTAGAGCTTTAAGCCCCAATGTTTGCCCTGCTGGACTTGTAATGTATGAAGAAAATGGAGACAGGCAGGTAACAGCCTCCATAAGAGGTCCTGGCTTTGTTAATATTTAGCAAATGTTTGGCACATTGTAAAGATACATCAATAAATTAATCTCAGTATTTCCAGCTCTGTGAACTCAAAATCCTGATGTATAAAATCAGTGAAGAAACTAAACCATGTATAATATTTCAGTAGCTTCTCCATTTGTCGTAGTCTCATTTCCTCATTGTATTCACGAGCGATTAAGAATATTGCCACTGGTTTCATAAATGCCACAGAAAAGGACTCAGAAAATAGAGTACCACAGACCTGCAGGACTTGAACATGCAGCTACAGCAAGTATTTTCCAGTTTTCATCCTTAGCTAGGAATTCCAGGAACTACTGGTTTTTTTTTTTTTTTTTTTTTGGGGTTTTTTTTTTTTTTTTTTTTTGGGGTTTTTTTTTTTTTTTTTTTTTGGTGTTTGTTTTTTGTTTGTTTGTTTGTTGTTGTTGTTTTTGGTTTTTTGTGGGTTTTTTGTTTTGTTTGATTGGTTGGTTTGCCTTTTTTTTGTGGGTTGGTTTTGTTTGTTTGTTTGTTTTGTTTTGTGTTGTTTTGTTTTTTAAATTACAGCAAAGACTCACCTCAAATTGTTTGACTCCATGAGCTGGAGATTCAGAAAAGACCCCAAAAAGCACTAGAATTTCATAAGTTGTAGAAGTTGTAGAAGCAAAAATAGAAATTACTTCTCTCCTCTAAAAGCTAAGGGCTGTTTTTGTCCCAGGGTGGTATCTATCTCAGTTAACTCTCCCAATTTAGTAACCCCTTGGTGACCTCCAGCTTCTGTAAAAAAAAAAAAAAGCAGACTGAAATAGCAGCAGTGGAGAATTTCCAGATGTCAGCCCTGTTCTCAGTGTGCAACTGCATGTGGTATTTAACAGATTCACCACTTTAGCCCATCTCACCAGTAACTCAGCCATAAACAATACAAAATTGCCTAAGCTGGTCAACAGAAGGAAGCACCCCACCTGTGTTTATAAACCCGTATTTCTGAAGCAATAAAGATGCTTCTGTAACTTAGCACAGCACATTAAGAAGTAACATCTTACAATGCAACAAAAACTGAGCAGAAACAATCTGCTTAAAAAATTTCCAGGGCTAAGTAATCTCACTTGCTTTAAAATAAATGATATGTCTACCACACTCCAGTGAAATATAATGATCAAGACCTGATGGTACTAAGCAATATCCTTCATTTTAAGCCACAGAATGCTCACAAACCACAATGAAATGATGTCTAGAGGTAACCACTCTAGAATAACTTTAGCACAGGGTTATGCTCAAGTGAATAGATAACCTCTTTTAGAGCAGGGCTGAGTAGCTCAACCAAACCCCCCTGCCCACAAGAGCTACCATATTGCTGCCATTGCTGGAGCAGACTCACCCATAGCTGGAGGGATTCTGTAGCCAGTGATGCATTACATACAGTGGAAATACTCAAAAAGGAAGCTGAAGTGATTTGTTGTGTCTGAGAAAGTGACCCATTTTTGCAGGTCTCCTTTTTTCCCTTCACCTATTCTTTTCCATTTGTTTTCCTACCTACAAGCCACCAAATGTGCTACAGTTCTATCCTTTTTCTCGTAATTCATGCCAAACCAATCATTCCCAGCAGATGCTTGACTGCTGTAATTGGCTGGGTTTGATTGCAATACAGCCTATATTTTTTTTTTCTGGTTTGGCAATACTGTTACAAGCAGAACCACTCCAAAACTGTAGCAGTAAGAAGATATTTTATGTTGATGTGTACCCACAGCATGCCCCATGTTCCTGTAGTCTTGTGACAGACACCAACAGCCACATCACCACAGCTGCACAAGGCAGGATATAATATAAGCTAAATATGCTAAATTACAGATGTAAAACATGTAAAACTTCAGGCTCACAGAGGATTTTAGGTACGTGCACTTCTCATCTAAATCAAGTGGATGATGTTGTCTCTACATACCTTTGTAGATCTGCAGATGACAGACTTTTTGTGAGGTCATGCTGAACCACTCAGAGCAGCAGCAATTGGAAATTATGTTTCCCAAGACCTGAGCCAGCATCTTTATTAGTGCTCAGTGAGTCCAGAGACCTCGCTTCCTTACACCAGGACGAACTGTTGTGTATAAAAGACAGGAGCAAATACTCTTCTTTCTGTGGCAACCAAGTTCCTAGGTTTGCATGCCAGTGTCTGTACACTAACACAACTCCTCCCTGCCCCATATTTGTAGTAACCCAATCTCTCTCTCAACCAGTTAATTTTTCCCTTAATTCTTATTTTGAGTTATATTTTAGGAAGTGCCCTCCTCCAAGTCTGATATAGCAGACTCTATTTCTGTACAAGTATCTCCTTCCTTGTCTCATATGAGAATGTGATCTGTGTTGACTAGACTCTTGTGACAATAAAGCAGGTAGTTTTTTCTATCACAGGTAAATGTGGAGGATATTCTGCACAGCTGTGCAAAATGCTGTGGTTCTGCAAACTGTTCCAGAGACCAGATGTATTTCCCCTGAGCAGTTACAGCAAATTCATTTGCTGTGCCTAGTGCAATTCACATCTGAGCAGCACATGAGAATTGCAAATGGAGGTCTTGGAACAGCAAAAACTGTCATTAACTTCTTATCCCTTTTTTATAATTAATTCGTACAGTTACTAGCCTTAAAGCTTTCCTCATGTAACTTTGAAAATATCATAGTGTGAAGTAAGACTTATTGCAGAGTTGGTATGAGTTTTGAGGCATCAAGGCGGGTCTTGCAGGAAAGTAAGGGGCTCTCTAAAAATGTGCTATTCCATTTCCCTCCCCCCACTTGCCCAATTACCGAAACACCTTGAGTGTTGAACTCTGAGAGTAAGATCTATTTTCTTTCTTTTACCAGAGGGATACAGAGCTATTAAAATGAATGAAAAAGAAACAAAACCTGAGGGCCTCCTACATGCTGAAGATGCCCTTACTCTGTGAAGTCACTGACCTCCACAGAACTACTCCATTTGAGCTTCAGGGGAGTGTCATGCTATTTGACCAGCTGCTAAATATTTTATTAAAAATAGTCCAACCCCACTTTTTTTTTTCCTCCTTATAAATTTTTAAAGGGGAAATGCATGGAAATACCCAGTTTCTGAAAACTTAGTAACAGCAGCAATATTAAAATTGTCTAGTCTGTTTTTGATGTTTACTTGGATGACTCAGTTTTGTACAGCAGAGGAATTATCGGCTGAAAATCTTCTCATGGCTATGGAATAAAGTGAGGTGGAATAAGATAATAAATAAATAAAATAATAAATAAGAGCATGTCACAGGTCATGGTATGCACTAAGAGATGGAATATGTACCTGATATATCCAAGCGTCCAAGCACTAAGTTAGTTGCACATGATAATGCCCTTGTCAATTCATGGTCTTCTCTCAGACACTATTGCTAAATCAAGTTATTGATCCCTCTTTTTGCTGTGTGGACATACATTCTGAATTAGGAAGGTATTACAAAATCAAAGAGATTGAAATAATGATAATAATTTCTCTCAGCTGAATCAATTCTAGTCCTTTGAGGACAGAACCATGCTAGTTCTCCCAGCACTCACAGAGTCTTCTTGGTCAGCCAAACAGACTTTCTGTCAGTGAACACAAGTAGAAAAAAACCAACAATTTGAAGCCCCACCTACTGCAAAACTTTCAGGACTAAATTACAAAGCAGAAATGCAGGGCCATTTTCCCTTCTGTGATGCTAAAAAGTACCATGTTGCAAAGGTCTCTGTGTGTGTATGTGTGCATATACATTTTATCTGTATGGCTTCTGGGTGAAAGGAGCAGAGGGTGGGTACTTGTGCAGCAATGGGCAATTTGTGGTGCATTTCTTAAATGTCAAAGTTTAAGATGAATTTTTAAATTTCTGAGAAGAAGGCATGTGATGCCTAGCTATGTTATCCATCCTATCATAGTTGTAACCTCAGGTAAACACAGCATTTCAGAAAAAAAAAAAACAAAACACCAAAAAACTACTTGAGGGTTTTTTCTTTTTTTCCCCCCCTGCAAGTCAGACTACGGTGAGGTTCTTTTAGTCCTGATATAGAGGATGCTGTCTGTGATAAGCCCTGAAAGAAAATTGCATACTGTTTACTTTATTGGTCCCTGAATAATTCAGTGTTCTTTTCTCACAAATTATATACGCTGTATGGAATACTTCCCTCACTCAGGAAATAAGTTCACTCAGAACATACTGCCTTGCTAGCTAAACCAATTTTTTTTTTTCTTCTGCAAATATGAAAATGTGCCATGTGATCCTAGAGTAACAGGGTCCACAATATGCTTGGCATAGTATCACAGGAGAAGAAAAGGAAAAAGGAAATGAGACAGTAACAGGTACGATGAGTTAATATGTATGAAGGATCTTATAAAAATAACAGCAACAGGGCACAGCAGTGGAGGAAAGGGAAAAAAACCAACTGTGGAGTTAGTACTTTAATTCTTTTAGTGAAAGAGGGAGCTCCTCTGCAGTATGTCCTTGAGATCACAGCATATCTTGAACAGTGGTAGGTAGAGAGAAACACAGTAAAAAGACACAGAAATAGGCGCAGTGAAAAGGCAGATTTATTTACTAGTAATACTGTACAGAGAAAAAAAAAGAGAAGCCACAGTTACAGCATGGCTGTTGCTGGCAGTGTTCTTGGTTTTTTTTATTTTGGTTTTTTTTTTTGTACTCATTTTTTTAATCTGAAGAAAAAAACATAACAGTCAAAAAAGTACACTTCAGGTTACAAAGTACAGCAGCTATCCCCAGCAATTCTAATCCAGTGTTAGCACAGCAGTTTTTCCCCAACAAAATGGGATTTTATTTACATTAGCTCACAAAGAAAGTGGGAGACTAAAGCTTAAAAAAATCTCAACCACAATCTACATTCACCATAAAAACTGCATTTTACACAACATTTTCTTGAACCCCTAAAAAGAGTAATTCTTTGCCTATGGAACATAGTTGGGAGGGGCAGAAAACCTTCATAAATGTGCTCTTTGCATTTGTCCTGACCTGCTCCTTCTTGGCTACCTTTGCTGCAGTCAGATTCACCTGTACAATGGAAAAGCAAAAACTTTCAGATTGATAATTTCTCTTGTATCTGCCCCTAAGCAGTTCCTTGCAAAATAACAGGAATAACAGGTACAATATTTGAGACCATCATCAGTAAAGCACTTTAATAATAAATACTGGCTGATCTTCACACATCCTCAAGGCTATCCCTAACCTGCACAGTGCAAAGTATGTGTTATACTTCAAGTGTGCTTAAGGTTAGTGTAGCTCAAGCACTAGGTTCAACTGGGACTTTATATGGTTGCACAAAACCTTCTTAATTTTGGAGTTTGGCTCTCTTCAACGGGCATATTATCTTGGAGGGATACCTGTAAATTCTTGGCAGCTAATTTTACTGAAAATGCTTTTGCATGCTGGACCAGTCTGTGGGGAAGTTCACATTTTCTCCAGGCTTTTTTGCCCTGCTAATAGCAACCTGACATACAATGGGGTGGATTGCCTTCTGCTGCTGTAAGAACTGCTTTATAGATGCTGATATTTTATGTACCTGGACACATCTGGCTCATATGAGTTCCAGAGACATAGTGTGTTCCAAAGGAATAGTAAGAGAGACAGAAAATTTACCTAAATAGTGAGATTTTAATGGAACTCACTGTTTGGGCAACCCGTAGGATGCCAGATGAATAGAGAGGGAGAGTGCTCCTCTAATAACAAATATGTCTGGGGAATCCAGGAAAATGCAGGAAAATGTCCAAATAGTGAGGACAAGATACCATAATTTATTAGAACTGACACCAGCAGGCCTAGGGTGAATTTTATAAGTCCAGTCTCTCCTTTCTTCCCCCTCTTTTTTCTAGACTACAAAAAGGGAAGCAGATGGATGAAAAAAAAGGGATCAGTTGAGCCATAGTGTCCAGAATGAGAACAAGCACAGAGACAGGGGACAGGCAGAGTCTGGGGCAGAGATGTGTAGAGAGAAAAATTTGGAAATAAATGTTACACTGCCTCTTTTCTGTTGTGTTTGTGTGGAGATATAAAGTTTACCTCTCTGTCCCCTGCGTCTCCAGGCAGTGGGATTTTGAGAGTTCTTGGAGGATGTTTGTCTCCTCAAACACAGTCAGCAAGGAGACCATGCTCTAAAACCCTCTGCAGAAAAGTGCACCGGTTTCACAACACCATTTAAAATTCTAATTAAACTAATAAGAAGACACAGTTAAAGCAGCATAAGCTTTGCCTGTAGCATATTGCTTAATGACCAGACCCTATACATATTTGTGCATGTGCTTAAATTTTACTTGTCTGGGTCATCCCATTAAAAAGGACTACTTGGATGCTTGATTTTATGCTCATGGGCAAACCTTTAGGTCTTACAGACCTATGAATAGATACGCAAGGTCTAAATTTTGGTACATGTCACTAACATATCAGTGCAAGTTACAAATGTATAAATATACCAAAACTGTTGAGCATGAGTTACTTGGCTAATTCTAAAAAAATAATTAAGGGTTTTCTAATTCAATTTCTGAAGTAGATTAATTCTTAGAACAAACCCCTAAATCCACCTTTGAGAAGAATTTGGGAAACAATTGCAGGAAAGCCTTGAAATACAATAGCAGCAAAACCCCGCAAAGTAAGAGAAGCTTTTGCAAACTGAAGGAAGGGGCTTGGAATTCTTCACAAGTTTGCCCTTAAGAAAAGTGGCCTGTTCTTAATCCACTGAACAGCCTAAGTGGAACCATCACAGGTAAAAAGCTATAGATTTTGCAAGACTCTTTGAACCCACAAGGAAAAAGGCTCCGTTTTACAATTGTTTAATTTTAAATACAAGTGGGACATCTTAAAGAACTTCATGCACCCTTGCCACTATTTACAAGCTAAGTTAATAGAAGTTTATGTTACAAGTTGGATTTATATTCTTTGGACTAGGTGACAATCCATTTATATTCTAAACTGAATAAATTCAGCCATTTTATAGAATTTACTCATTTACATACAAAAATTACAGTCTATATTTTTGTTGGATATTGTCATAGTCTGCAATTATTAAGCTGAGAACTAAAGTTTACTCTTGCTGCTCAGAAGGCTCAAGAAACGCAATCTGAGCAAATGGTAAACTTTCCAACAGACATCGAGAACTGGTTGAAACTTAGTGAGTTTAGAAAAAATAAAGTGTCCATGCCTCAGCATGTGGGAAAGTCCTTTACTTCGTCTAAAATATTTTGTTCAACTTTTTCCAGTGGCACCATCTCTTGCACTTTGAAATCTAATGTTGGATAAAATATGACAAAACGTGTTTCCCCTATTAGCCATACCACTCTGCTGAAAGTAGTTAGCTATTGCCTACTGTGTTGGCTTTCTAGGTAAAGAAATGTCTAGCTGTAGAAAGTGTAGGCCCACCTTTTTCTGTGAAACATGTTTAATTATTTAGCTGTGTCTATAGCAGTTATATTGGATTCTACTCTTCTAAATTGCCTCTTTAAAAAGTGTTGTGATCCTTCTTCCTGGAAAAAAATGTGGTTAGGTCTACAAAAGATCCCAAGAATTTGGGCATTGTCATAAACGTATGAAAAAGTTGAAAGGCTCAATGTCATGGGAAGGATGATATTCCAAAACTCAATACCCATCTAGGGTTTGTATCTCATTACAAAAATATTTATTCCTTAAAAAAATACACAAATGTAAAATACTACATTTTCTATGATATCCCCGCTTACTTTCCAAGTATGCCATTTGGATGTTTGACTAAATTAAAAGGTAGAACGCCTTTTATTTCTCTAGCAACTCTCCATGCTATCTTTTTGCTCAAATTAGTCTGTGGAATCTTAATAATTTGAGTGTGAAGAATCAGCAGTGAACTTAGGTACAATGGCAGGGGACTAATATATTAGCTGTCGGGGAAGCCCCTCTGAATGTTTGCTCATGGATGCAATGCTGACTCAGGACCTGATCCTACCAGATGTTAAGTACCATTTCGTTTTGTATTTTTCTCAGTAGAGGTACAATGCTTAGAGTTAGCCTCTCTGATTACACCACCTTGGTAAACTCAGCAGCATATAAAATCTGTATAGGTATGTAAGGAGCACCCAAACTACGCTCTGTGTCGATCATTCATGCCCTGATCTTGCAAACTCCTACAATGCTCTTCCTGTGAGGAGTCCTGTTGACTGAAACAGTTCTACACACAGCAGAATTAGGTATGCACGGTTTTGCTTGCAGTGCTGAAGTCTCATACTGCACTGGTAGAGGTACATTTGAAGAAGGGCTTATGCACACTTCTCTTGCTGGGGATTGAAAGATAATGTTGTGTTTATACAGCTTTGGAATACAGCCTGCACTTTTTTGAAAAAAAAAAAAAAAGGAAATAAAAGATACAAAAAAGAAGAAGGAAACTCAAGAGTGCTAAGGCAAACTGTCAAATGGCACATCATACCTACTTCGTCATTCATTTAGATAACATCACAAAGGCAGACCAGAGGAGTTCTGTAAACATATACCATACAGTACATCAGCCACAAGAAATTAAAAAAAGAAAACAACCCTGTAATTCTTTTCTTTCTGTATTGATATTCTAGTAATTGAAAGAGATTGCCTAGCCACTAATCATAATGCTGTGGTTTTTGATTTGTATTTTTTTCTGTTAAAAAAAAAAAAAAGAAAAGAAAAAATGGAAGTAAAATGCAGTGGTTTGCAAAAGAATTGGTCCCTGAATGTAAACAAGGGACGACATGAAGAGTGGGTATATAGAAACTTAGAAAATACAAAATATAAAAAAGTTTCCTAGGTTACTTTTTTCCCAGTCCAGGAAAAAATACACTGAAAAGAGGTTTTTCTTTGTTTTTCTTACAAAAGTTAAGGCGAGCAGTTTGTTGTGGCAAAATGCTATTACTGAACCAGTGTTTGACTCTTCTTTTTCATATCCCCTCAGGCAGAAACTGAAAATGTACATGTGATGGCATAAGTTAAACAGACAGGGATTTTGCTTAAAATAATATAAAAACAATTGCTTTAAACAATATAAAAAACCCCATCCCATAATGATCCTTACAAAAAACTCTCTCTGCTTGACCACAGAGCAGGCCGCTTTCCTTGTGCCTGATTGTGCATGGATTTTCACAGGCAGCCTCCTACCCAAGGGTAAGGGGAAAGGGAAAACCAACCCTTTCAAAGCCCAAACCATCCCTGGAAAACCAGTTTACATTCATCAGCCTGGCCGAATGCATCTGAATTCCCCTGTAACTTGGCTGCATGCTAATGGCTAGAAGGGACAAGGCCATGTCCAGGAATGGCTGCTGCCCTTGTGGAGGAGGATGATTGCAGTAAGTGTTTCAGCTAAGGCCCTGTGATTTCAGGCCCTTTAGCTCCTATTTCATGTTTTTCCTGACCTCAGGTGGGGAACTGCCTTTGACCTGTAAAGACCAATCCTATGCAGGTGAACCTTTAGCTTTCCTGGACCTACTGGGGCCTGTTAACCATGGAGTTAATGCGAACACATAAAAACGACTGGCCTTCCTAGGCACTCAATGTTAGCTACAAGTACTGAGCAGTAGATATTTGAGAGGTTTAAGGTTTAAGGCTTGTGCTCTACTTCTAACCACTAAAGGGCCACTTCTGGACTGTGGTGTGCCACCATCTCTCCACTGTGCTGTGCCTCAGATGGTGCAGTGGTCTCAGACATGTTCTGGTCCCAGCGTCAGCAAACATTTCCCAAAGCTGGCTGCTAAGGGAGTCATCCCCAAAATTCTGAGCTGGTGCTGAACCAGAAGGTCATCTGACAGGGGTGCACATGGCTCAAGAGATGCAGGGACAGAACGGGTTAGATTAGTATGATACCCTAAGTTTCCCAAGCAGGAGGTTTTGAAAAAAAAAAGTTCATATGGGGACAGGAGCAGCAGGAGAAAAAAAGATTAGGCTGTGAAGACACCATGAGGCCAGGGTGGCTGAGAAGATGGCATCACACCCAGAGAGGAAAAGGTGGTGAGCGACAAGATGAGTGGCCAGGCCAGGAGGAGTTGGCTGGGAGATCTGAGTGTTACTGGTGAGTGACAGAAAGATTGCAAAGTGTGCTGGGCCCCCTCATCATTCACACGGAGATGCAAGACAGAAAGGGCTTCACCCTCTGTGTTGCAGGGCTCCAAAACATGCCTGGGGGGCAGCCTCACCTGCCATATTGGGATCGAAACTTAGGGTCTTGTTTTAAGAAATGTTTAAAATTGTAAATGCTCAGCATTTCTGGGAAAAGAGAGAAAGGGAAAAAAAAATCAAAATCCAACCACCACCCCAACAACAAGCAAAAAAATCCTTAAACCTCACACAACTCAGCCAATACCACACACAGGCCGCTAGTTTTTAACAAACAGCCACCAGACATTTTGTTGCAATATTAGGCTCTGTGGCCCTTTCGCTCTGTGATAAAACTTTACCACCTAAGCCTGAGTCAAAGAATGATGTGCAGAGATTCTCTGGGTGAGTTTGGTCCTTCTCTCAAACAAATGCCCCCAGGGGAGGCAAAGGGAGCATGTGGAAGTCTATTCCTTTCTGCCACTCCAGCTGATATGGAGGTGAGCAACATTTCTGCAGGTGTCAAAGAGGTGAGACTGTCTTTCACTACTCTTGCTTTTTTTACTACTTGTTTGGTTTTTTTTTTGTCTCACAGTCACCTGGGCAGTGGTGAGAAGTTTCATTGACCAGTTTCATAGTGACAGCTGAGTGACCTAACATGGGAATTACCTTTTGCTTTTTTGTATGTGTAGGTTTTCAGTGCGCCTCATATTACCACCACTGAACAAGTGTTTTTTTTTACTGGCACAGAAAGAAAAGAGTACAGAGCAAGAACTGTGTTCAATCAGATGCTCTGGACTAACAATTAATGCGTAAAAGCACCATCCAAGAAAGAAGAGAAATATCATAGGAACTACCTCAGATTGAAAAGAGGCTTTTGTTGTTTTCTTTTTTTTCTTTTCTTTTTTTTTTTTACTGTTTTTTTCAGTTGCTGTTATTGATTTTTAAAGTCTGATAGTTTCAAAGACACTTCAAAATAATCTTCAGTACTTGTTCACACTATCAGAAAATATAATACTTAATTTTTAATCTCACTCATGTAGTTATAATTCCAGCGTAACTCCACTACCATGAGTGAAGTTAAACTTAAGCCAAACCAGTGTGACACAAGAATCAGGTTCATAATAACTCACCATGAAAAAGCCAGCTGCTTTCTCATTTAGAAGAATCAAGAAACAAGAAAAAAAAGAAAGACCTATTGATTTTGGATGCCTTCACATTTTTACATTTTCGTCTTAATTGTTTTTAAGAGGCCTGACTTTCAGAGGTCAGGTGAAGAAAAATGCACTGGAAATCAGGCATCTTTTAGTGTCCCATGTTAGAAAATGAAGCATCCACAACCACCAGCAGTTTTTGAAAACATTAGTCTTGTGGCTACAGGATCTCCCAAAACAGCTGCTCTGACAAAACTCCAGTGGCCCTCCACAGGAGTTTTACCTGGACAAGCAGGGCAGCATCAGACCCAATTGCCTGTCACTATGTAGGTGCACTGGAGGTACAGTTTGTGAAAAATTACTTCTGTAAGAACTACAAAAGAAAACTCTGGCCCTGCCCGCATTCCCAGCACTGAGAATTTCACCACTGAAACCAGTAGGAACAGGGTCAGACTATCAGAAAAGTTCATTTATATTCTATGGAAATAGGAAGCAGCATCCCTCTTCGACTGGAGTTCAGCAGGAAAATTTCATGTATAAACATTGGCAGAGTTACGGAAAGTAACTGACGAGTGACTCCATTTCTGTTGGTGTGACAGCTGCATCTTTTTTATGTCAATTTCAACTGTAATTTGGGGAGATGAAGTGCATATACAATACTGTAATCTGGAAGATTTGTATAAGGCAAAATGATCATTCATACATTTTCTAGAAAGAATAATTAAGGTCCACTTCTGGTATTACCAATTAGTGGAAATGGTTAATGGGTTTTCTGGCACTGCAAACTAAACTGGAAAGTTACTAAAAACCAAAATGATTTTTTGGGAAAGGCTTGTCTGATTTTTAGCGAATCAAAACAGTAAAGTGATCTGAGCTTTCCCCAAGAAATAAAAAATATGATACATAAAATAATGCTTAATGTGATTTTTCATGAAAAGGATAAGTAACATTTTTTTAAGGCTCTCATATCTGGTGGCTGTGAAACTCAGACTCCCACAAAATCCTAGGAATCTGATCAAGCCTGCCAGATACTTAAAGAAAAATGTAAAAAGTGTTTTCATTATATATATAAAATATATATATAAAAATCAAATAAATATGAAAACATATGTTCCATTTCTCATTTATCTCTCACTCTGTAGTATTAAGGATAAACAAAACAAAACACCATCACCAACAACACAAAGAAAAAAAAGAAGCCAAAAGCCCCCAACCCCTCCCCAACATCAAATAGTATGCCTGATGGGAAAACAACCATGCACTCCTCTTCCAGAAGAACTAGAAAGAAAAGCAACCCAATTGCAAGGCAATGGAGGCATTCACTTCCAGTTCACAGTATTGCAGTTAGAAGTACAGTGAGGTCTAAGTAAGTGGTGGAGCGGGAGCTGCCTGGAGCGGGGAAGGAGGAGGTGCTCACATGACAATACAGCATTGACAGCGCTTTTTCTTTTGTGTACCTGGGGCAGCTTCCAAGGGCAGGCTCTCTTCCTTCCCCTCAGGAGAGGAGGGCTCTGTCGTGTCTGACAGGGGCCTGCCAGAGACCAGCTCTGCAGCGTTTCCATCCATGGTGGAAACATCAGTCACTGTCTTCTCCCGCAGTGACTTCTCATCGTCTTCATCAATCAGCACAAGCTCTGCCTTGATGGTCTCATCATAGCCCAGCACTTTCTTTGTCTCCTCTTCATCATCGATGTTCTGGTAGCCCATAAATATCATTGTCACCGGCTGATCTGCACTGGGCTCTGGGGTTTCACCATGACAGGGTTTGTCTTGTGGCTGAGGGTTCACAGCACATCCTCTGCCGGATTTGTGTACCATTTCTAGCTTTGCCTCCTTGAAGAGCATTTGCTCCTTCATATGGCTAAGGTTTCCATCGGCTACCACATTTTTGTCTGACACAGTCATTGTTTCATACCCTCCTTTTACACTTGATTGTCCAGCTTTTTGCATAAGTTCATCTACGTCCTTTGAGCTTAATTTATGTACTCCATTTTCTACCACTGTGCCACCAGAGTGAACCTCATAGACTACCTTGGAACCATCATCATAGACTTTGAATCCTCTTTGATGGGCCTCATCTGGGCCAACAGGTGAAGCAGAGACAATCTTGGTCTCTCCTGTCTGTTTGTCTTTCTCCACATTAATTTCCATGGTGCACAAAGCTTGAATGAAAACAAGAGAGGAAGTGCATGTTACAACAAAAAAAGCCAGTGAATGGTTAATTGCCAAACAGACAAAGAAAACTACACTGCCCCTTTTCCCTGTCTCCTGCTACTAAAGGCCTAAGCATTCTACGTTAGAGGTGGGGTGCAATGCTGTGGACACTGTCACACTATGGCTTTTTATGTAGGTGGAGGATGGGCATATCCACTCAAACAGGACCTTCTCTTCCAGCTCACGTCACCTGGAGCCGTCTTTGGTCAACTAGGAGCACCAAGAGGTTAGGTGTAATTTAGACAGGGGGAGGTGATAGCATGCAGGTTGCCCTCTAACTTTTCAATCTGAACTTGCCTCAAAATTCGGAGAGAACCCCTCTACTCTCTTTTCTGCCATCGAACTATCAGTTAGTTGGTAACAAGTTTTGTTTGTTGCAACACCCAGACCATTTAACTATCAGTACTTGTCCTTGATTAACTCTTCCATTTGTAGCACTCAAAACATTTTAGAAGGGTGAAGAAATATTGTTTATCTCTCTTCTGCATGTGGGAAAACAAAATCTCATGGAATAGAACAAGTTCTCCCACAGGTGTGTGGTAGGACAGTTCTCTCAGCTTCCAGACCAAGACAACAACTGTGACCTCTGCTTCCAGGTTAAGAGAATGTACAAAATAACCAAATGTGCTCCCTTGTTTATGTGAATTAAGCATTAAGCACCACTGTGACAGTTGAAGAAAAAAGTAATAAGGAACTGATTTACAAGGAGTCATGAAACAACACATAAAAACATGTGTGAGGGCTGTTGCTTTAGAATAGCAATGGTTTTCTAGCAGTTAAGGATGTAGTAATGAAATGAAAAGTGTAGACCACACAGTAGGAATAGATGAGCAGTCTACTCTGCTCCAAAACCCATTCTGAGATATGATGACATACCACTAGACAGCTTTTCAAATAAAAAATGTGCAAAGGCATCTCAGGCTTTCCAAAGTGTTCATTTGTTTAAGCATTCCTTGTATGCATATGAAGACATTTGGCTCCTGGACAGACATCCACAGACACTTAATTACAAATTACCACAGGCAGTGACAAGTGTTTGTGAAACTTACTATGATCACTTTCATCAACGAACCTCAATGGTATAAACATGATTTATCTTACCTGGGAATACCACAAACTGGAATGTTTGCTTTTTTTTCCTGATTTACTTTCAAGTGAGTAGAGAATATCCTTGCCCAAAGAATCAATGTAGCTTGGTATGTTTGTATTTAAAAAAAATTAATATAAAAAATTACTGTTACTTGAATATAGTTTCTCAGTCTTTTTATTCACACACAGTAGAACTATTTTTCCTGTAACCTTAAAGCAAAGTATATCATCATCAATAGGAAATTTATCATGACATGCATCATTACACTGCCTACAGTGCTAGACAGAAAATTAATGTGCCGGTGAGCATGTGCATGCTGTTCATGATGTGGTCTCCTTTGTCCCCTCAGAGTGCTGTCTGGTGGGCAAAATGGTTGGGTCTGTCCATGTACATGCCGTGTACATCTGCTCAGACCTCAGCCAGCCCCAGCAGGAACTGGTTAGGACAAGTACAACACCACACAAACACCTGCATGGGGCCAGGGGACAGAGATGCCTGTGGGTGAGCAGCATTTCTGCCTCTTGAGAGTGAGCATTGCTGAAGGCTAGAGTGGGCTGCAAAAGCACTATTCTCCCCTTGACCATTGCAACCTAGTGGACTATCCCTAAGGACTGTGTACTATCACTGCTTCAGGAGCTTTGTGGACTAGTTGTGTCCATAGCTGTCACAACCCTGGGCCCATTTCCACACTAAAGTAGGGCTCACAGTTTTTTGATATCGCTTCTGTGCTGGTGTTTTCATGCCTGGCCTGGGCCAGCCAGAAGGGAGCTGCAAGGCTGAGACCTGAGCTCTGCTCTGAGGCATGCAGCTGGAGACTGCAAGGCAGCTAGCATGGCTGGAAACAGGAAATTAAGGTTGGAAATAAAGAAAAAACTGTTGCCCCAGGGCTAGTAGCAATTAAGCTACAAAGCAATTGGTCTGAAAGAAACTTTGTCAGACAGCACCATATGGAAGCTCAGAGAGCAGCTAGCATGGATCACTTGCTCTGGTCTGTCTCAGCCCAGGAAATGGTGTGTAAGTGACCCTTATGGTTTTTTCAAGTGCCTCTGCTCTGAAGCCTTTAATCCAATTTACAGTGATAATTGAACAAAGAGATGCAGGTACCAACACTAACACTCTAGAACTTTCTAGGTGCAGTTTCTTGGGGGGGGGGGGTAAGAAGAAAGGAAGAAGAATTTTGTTTATTGGCTTGGTGCCTAGGGCTTGGATGAGTGAACTCAACATCACTTGACCTCATCAGCGCTGCTCAGGCAGATATTGTTCAATAAATTTCAACATTACAAAGGCAAAAATAGAGGCTGGCTTCTCTGTGGTGAAGAAACTGGCATGTTTCTGAGTGGCCAGCTGAACTGAAGCTAAGCTGAACCATGAGGCAGCAACAGCACATTCAGAAAATAATCTCTAATGGGCAGAAGTTCCTGATTTGTCCTGAACATCATAACTCAAAAGAGAGGGCACCACCTGTCCATTAACCGGCTGCCTATTACCTTCTTAGAGAGAAGTAGCACCTTGAGCTCCCCTACAGCTCCCCTGTGCTTCTCTTTTTCTTTGCAAATTAAAAATATTATCTGGTGCATGACTTTTCATTACACATTGGTGATTTTCATGTGAAATAGTCTAGTGCCATGTATTTACAGTGCAGAAGAGCATGCAATCTGTCAGACAATCCCTGCTTTGATGCACAAATTTAGGTCAGTATTGTGCATTAAAAGAAGGCTTGTACAGTAGGAATGAATTCCAAAGCAAATAGCAAAAATCTGATAGTTAAATCATGTGGACCTGGCTGTATTTGAGTTTGTGACCTTGAGGAGCATGATTCTGGCAAGGAGCAAAGACAAAGCTCTGAATTTTACAAGACAGAACCTTCAGCTGTTCAAGGAGTTGGTGAATGAGATCCCCTGAGAAATTGTCCTCAAGGACCGAGGGGCTGACCAGAGCTGACAAGGCTTTGAAACCACTTTTCTTAGCATGCAAGACCTCTCTATCCCTGTGCATAGGAAATAAACCACGTAGGCTGGAAACCATCAAAGGGCTGAGCTAAAGTCACCTCCTCAAATCAATGAGTGAGAAAGCAACATCTACCAGTGGAAGCAGGGACAGTGACGCAGGGAGAGTACAGGAATACAGTTTAATGTCAGGGGTCAGGAAAGCCAAGGCTAAGCTGGAATAGGACTTGGAAAGGAGCATGAAGAGCAACAAGAAGGAATTCTGTAAGTACACAGGTTAGGAAAAAAAGGCCAAGTATCTCCCTGTAAACAAGAAGGGAGAATGGGTGATAACTGATGTAGAGGAAGCTCTCAATGAGTTCTTTTGCCTCGGTCTTCACTGGAGTCAGCATTCCCAATTCTCTGGATGGATGTGAGGGAAGTGAATACCCTCCCACTGCAAGTGAAGAATATGTTTGGGATCCCTTGATGAAGCTGAATAGCTACAAGTCCATGGAACTGGGTGACATGCATCCCAGAGTCCTGAGGGAACTGGCTGATATTCCAGGCCACACTGGATGGAGCTCTGAGCAACCTGGTCTACTGGGAGGTATCCCTGCCCCCAGCAGACAGGTTGAGGGAAAGAGATGATCTTTAAGTTCCCTTCCTACCCAAACTAGTAAATGATTCCTTAATTCTATGTTATTGCCAAGCTACTCTCCATCACATTTGAAAAGTCATGGCAGTCAAGTGAAGTTCCCACTGACTGGAAAAAGGGGAACACTGCCCACATTTTTTAAAAGGGGAGAAAGGAAGAACTGGGAAACTACACACTACAGACCAATGGGCTTCACCTTTGTGCCTAGAAAGATCATGGAGCAGATAGTCCTAGACGATGTGCCAAGGAACACAAAAGATAAGGAGGTTATCTGAGGCAGCTATCATGGCTTTACTAATGGAAAATCTTGCTTGACTAATCTGAGGGTCTTCTGTGGTGGAATGATGGCAAAGGTCACCAAGGGAAGACCAAAACATGTCATCTATCCAGACTTCTGTAAGGCCTTTGATATGGTCCCCCATTACATCCTTGCCTCCAAATTGGATAGACATAGATTTGATGGATGGACCATTTGGTAGAAAAGGAATTGGCTGACTGGCTGGAGCCAGAGTTGTGGTCAATGGCTCTGTATCCAGGTGAAGGCCAGTGATGAGTGGTTTTCCTCAGGGTTCTCTCTTGGGACTGGTGTTCTTCAGTATCTTTATAAATGACATGAGCACTGAGATCCAGGACAGCCTCAGCAAATCTGCAGATGGCAACAGAGCTGAGCAGGGCAACTGACACAAAAGAAGGAAGGGATGGCATCCAGGGGGACCTGGACAAACCAGGGAAGTGGGCCTACAAGAATCTTATGAAGTTCAACAAGTGCAAGTGCAAAGAGCTGCACCTGGATTGAGGCAATTCCAAATGTGAGGACAGACTGGGAGAAGGAGTCATTGAGAGCAGCCCTGAGAAGAAGGACTTGGGGGTTCTCATGGAAGAAAAGTTGGATACCAGGCAGCAGTGTGCACTTGCAGCCCAGAGAGCCAGTTGTATTCTGGGCTGCATCAAAAGAAGAGTGGCCAGCAGCTTGAGGGAGGAGACTGTCCCACTCTACTCTGCCCTTACTCTATCCACCCGGAGCACTGCAATTCTCAGCACAAGACAGATGTGAACATTTTTGGAGCAGATTCAGAGGAGAGACATGAAGATGATCAGAGGGATGAAGCTCCTCTCTCATGAAAACAGACTGAGAGGGCTGGAATTGTCCAGCCTGGAGAACAGAAGACTTTGTGGAGATCTTATTGCAGTCTTTCAGTACCATTAGGAGGTTTATAAAAATGAGGGAGAGGGACTTTATGAGGGCAGATACAGACAGGACAAAGGGCAATGGTTTTAAACTGAAAGAGGGCAGATTTAAATACTCAGAGGGTGGTGAGGTTGCCCAGAGAAGCTGTGGATGCCCCATCCCTGCAAGTTTTTGAAGGCCAGGCTGGATGGTGTCCAAAGCAACCTCATCTAGTAAATGGCATCCCTGCCCACGGCAGGGTAGTTGGAACTAGATGATGTTTAAAGTCTCTTCCAACCCAAATCTAAAATTCTATGGTTCTATATTTAAGAAGAACTGCAAGATACATTTTTTTATCTATGGTATGGAGTAGTGTCATGTAACAATGTCTTATATATTAGGGAGACTTCAGGCAACAAGTTCTAGCACTTCTTTGAGGATGCTGTCCTAGAAAGTTAACAGGAGTGATCCTTTTGTATTTCAACTCTGGCTAATTTGCTTAAGCTTTTGACTCTGTCAACATTTTATTTTCATGTCTTCTACTGTGATTTTACTGCAATGTTTTTGGATATTGGCATAACGTGTGGTTTATGACCGACCCAGGGAATACATTAAAGCCACTTGGGTAAGTAAATACATAAACATGCGTAAATTTCTTAGAAAGCTGTTCACCAGTAAAAGGCACTGCCATGAGAGAAGTGAATAAGAGAACCTTACTTATCTGCCTGTGTGCATGTTTGTTCTCTGTGAGAAAACCTAGCAGCCCAGCTTGTCAAAGTAGTTGCAAAATGAATTAACATTGATGCTAAGTTGTCTTTATTTAACCAAAGCATATTTACTGCAAAATGTGATCTGCTAATAGAATATAAAACTACAGGACAATGGAGTTGGAACTGAAAGCAGTACTTGAAGATGACAGCCAGTATTCACAAGTACAAGTTTCTGCAGAAGCTTTAATTAGAGTGAAACATGATGCAGCACTTCAGGACAAGATACCAACGTGCCAACAGAAGGATCTAGATTCTGCCTGTTTTGTGGATTCAGAGGCTTTGCTTTAAAAAAAAATCTACTTACACTTTGAGCCTGTTTTAAGATGGATGGTTACAGCCGACCTTTATGAACACCTATTGCACACACACGATACATTTATCAAGGAGTACATTAACAAGGCTTCTGAGTCATCCAAAATATGAAAGAAGTTATTACTTTCTCATTGTTTGACACAGTGGCACAAAACACACAGAAAAGCTTGCTTTAAAGACAGATCAGGGTAAGCATTGGTGGAAGAAAAGATTTTGGAATGGCTTGCAACAGAACTTATGGAAAAAATTACACATTTCATAGCTGTGCACAGTGCCTTAGCTGCAAACATTGCTTTGCTATGCTGGTTAACCCATTTCTCAAGTAAGCCACCTTTTATCCCTTTCCTTGGGGCACCTTTTAGGTAGCCACCAGCAATTTGGTCTTGACATAGGGAGTACATTGTTTAGAAAACAAGAATTTTGAAAACAATAAAAATGTACAGCTTCTAACAGTCTTGTTGTTACATTTAAGACACACACATAATCTGACAAATAAGTGTTAGAAAATTTTCTGTATGACTCTAAGCACAAAACAAGCCCACCTTTTCCCAAGAAGAGAGAATGGCACACAAAGAAGTGAAGATGACTTCAAATAAATATTTGAAGAATGTATGTGGTCTTGTGAGTGCCTGTCTGGAGTTGCATGGGTACAAGAGAGGACACAAAACCTTGGCCTAAATATTTGTACCAGCAGAGATGGAAAGAACTGAATGTGTCCATGTTAAAAAAAAAAGAAAGGGTGTTTCCTACAGTACTTGTATATAGTTCAGCTACCTTGTTTTGAGAGTACTCACTGCAGTTCAAAAAGCCTTGACTTATTTACAATACACATCAATCAGTATTTCCTGGTATTTAAATGATATCAGGACACCAGACTCATTAAAGTAATATAACAAAAAGAGTTCATGGCTATTGGACTGGTATTATAATACTTTGTTCCTTGAGACTTACCAGCTACTCTGCTTGATCCGTCCCACCCAGGAACTGGCTCTGCTGTTCGTGAATAGAGGGTTGGGAGTTCAGGGATCTGGGAGTAAATGTAATTTACTGCATCTGGTGTCAGAGAACAGGAAACAGTTAGATTTGTGCTACGAGCCCCAGTGGCTTCATTGCTTAGACAGCAGAGTGTTGTCAGCCCTGACAATAGTCACAGGAGCTTTGTACTAGATAATTGGATCAAAGCAAACAAAGTGCAAAGTCACTGTCCTGTGATTGGTGCTCAATAGACTAGCTGAGGCAGGAGGGAGTGGGTCCAGATGACTCAAACCTTATGTCAGATGAACACATAAAATTATTTGTCAGGAGGTTCTGGATTTATCAAGTTGGTGAGCTTTAAAACGGGGAGTGGGGTGGGGGGAAAGGTAAGGAACAAACCCAATGCATCACCCAGAATACATGACATTTCAAATAGAGATATAAAAGCCTAAAAATGCTAATGTTGACTGAGTAGGATAAGAAACCAGCTATTTTGTACTCGTTGTTTCCAATATTAATCAGAATTTGGCTTTTTTTTTTTTTTTTTTTTTTTTTTTTTTTTTTTTAAAATT